>NC_090884.1:9617256-9627256 GCF_036669925.1 Montipora capricornis | reverse complement strand
AATACGCGCGCGTTTTTTCGGTGCGCAAATTCAAATGTGAACGAGCCGAGAAATTTGCAATCGAAGACAGCAGCGTGTTGTCACTACAAATAAATTCGTGTTTCTTGTTATTAACTTTTTCAGCACAGAAAATATAAATGTGCAACTTAAATAATTGAAGTATGTTTTATTTTTGTGTGTCAAAGAACTAAAATCCACTCCAAATACAAGAAATTATATTTCATGCTCAGTTAATATCATACGTCTTTTAAATGAAAATACTTGGTAGGATTGTGTCCGGGAGTTATTTCGTTGGCTTTATCGATATTTTGGAGATATTTTTCTGTTATTCCCTTTTGATAAATTTGCACAAAGCTCCTCTTACTCTTGCACCGGCAGTTTAGGGACTTTTGGTTTACTATTGCTTCTTTTGTTTTTTCTTTTCTTTTACTTCGGAGGGAGCCGTAACGCACTCCTCCGAATAGGCACTTAAGCCCGGTTCCCACTTGTGCGATAAGCACAAGGATGAGTTTAGCAACGTTCACACAGTGAAAGAAGCCGAGGAAAACTTGGCTTATACAAGCGTAGATGTAGTAAGACTCAAGATGGCGTGCGAATCGTCGAGCTTGTCTTTACTTTCACTCACGGCGGTCCCAGTTGTGAAATAAGCACAAGCGTGAGATAAGCAAAAGCACAAGGAAAGAAAAATGCCCTTTTAATGTGCATCTGCTTATTTTACGGCCGTTCCCACACTATTTTTCTCATGCTTATTGCACAAAGTGCGAACCAGGCTTTATTTCGGACTCATTTCCAACAGATGCGATCAGTTCAATTGATTGTATGCGGTTGAATTTATGCAAAAAACTTTTGTTTTGCTTGGCTGTGCACTGACAGCCATGAACAATGAAATTCGATTAATCGGGAAGAATTAGACGATATCGCTGAACGTTCAAATTCAAGTGTAAATGAGCTGAGAAATTTGCCATCGAATGTTACGGCAAAAAGCAGAAACTCGTGTCTCTCTTGTCAAGAACTTTTTTGGCGCAGAATATAATTGTGTCACATTTAATAATTGAAGTTTATTTTATTTTTGTATGAGAAAGAACCAAAATCTACTCCAAATACGAGACTCTTATTAAAAGTGTGTTTGAGACTAGTAATGCATGTTTTCAACGTATTGGTGACGACTTTATCAATATTTGGTGGCTCCTAAAAGAGCCGTTTTTTTTTTGTTTTCTTGCGTGCTTCCTTAAGCCTTTGCCTTCTTCTCAGTTTTCTTGGGCAGAAGGACAGCTTGAATGTTTGGCAGCACACCTCCCTGCGCGATGGTGACACCAGCAAGTAGTTTATTCAACTCCTCGTCATTGCGGACAGCGAGCTGAAGGTGACGGGGAATGATTCTGGTTTTCTTGTTGTCGCGAGCAGCGTTGCCCGCCAATTCGAGGATCTCGGCACTGAGATATTCGAGCACAGCGGCCAGGTACACTGGAGCTCCGGCGCCAACTCGTTCAGCGTAGTTTCCTTTGCGGAGAAGTCGATGGATACGACCGACAGGGAACTGAAGTCCCGCTCGGGATGAGCGGCTCTTGGATTTGGTGCCCTTTGCTTTTCCTTTACCGCGACCAGACATTTTTCTGTGAGCTTCGAGTCTACGAACACTTAGCGAAATAAATGTTGATAGGTAACAACAGGGAAATTTATACGCAAGACAATATTTCGGTCGGATCGAAACGCACCAATCAACTTTTCATATCACATGTGCTTTTGTTTGAAAACGGAACTATGTTGACCTTTGGCCAACCTGAAGTTGTGAACCAATAAAAAATCGACGATTTCGATCCTTACGTTAATTGATCCCACCTATATTTTGTTATAAATAGCAAGTCATTCACATAGCGTTATCATTCGATTCAAGTCGAACCCTACAAAGCGAAAATGGCGCCAAAAGTTGCAGGAAAGAAAGGCGAGAAGAAAGCTGGTAAGGCTAAGGCCGCCACTGGTGACAAGAAAAGGCGAAAGACAAGAAAGGAAAGCTATGCAATCTACATCTACAAGGTGTTGAAACAAGTTCACCCTGACACTGGTATCTCCAGCAAAGCCATGGGCATCATGAACTCGTTCGTCAACGACATCTTCGAGCGCATCGCTGGCGAAGCTTCCCGCCTGGCTCACTACAACAAGAAGTCAACTATCAGCTCTCGCGAGATCCAGACCGCCATCAGGCTGCTTTTGCCCGGTGAACTGGCGAAACACGCTGTTAGTGAAGGAACCAAAGCTGTCACCAAGTACACAAGCAGCAAGTAAACTCACTGAGTTTACCGCCAAAACCAACGGCTCTTTTAGGAGCCACCAAATCTTGCAAAAGTTTTACCAACACGATTGTCTGAGCTTTTCCCCCATCCACCCCTGAATCCTTTTTCATGCTGAAAGAAAATGGAGCGATTGCATAATACCCGATCCACTTTGAATGGCACAAATCTCTTGCTCCTGGGGTTCCGCAGTGACCAAACAAAATTAAGTTAGGTGAACGACTGCTATCGCAGTGCCGTAGTCGTATAATGAAGAAGTCTGAGTGAGTCAAGGGCAAGACGATCTCGTAAAAAGTGTAGTTAACCGAACCGCAAAATGAAAGCTAAGTACGAGAGTACTCTCACCTAATCACTGTAACGAGCGCTTAGGCTTAATCAGTACACGAGTGCTTTCTTCTTCACACGATCTCGTGAAAAGTGTAGTTAACCAAGTAAGACTTTAGACAACGGAGTTGTTATTCATTATGGCGACTACGGGACTGCGGGAGCAGCATTGCAACAGCTAACTATGTTTCAACGACTGACGACTACGGGCTGTAGGACTGCGGGCGCAGCATTACAACACGACTGCAGCACTGCGGGAGCAGTTTTTTAAGTTAGATATTTTGTGGGCCGGGTATTCTGCAATCTAGCCAAGGAAATCGTTTCCCGGCCGTTAAATTTCCAAGACGAGAACAACCGTTATCACGTCGCTCTTAAAACACTGTACTTGCAAATTCCAAGCTCTGCGAATACACTGTATCAAAGATGACGTCATATTCTACACAACGGCGTGAGTGCATCTGCCTCGCAAGATATTTTAAAACAGCTTTAAAATAAAAAAATCCCGCGCCTTTTTCTTGGCAGCGATACCGTTTTGTTTCAAGTCACAAAGTGAACGTAGACCCTATTCAGCGGAAAGATTTCAAGCACTTTGTCAGACGCTTCGTTGCGGTGGCAAATAGATCCATACGCACAATTTTGTAACCTTGATAAAGTGTAGCTCCTTGATCAAAAACTTTTATGCTTTTATTCAAAACGTACGGCACGTTTCAGCTCCATAGCGTTCTTTGCTTTGAGAACGGAGCAGTTGGAATGTAAGATTTTGGTGGTACGTGACAAGGCCGCTGAATTCGCCCTTCGAAAATAATTTAGATAGTACACCGGGTAATAGCTAAGAGGCAAGATAAACCTGTTTCTACATGTTTCATGTTTCATTCATTTGAACGCACTTTTTTCGAGCTAAAGAGTACACGGCCTTTACAAACAAAAGCATGAAAAATGAAACACGCGATATCCTCATCATGTAATCATTTCGTTGAACGTATCTACGGAGAGGGGTTTCAAGACCCATTTACGAGTCAGAAGCAAGTTGTGAACGGAATAACCACCTCATTAAAACCCACGAGACTCTGGTGTCCTGTGGACAACAATTTAATGCATCCATCCACTGCACCAGCGATTGAACGGTTTGTTTGTTTGTTTGTTTGTTATTTATTTGTTTGAGCAGGTTGAAGTTTTGGCAGCTATTCAGCTGATGTGGACCTGCTATACCCACCCACCCATATACACACAGAGGACAGCCACAACACCGGGAACTTCATTCCCAACTCTTCTCGAGAGGCACGTTATTTTAGTGGTGATTACTTGCCGCTTTGCGGCCTGGTAAATATCCACCACCAGCCGCCTCCACGTCGGTGAATAGTTGTTAATTATGCGTATACAGGTGATTTGTTCTGCACTGCCACCCCCCAGTTTTCATACAGAGTTTGTTCTGTTTACTATCTCACTATCAAGAATGCCATAATACCCTTTGTTTGTCTCTCCAAAATTTTCCATGAGCATTGTTTCCACTTTCTCTTGGGACCTAAAAGGGTCGCAAGAGAAAACAAACACAATGCTTATGGAAAATTTGGAAGGCCCAACAAAGAGTATTATGATATTTTTGATAGTGGCCTGTAGGAACAACAACTTAGTCAAATGGATAGGGATGTTTCGGTTCAACCGGACCTGAAGCGAACGCCGGTTTCATGCTTCAAGTAACCTGTATTGTTTAACGGAGTATTCTTCTCTCGTAGAAATCCCTAAGAAGCCAGTGACGGGTGTCTTTGGAGCTGAAAACGGAAGAATAAAGGTGGAGCTTAGTTTTAATGCTGAAGTGTCAAGCGTCCTTATTGTGAACGCTCGAGCTCTTGGAGACAAAGAATTGGATTGCACAGTGAAATTTGACATGGGTGCTGTAAGTACTTTTGGGCAATTTTATTCCTGGTGTTGGTTGCATTTAATTTTTGCGATGATCTTCATTTCTCGTTACTGCGCATGATCATTGGCTTGAAAATCTCACGCCACCTTCTCAGCCAATCAGCGATTCTTAAATTAAACCCAAATGTGGACTCCAATACGCGCGTTCTCCAGTGCTTGGCACTGGCTGCGTTTGTTTCGGTGGTTCAAAGTAGTTAGTTTACGGTTTGGCTTTTGCATCACTCTGTTGAAAGCCTCTCTTTTCCTACGGTGTGAGTTTTAGCTTAAATGTATTGTAAATTCCGTTTAATTCAAGCGAAATGGGTGTCGTAGCTTATTTCCCTTTCGTAAACGTTCGTTGCCATTTGAAACGGTCGATGCCATTTTTTAGCTCTGAATTACACTCATTAGGTCTAAGAAGTCAGAAGGTTGCGGTTACTGGAAATTGTGTCTCGCTGGTCATATGAGTTAGGGTTCGGGTTAGGGTTCTGTTTAGGGTGAGGGCTAAGAACCCGAGTTGGAGTCTTGAAATTTTCGGACTCTTTTTTTCCTCCAGTTTTTCTTTTATAAATGTTTTTTTTCCTTTTTTGTCTTAATTTTTGATAATATTTTTTCTTAGTTTGTTTCTTTTAATTTTCTTTGAAGTGAAGTGTGTAGTCGACCGTTATAAATGGCATCAACCGTTTCAAATGGCAACGACCGTTTACGAAAGGGAAATTTGCCGTGGCATACTATACATCTTAAATTCTCACGACCTGCTCCCGTCTGACCTTGTAGCTCAGTTGGTAGAGCAGCGGTGATCTAACTCGAAGGTCATGAGTTCAATTCCCACCCTGGTCATAGTTCTTCTCTGTCCTTGTGTGGGCCCAATTCTCTTAGTAGGGCTAACGCTCACATGGCCTATATGGGTAGAAAACTAGCACTTCACATTACCCCCTAATAGTTAAGTAAGCAGAAGTATAGACTAGATTTGGCGGTTAGAAACAGAGCCGAGTCTTTTACGAGACCCTCTACTTCTACCTGATTAATCTTCAGCACTCTCGCGCCAAGAAGATGGGTGACAAGAGAACAGTAAGCACATTGGTTCTTGACCTCAATTTTTCCTTGCGATTTCAATTAAAATCATGTACGGTAGGGAAAAAGAATTGATTTGTTTGAACACTGCACAAATTCGACGCTTAAATTACTCTCACTTAGCTGTGGTGTAATGAGACACGAGTCGTATTTATCATCCCATGTTAGATAGTTCTTTTACCATACTACGAATATCGGATTCCACATCGATGAATTCCAGCTCCTATAAGACAGGGTTGTGATTTTCATTTACGCAATTCGGAATTCTTGTAGCCGGATCCGGAAACAGGCACATTCTGGATTAACTGGTTTGGGCACATGTCATGGGCAACCAATTTAAGAGCTTGAGATAGGTTTGAACTGCTGCGTCAAATTTTCAATAACAAGTTCAATATAGAAACAGTAACCTTACTCATAATCTTAAGAAAAAGATACATGCGTCTTTTTCTCGTTGAGCTCCGCCAAGAGAATTAAAATAAACAGACAGACAGACAAAGTCTGATGCTTTTTTTAATCTTCTTCGGTAAAAACGGAAGTAAGTTCCCTTGATTGATCGAAACTGCGTGACTCATGTTAACTTTATCATGGCGGGCCAACACAACATGGTTTAATCGCGCCTCAGTGGGAACGCTGACATGATGTTTTTAGGGGATCAAGTTACGCCCACTGCCCGTATGAACGTCTTGGAAATCAAACTTTTTTTTTTTCTCGCAACTTAAACTTTCTTTCATATACTGTCCGTCGGCCTTAATTACTTACTTACTTACTTACTTACTTACTTGCTCTAGCGCTCACGTGCCAAACTCGATTGGCAAATTTAAACAATTGTTTCTTTTTTCCCAGGAGAGAAGAAAAATCTGAATAACAAAATATTTTGACAAAGATTCTGGTCTCCGTAGTAAAATGACGCAATCATGCAAATCGCCTATTGTGTGAACGGTGTGGCGGCTAGGAGAGAACATTGAAAATTTATGGTCTAAATATTAATTTGGAATGGTTATCACGAGCCACAGGGATTCGCTCTTTTACCTCTAATTTCCATTTTTCGCAGTTAAGAACTTTCCACTTCGTTCTGCTGAATATTATCAGACAACCTGAGGTTGATGGGTTCAACCTGAAGTTTTGTGGTCGGGCACAGCTTGATATTCAAACTAACGATTTATTTATTCTGTTGTAGGAACCATCAGTATTGAAGCTGAACATTGTGAAAGGTGAAAGGATACAGAACAGCGTGACTTACAAAATGGAAGAAAAACCTCTTTATGCCAAACTAGTAACTGCCTGGTGAACGAAAAAGGAAAACGGCCCTGGAAGGGAAAATGGAGCCAGCATATTATCTCCCCGAAACCCCCTCTTTTATTAAAAGAGTTTTGCTTTGTCTTTTACTTTGGCTCCCTGGTAACGAGCAGATAACCAAGTTCCAGATTTAAAAATCGCCAAAATTGTAAAAAATGTAATAGTTTGTTTATAGCGAGATTACACTAAGTTATCAATCTTGTTCACCGTCACTTCATCTGAAGAATATAAAAAGTTACATTTCAAATGAAACATGTCACAGAAGCGACCAGTTGCACTTACGTAATTAGACGCACGCGCAATTCGATACAAGGAGCTGAGCTCCCAACGCTTGACAGATCTGTCGTTAAAACAAGAGCAGCGCAATTGCGCGGTCATGGGTTCGAATCCCGTCCAAGAGCCTGGATTTTTTGAGGCTTAGTCCTTTGCCACTGCCGTAATTAGACGCACGCGCAATTCGATACAAGGAGCTGAGCTCCCAACGCCTGACAGCTCTGTCGGTAAAACAAGTGTAGCGCAATCGCGCGGTCATGGGTTCGAATCCCATCCAAGAGCCTGGATTTTTTCGGGGCTCAGTGGTTTACCACTGCCTATCTGCCCAACTTTAATATTTCACTCTATTAAACAGTTCAAATGTATGAATTGTATGTTTTAAAATATCATCCGGTTCGATTGTATAGAATGTTTTCACCGAAACAAAAGAAAACGTTTGCATAATAGTAGAGCTCCGGAATTCCCGGAGGATCAGTTAGGAACACCAACATGGCTGCCGTTTCTTTGTTTCTACGGTGACGTCACGTGAAAGTCTGGTATTAATTGGCTCTTGGTTGTGTTGTAGAATCTTTTATTGTTTTCAAGGTCAAGTCATCGTTTCTTTTGCTTAGTCTGTTGTTTTCGGTTTGGACAACAAGTAGCCTGTGCACAGGCTCTCAAGTGTCAGTTTTTTGTGGCAGCTTCAGCCCTCAGGCATGCCAGGAGCAAAGAAGTAACAGTCGCGCGTAGATCGTCTTTCGCAGCTTTGCCACTCGCATGAGACTAGCGGCCACACCGCTCACATTACGAAAACGGGAAGCCTCCTTGCAGGCTAGGGAGAAAGCCTAGGATTATTTGTAATTCCGTAGTTTTCAACAAATATGTATGATTCAATCTAGTTTAATCGAAAACAAATCATTTTCCATCAGTGTTTTCTAGTCCACTGCTTGTGTAGAATTTGGGAGTTAATAGGTAACAAGCTAGCCTTCGTGTAAATTTTTTGGGTGTATGTTCTTATCCAAGACTAAAGACCACTATACGTGTAATTTTAAACTGAAGAAGAATTGAATTGAAGAATATAAAAAGTTACATTTCAAAAGAAACATGGCACAGAAGCGATCAGTTGCAGCTCCCAACGGTTGACTGCTCTGTAGGTAAAACAACAGCGGCGCAATCGCGCGGTCATGGGTTCGAATCCCGTCCAAGAGCCTGGGTTTTTTGAGGCTTAGACCTTTGCCACTGGCTAAGAGTTGCTCAACCAACTGCGATAACCTGCCCAGCATTTAAATTTCATTTCCGCAGTACTAACTACGCAGAACTAAGTTTTCAGTTACGCAGTACAAATGCATGACTTCAAATATATGGAAAAATCATTCCGTTGGGTTGTATTGAGTGTTTTCACCGAAACAAAAGAAAACGTTTGCATGACAATAGTGCTCCGGAATTCCCGTTGGATCGATTAGGAAAACCAAGATGGCTGCCGTTCCTTTGTTTAGAGACACCAACATGGCCGTCGTGACGTCACGTGAAAGTCCAGTGTTAACTGGCTCTTGATTGGTGTAGAATCTTCTATTGTTTTCAAGGTCAAGTCAATCGTTGCTTTTGTTGAGTCTATTGTTTTCGGTTTAGATAACAAGTAGCCTGTGGACGGGCTCTCAAGTGGTAGTTTTTTGAGGCGGCCACAGCCCTCAGGCATCCGAGGAGCGAAGGTTCGAAGTAACACACAAATGTCGCGCGTTGGTGGAAAGAAGTAAGAAACCTATCCGGTGTCTCGAGTGCTGAGGGTCAGTGGTACCGCCAACTCATTGATAAGTCCGAGTCAATCACGTCGCTGTGAGAAAGAATTAACACCTTCTTCTGCATCCTGACTTCGGACTTTGACCCTCTCACTGCTGACGATGTCCTTGGGAACTCTGTGGAAGCGTCTGAGATACCAGCTGACCTGTATGTCTCGTTGCGGGAAGCCGACATTGCCTTACGGTCCATCAAGCTGAGGAAAGCAAGAGGCCCTGATAGGATTCCCAACATATTAAAGACCTCGTTCGAACTCGCACCTGTCATCGCTGCGATTTACAATGCATCGCTACGAGAGGGCTACCTCCCGCCTCTGCTCAAGTCGGCAGCTGTCAATCCCATTCCGAAGCAAAGACCACTGAGAGCTATAGATACTGACTTAAGACCTGCTTCTTTAACTTGCCAAATTTCCAAAGTGCTAAAAAGTTTCACTTTGTCTAGAATACTGCCGAAACTACTTCCTAAAGTAGATAGTAAACAATTTGCAGCCGCTGGGCGATCTACAGATCAAGCCCTAGTTTTTCTACTCCACCTAGCCCTCGAAGCACTAGACAGAGGCAATTATCCTATCCGGTTCTTTTTTCCCGACTTCAGAAAGGGTTTTGACTTGATTGACCACAAGATACTATTATCAAAGTTATTTCGTTTCGACCTGCACCCTATTTTAGTAAGGTGGGTCGCTGCTTTCCTACTAGATAGATCACAGTTTGTCCAAATTGGTTCGTTTGCATCTCCGCCTAAAACCCTCAATGGGGGCATCCCTCAAGGCACAAAACTAGCGCCCATGCTTTTTGCAGTGATGGTGAATGAGCTTGTTAACAATTGGAGCCTGAGCGCGAAGCGGTTTGTTGACGATCTTACAATAATGGAAATAATACCCAGGAATTCACCATCAATAATGCGCCACATCGTCTCGGATGTTCAAGAATTTGCTAGCAACAACAACATGCAGCTTTATCCAGTAAAATGTAAAGAAATGCGTGTTAACTTTCTTCACTATAATAGCTGTGAGCTCCAACCAATTGTCACCGGTGGCACCTATATCGAGGAAGAGACGTCATAAGTTACTCGGTGTG
>NC_090884.1:9597256-9612256 GCF_036669925.1 Montipora capricornis | reverse complement strand
CCCTTGGAAAGAGCCTCACAAAATAATGTTGTTCGTCTTTGAAGCTACTTCCTTACTCTAGTTTTGGCCTTCTATTTGAATCAAGAAAAAGAGGACCGGAAGAAAGTAGCCTTATTTGCCAAAATGCATCACGGGTAACTGGTAGCCGACAGAAGGATCAGTTTTCATATTGGGCACAATATTTACGCAAATGCTTACAGGTTCCAAAGCAAATTGACGGGGAGAGAAGACCAGACAACACCTTTAATTGTCCAGATTGTCTCTAATCGGTTCAGCTTTCAGTTTGCCTTTTGCTCGCAGTATGTTTTTAGCTGACGAAGGAGTTGTGAGGCCGCTCATATCCAAAGTCGAACATGAGTAAAAGGAATTTTGAGTTTGTATCCCACTGGGGAAGAATAGCACATTGAGCGGTAGCCTCAAGCATATTCATGCGGCAGGATAACAAAGGAGTCTCTCTAAGGAGTTAGCCAGGTAAATGGACCGCAAAATACTACACCCAGCCGTTGTAATATTGCAGGGTTGTAACAAGGTCAAAGGCCTGAAAGGGCCGAGATCAGGGATCACATACCTGCGATCTGGAATCATAACGCGTGGGATCGGGATCAGCAGTATTTTTCATGGAATCAGGGATCAAATTTTTTGCGGGTTCAGGGGTCAAAATTCTCATCATCTTTGCGATCAGGGATCAAAATTTTGGGTCAAAATATGGGATCCATTACGAAAATTATACCTCGTTACAACCCTGATATTATGCGCAGATCAACTGAAACTTCAACATCCCTTCCCCCCCTTCTTCCCTCCCCTCCCCCCCCCCCCCACCCGCTGGGCAAAGCCTGGGCTTTTGAACTTTTGGAGGTTGGATTGTTCAAATTCCTGCCCCCTTGGGCTGAAATGGTGTTCAAATGCCCTACCCTATCGTCAGACTTGTCTGTCATACCCTACTAAAGAACAATCGTCGTTGACTCCTTCTGTCTTTAATAAAGACCCCTTGAAGGCCTTTTTTGTAAGCCAATCGCTCACAAATGCTACATCTCTTCCTTTTAAGTCTTCCATCTCGTCCAAACACATGTGTTATGGCTGTTAGTGAGGCAGGCAGGCAAAGGTCAAATTCCCCACACCTCGGGCACAAAAGATAGTCAAATGCCCGGGGTTTGCCTGGGGTTGGGGGAGGGGGGGATGTTGAGGTTTCAATTTGATCGGCGCATTAGAAAGCTTAAGCACCCACGTTTCTAAGACGCAGATGGCAACCCGAAGTAAGCTGTTTTCCCTTTTAACTTGTCTTCCCACAACCACATTTACATTGCTGAGTATACTTTCTCCATTAGAGATGATTAGTTTAATAATCTGGGAGACACCACTGTCCTGGCATGCAAAATGTGTTCTCTTCCTGTTGCCGTCCGCACTTCACACTGTACCACAAATGGTTATTTCTACCACCTTTGGCTCCTGAGGTTTTGCGGTCTACTAAAATTCTGATTGAAAACCCTGCATGTTCATGTTATAGTTAAATTTAAATTCAGGTTAATTTTAAATTCAGGTTTTTTTTAAACTAGCCAAGGTTGAAATTGAAAGTAGGAAACATCAACAAAAACCCATCAATTATTAGCAAGTATGTGTAATATTTTAGTAAGTAAATTGGCCTTAGAAGTGAGTGGATGAACTTAGTGTCGCTTAAATTTTTCACGAGTATTTTATAAAACCGCAAATACTTGTTTTAAAGTTGACAGTTACTTGTGAAAATACATTGTTCATGGTTAGCCTTACGAAGCTCAAGTCTGTTTGTAGCGATAAATCCAAACTTTGTGATTACTTTTGGCACAGTCCCCTTCAGGTTGTACAATTTGAGCAAGTAGCACATTAGGATGAAGGGGCGTTTCCTTTTCCATTTTATTACTTTCAGCAGCACTTAATCCTAAACTGAGTTCGAACTTCTTTGTCTTCTTCCCTCTCTGGTGTATGATAGCTGCAGAAGGCAGGCTGCTGGCTGCCTACAAATAGCGCTGATAAGCAGTATTTACGGTAAGTCTAAGCACCCATAATTTCCAAATAATGTTGATAAACAGTATTTAAGTCTTAGCACCCATTTTCAAGCAGTTAGCTTTCAATAACTTTGATTTAGGGTTAGTCTGCAGTCCGCTGTCTGCAGTTTACAAGTGTCAGACACCGCTCTCCTTTAATGTCTGGCTCATCCACTTTTTCAAATTATTGACTATTCTCCTGCTCTGTATTTGATGTAGCTGTGACGTGTCAACTCATTTGTGGCTTATTGATTTCTTTCCTCTGAGAGATTCTGAAAACCACTTCATACCGCATTTCGGCAATTATTGTTCCGTGAATGGTTATGCATGTTTTTACAAGCAGTTTCTCCAAGATGATGACAGTAGTGGTTTGGTGATTTGTTTTATTTGATTAAACTGCAAATTAAGGTTATCTTTTGTTGTTCTATTTGCCCATGCCACCATCCTATTTTTACATTGTGAATGTTGTGTTTGTGGTGAAAATCGGTTTGTTATCATGACCAGAAATGATGCCTTGTTCCTGGCATATTTTGCATAGTGAGGTAAAGAGACTTGATACAATATTTGATGATTTGTCCTTCAGAATCAAGAGCCCACCTCTTGCAAACAATTTTTGCTTTTGTCGCACTGGAGACCCAGAGCATTTTCATTCTTTTTCAGATAAATTTAGCCACTTTTTAACTTCTTCATAAAGTTCCATTAAGGCATATAACTTTGTGGATAAGCTGAAATCTTTATAACGCTCACTTCATGCCATTTGCGCATATGTGAACTGGTGGTTGTTGTGAAGGCTTGGAAATAGTTTAAACTCATTGGTAGAAAAATCATTGCTAGAAAAATCATCCCCAAAAAAAGGAAAAACCATTATTAGACAGTTCATAATAAACTAAGTTGAAGAAATTTGACCTTGACTGAAAAAATCAACCTTGGTTGAAATTATAATTAACTTGAATTTTAATTCAACCTGTAACATACACAATGTAGTATAGGAAGATAATCATGAAGCTGGTTTTATGCCCATTCAGTTCTGTCATAAAGTTGGCCAAGCAATCCCCCCAATGGTTCCACCCAAGAAAACTGCTAAAAGAAATTTATTTTTTACTCTTACAAATCCACATTGTATTCCACAATCTAACATTATTTGTAAACACCTTTTTGTTCCCAGAGGATTTAACTTACGTTTTTTCTTTTTCCAGTGGAGCTTGATCCTAAGGAACATACTCTGGGTTAGGTATGTGTCTGAATTTAGGTTTCTTCCTAACCAGGTAACATTATTTGTTTAATAATAAATGCTCATTTTGTTTCCCAAGAATCTCAATGATTCCCTGAGGCGCAGCCAAGGGAAACGTTGAGATTTGAGGGGAACAAAATGAACTGTTTCCCGAGGGACCAGTCATAAAGTGATTTGTTATTTAGCACAAAAAGAAAAACATGCAATGGCAACAGCAATGGCAGTCGTCGGTGAACATTCGCGGGTAACAGGTGCACTGTTACCCTCTGACGACATAGATTTTACACCGTTGCCCGCTCAGAGTCTTTTGGTGGGAAACAGTTTCATTGTTAGATGTCGTGTGACCTCGAAGTAACCAATGAGAGTGCACGCTGCTAGGGGAAAAACTCAGCTATATAACAATTTTTGTTACATTGACCCTGTTCTCCTTTAATTTTAGGTAGATAAGCCATTTAATCATGCAATAAACCTTAAAACTGTGTGTCACTGATTGCGCCAACTGTTTGTTTTTACTTGCGCCGATCAACACGTGCACTTTTTCCCACCTCCCTTTATTTGAACCAGCCATTACCCTCCAGCCAATCAAATACTGCATTCTATGGCTTGCCGTAGATGGGCATTTTAGCACATCTTGTCTGAGAAATCCTTGTTTTATTCTTGGCCACTAAGTGAGTCTTTACATTGTCCATAATTTTCAGAACTACATGTAGCTCCAACTCCATTTGTTCAGCTTGGTGTGTTACTAAAAATGTTAACACTGTGGCTAAACGGGATGTTTAGTCCTTAGGTACTAGCTTTTGTGTTCAAGGTTGTTTCAGTGTTGATGAGACAGTGACTTGTGACCTTGTACCTGCCCAAGTATACAGGAGTTGTGATTGCCTGCCTCACTCTTTTATGATCTACAGTCCTGGACAAAATTGTTGAGATATTTTTGACTCTGTTGTCCAATTAAAAACAGTTTACCGACTCACTTGGATATTGGGCACTTTCCATTTTTTGGAAAATTTTAGCTGCTTTGCTCCCTCAGTAATTAAAGATCCTTTCAGAAAAAAAGCACTCTGGCGTTGCACCAATTTTCTGCGTGCTCTCTAAACTCCTGTTATGGCGTTTTCGCCAGTAGAGCTCCCTAAATGTAGGCTACGCACGTATTGATTGGGTACGGAAGTTACTATTTGATAGAGAAAGAAGGAGAGGTGGTGGCGAAAGATTAACCCATGCTATAAATTTACAATAAACTTTTTTGTCGAGAAAATCGATCCCCATCCAAAAGATAGTTAGTTGGTCGCCTATGTTGCGGAGTTTGGGAAGAGCCATATCGCCTCGGAATAAGAGGCCGAAGTACATAAGAACTTGAATTATTTCAAACGCAATCGTAATTATTTCAGTTAACGAGCAAGTTAATCTGTTGGTCATTGCTTTCATGTATTTGGTGGCTCCTAAAAGAGCCGTTTTATGTAATTGAAGTGAACTGCAAAGTTCTTCACTTCTTAGGTGACTTTTTAGCGGCAGGCTTCTTAGCCGCGGGTTTCTTCACTGGTTTTTTGGCCACTTTCTTTGCAGCAGGCTTCTTGGCTGCGGCTTTCTTGGCAGCTGGCTTCTTGGCTGCGGCTTTCTTGGCTGCTGGCTTTTTGGCTGCGGCTTTCTTCGCTGCAGGCTTTTTAGCGGCGGGCTTTTTCGGAGATTTCTTTGCTTTCTTCGCGGCGGGCTTCTTTGCGGCAGGCTTCTTGGCTTTGGCGACTGGTTTCTTTGCAGCTGGCTTCTTTGGTTTCTTCTCCTTCTTCTCTGCCTTGGGCAACTTGAAGGAGCCCGAAGCGCCAACACCTTTTGCATGCAGAAGCTTCCCGCTAGCAGTACCTCTCTTCAAAGCCATCTTAAGGTGTGAGCCGACTTCTCCAACCTTGTAGTTGCTCTTGATGTATTTCTCGATGGCTTGGCGCGAAGAACCACCTCGCTCTTTCAGAGCTAAAATGGCAACCTTGATCATATCCAAGTATGGTGGATGATCAGCAGGTTTTTTTGGCTTTGTAGGCGCCTTCTTTTTTGGGGACTTTGGTGCTGGTGCTGGATCAGACATCTCGAAATTTCTTGTAGATTTACGAACAAATCGAACACTCGAATGCTGTAAGTGAAGCGCGCGTGAAGTAAATACACCATATGCGGACCGCCGTGGACGCAAGACCTTATAATGGCGTTTGCCAAAGTTGTGTTTATTCCCTCGGCCTTCTCTATAGAAAACTGCCATTAAAACTTCAGTCCTGACGATTGAAACGGCATAACTCTAACATTTATCCCTTTGGTCAAATGCTTATCGACAACGATTGAGGACTTGTTTAAGGGAAGAGTGAGATCTTTAGCTTTTTGTGTTCTAGAGTTGGTAGTGTACGATGACCTTTTACTCTTTGGAGTGAATTTATTTCTTTGCAATTCGTGTTACTGCACTTTATAGACTTAAACTTGAAAGGATAACTTCTATTAAACGGATAGGTGTAATAAAATAGCACAGTCAAGCTCATTTTGAATGTCCTTTTTTCGCTGAAAATGGCACAAGAAAGACAAGCCTTGTAGCTCCCCATTGGTCGAAGTGGTGAACGGTGGAGTCATCTGTTCTAACAAATATCTAGTTTTTTCATCTTAAAGTCGTCATGGCTATCCTTCTAGCATGTATCTGGTCTTGTGTGTGCGTTCCAGCTTTCGTTTTTGTCTCGTCTAGCGCTGCTGTTTTCATTTGGACGAACAGAGCATTGTAAAACAGTTGCAACGGAGCCTGATAAAGAATCCATTTAGACCATTTATCCTGGTCGTTACCCAATTTTTTTTTAGCCATTTTAGAATATCAGAATTTAGGACTCTCGACGATTTATATTCTTGGCTAATTTTCCTACAATGCCTGTTGGTCTTTAGTGTATAAACATGATTTTTCCTTTCGCGTCTTGTTATGTTTGGGGAGCGCTGAATCTCTTTGCAGATCGTTTTTCGATCGACTTCACACTTCTTTTAATTTTCTGCACTCAATACTTCTTTCCCTTAACTTTTATTGCCAGAATGTAGAAATCAAATTGATGAGTCATGAGGCATAAACATTGTAAGAGTAGAGTTTTAGGTTTCTCGACCTTGCTTTAATTTACATGTTTTTTGCGCCAAATTTTCGTCCTTTCAGCGTGCATAATAATGAACGGTGTTTGATCCTGCTCTTTAATATAACGAAATTTAAACTGATGAGACTTGTTACGATTTACATCATATTGTGCAGTTATTGTATTTATTACAACATGCTATGCCATGTAATTAGTGAAACATGTATTCGCGCGGGTCTGTGGATGTTGCTCAAAACTTTGTATGTAGTGGCTTTTACTAGTAATCCGTACTCTAGTTTTAAACTGTTTCGTGGCCTTACTCAATTATCAGTGTATCTTGGATTACTTTGCAAGCTGAAATTATTTCGATACTTTGAGGTGCAATAGTCCTGAAAATATCAGGTGAAATTCAGTTGATTTCGGCAAGACAGCAGCCTGAAATTTGCTTCAACATTGCGGACAATTCGTGCGTTCGAACTTCAAATTGTCTTTGCCAGAGCAGCAAAGGGCAATGATACTTAGTCGACAGTTAGTGGGATACAGAGATTTGAATCGACATATAGATAGGTTTCATTTGAATTTCTTGTTTCGCAAAGAATGTTGGTTATTGCTTTTATTGATTTGGTGGCTCCTAAAAGAGCCGTTTGTATTGTGGAAGATGAAAATCATTTATGCTCTCTCTCCACGGATTCTGCGGGCCAGCTGAATATCCTTGGGCATGATGGTGACGCGCTTGGCGTGGATGGCGCACAAGTTGGTGTCTTCAAAGAGACCCACAAGGTAAGCTTCGCTGGCCTCTTGAAGAGCCATGACAGCAGAGCTCTGGAAACGCAGATCGGTCTTGAAATCCTGAGCGATTTCACGCACAAGACGCTGGAAGGGCAGCTTGCGGATCAACAGCTCGGTGGATTTCTGGTAGCGACGGATCTCACGAAGAGCGACTGTTCCAGGCCTGTAACGATGAGGTTTCTTGACTCCTCCAGTTGCGGGAGCGCTCTTGCGAGCCGCTTTGGTGGCGAGTTGTTTGCGTGGAGCTTTTCCACCAGTGGATTTACGTGCAGTTTGCTTGGTACGAGCCATCTTTCCTTGAACGAAAACGTTTGAGGGATAAAGTAAGAAATCGTAACTATGATTTTATATCTGGCGCCCTTAATTCTGATTGGTTTTAAAATAAGTAATTTGATTGGTTAAGCCCAAGTCATAGAAAATTTCGATCCGGTGTTAACTCCAAGCTAAGTTTATATGCGAAACATATCTGATTGTTTAAATTATTATCATATCTGTAAAAGCAGTAAGAAGGTTTAATAAGAATTTAAATCAATTAAGTGGATCCGTTAGCTATCACTTTTACCCGAGCAGGTGATTTTTGCCGCACAGAAATTACTGATAGTCGCCGGATGTTCCGAAAATGCATCGAACGCTGATGAGCATTTGACCCTTGTACCTTTGGCGTAATTGTTCTTTTTATCCAATTAGAAATAAGGATACATTTGTTTTCTGAGAGGCCATACTGGTCCATATAAATAGGAAGAAACTTCTTGCTGGTATCATTCTCTCGTTCTACAAATCGGTATCAAGATGTCTGGTCGAGGTAAAGGAGGCAAAGGTCTTGGAAAAGGAGGCGCTAAGCGTCACCGAAAGATTCTTCGTGATAACATCCAAGGTATCACCAAGCCAGCAATTCGTCGTCTAGCTCGCCGAGGTGGTGTCAAGCGAATCTCTGGTTTGATCTACGAAGAAACACGCGGTGTTCTCAAGGTTTTCCTTGAGAATGTCATCCGTGATGCAGTAACGTACACGGAGCACGCCAAGCGCAAGACTGTCACAGCCATGGATGTTGTGTACGCTCTGAAACGCCAAGGACGCACACTTTACGGATTTGGCGGTTAGATGACACTGGCGCCACACTAAGAAACAAACGGCTCCTTTAGGAGCCACCAAATCTCACAAAAGTCATGACCAATAAATACTGGGTTTTTAGTATATCTTTTCTCTTGGTTTGCATTATTTAAGCTCCTCTTTGTTATGACGGCGGTTTAAATTACTATTTATATTTACCTCAAAGAAGACATCTATTTCGTGTGTTTCCCGTTATTTATATAACTTATCGATACTTATTCCTTACCCGTCTAATTTTCGACAGGTGTGATCAGCTTATTTTATTGTGCGCGGTTCTGTAAAAATCTCGAACCACTTGTTTTGCTTGGCTGTGCAATGACAGCCATATTAAAACACAACGATACAAACTGTTCCTTCAAGAGAACGGTATAAGCGCCATGGAAAACCGTTGTCCCATTTTCAACATACCTTGTGTGGAAGATGTTATATCTTCGTTTAAGGGTGAAGCGAATTTTGCAACGAAGGCTAATATTTAGCCTTTATTTTACGGTTAAATATCCTACGCAAAACTCTCAAACATTAACTTACCCGGGTAACTTAGCACTAAATGAACGGCTAAAGTTTTCCTCAATAGACTTTGAACTCCTATATTTAGCGGTTATTTTACGGCTAAACTTGATGACAGTTAGGGTTGCCCACATTATTCATTCATTAAAAAATCTCGCCTATCCAACCGTCATATTTTTATCCTGCATAAATTCTTCATCTGTTCGGATTCTCTAGCTGAAAGTCAAGTGATGCGAAAATTTATATAGGGATCAAAACTTAAATTCTAGGTGACCTTTTTAGGGTAAGAATCCGTTAAAAATGGGCAATTATACCATGTTTTAGATGTTCGAAAATCCTTGGACATGCAGGCAAGCAAGGCCTTTAGAACAAATGTTCCAAAAATTCTGGATCTCAATTCGTCTTCCGATGCTGTATGCAAATACGTGACGCGAACTGCCGACAGCAAAATAAAATATTCCGGTTTTCGTTTTGGGTTTTTTTAGGGATATTAATCTTATCTGCGAGGATGTTTTCATTTTTAACATGAAGTTCAATAATCGTTAACAATCAAACGCTGTAGTTGAGTGTCTTACGGCTTGAATATATGATGTTTTCAATACGCGCGCGTTTTTTCGGTGCGCAAATTCAAATGTGAACGAGCCGAGAAATTTCCAATCGAAGACAGCAGCGTGTTGTCACTACAAATAAATTCGTGTTTCTTGTTATTAACTTTTTCAGCACAGAAAATATAAATGTGCAACTTAAATAATTGAAGTATGTTTTATTTTTGTGTGACAAAGAACTAAAATCCACTCCAAATACGAGAAATTATATTTCATACTCAGTTAATATCATACGTCTTTTAAATGGAAATACTTGGTAGGATTGTGTCCGGGAGTTATTTCGTTGGGTTTATCGATATTTTGGAGATATTTTTCTCTTATTCCCCGCTTTTGATAAATTTGCACAAAGCTCCTCTTACTCTTGTACCAGCAGTTTTGGGACTTTTGGTTTACTAGTGCTTCTTTGTTTTTTCTTTTCTTTTACTTCGGAGGGAGCCGTAACGCACTCCTCCGAATAGGCACTTAAGCCCGGTTCCCACTTGTGCGATAAGCACAAGGATGAGTTTAGCAACGTTCTCACAGTGAAAGAAGCCGAGGAAAACTTGGCTTATACAAGCGTAGATGTAGTAAGACTCAAGATGGCGTGCGAATCGTCGAGATTGTCTTTACTTTCAATCACGCCGGTCCCAGTTGTGAAATAAGCACAAGCGTGCGATAAGCAAAAGCACAAGGAAAGAAAAATGCCCTTTTAATGTGCATCTGCTTATTTTACGGCCGTTCCCACACTATTTTTCTCATGCTTATGCTTGTGCTTATTGCACAAGTGCGAACCAGGCTTTATTTCGGACTCATTTCCAACAGATGCGATCAGTTTACACGATTGTATGCGGTTGAATTTATGCAAAATACTCTTGTTTTGCTTAGCTGTGCACTGACAGCCATGAACAATGAAGTTCGATTAATCGTCAAGAATTAGACGATATCGTTGAACGTTTTTTGGGCGCGCAAATTCAAATGTAAATGAGCTAAGAAATTTGCCATCGAATGTTACGGCAAAAAGCAGAAACTCGTGTCTCTCTTGTCAACAACTTTTTTGTGCCACATTTAATAATTAAAGTTTATTCTATTTTTGTATGAAAAAGAACCAAAATCTACTCCAAATACGAGACTCTAAAAATTGTATTTGAGACTAGTAATGCATGTTTTGAACGGCGACAGGGCTTAAAAACGGCTGGACATGCGCACTAAGACTCAGGCTTCCTCCCGCCATTCGATTTTCAAAATGGCGGACGACGAATGCAAATTTGACACGTCATTGTAACGGCCATTTCCAACGTCTTGCTCGCCCAAGGCCTTCAACTCCAAAGTGAATGAAAGGCACAACTGTTCAGTGCTGCCGTTTTGATCATGATGGCAGACATCGGAACGGTGATTTCATAACTATCAAGCAATCGACACAGCTCTCTTGAAGAGAATCTTTCACCGTTTCAGAATTTGCTCAAGGTACAGTTTTGCCGTGAACTAAGGGCGTTTCGATTTCTCTAAGCTGGTTTTGAAAAGCATTTTTGGATAGGTTATTTGTTACTGTGACACATATTAAAAATGACTTTTGATTCGTTTTGATGAAAGTTTTAAATTCCTTGTTGTTCATGGACTTCAATGACATTTCACACGGAACAAACGGAGGAGCCATTCGTGAGTTGAAAACACTTTCGTCTCTGTTGTTGTTGTTGTCTTCGTCTCTTGTTCAGTCACTGATAAGACTTTAAAGTATGCCTGGAGTTCAAAGAGTCGTTTCTCATTCAATTCGTGGGCAGATGAGAGTCTGCGGCTAAATTGAAGGTTATGTTTCGTCTAGTTAGCAATGGTACAAAAAACCTGAAGTTAATAAACTGCGTTAGTGTGTTTTAAATCTTGTGTAGTGTCTTTCTATTTTAGACCACCTTTACACGATTCTTGCTCAACGACTGCCCTTTCGGCCAAGGATTTTTCTCGCAAAAATCCGTGGCTGACCGGCGTCGCCTCCTCGGCTGTTTAGTTGTTGCAAGTTTGTTAGGGGTTTTAAACTTTTTTCTCTTCATGATGTATTATGTTAACGTAACCTCAGAAACTGCTCGTTTTCCACCTTTTGGGGAACCTATTATTTCCTATTCCCTGGATAGCGCTCATACCCGTCCATCAGCCAAACTTCGGACTGTGGAGATCTGAGGAAAAGAATTGAGGTGCCGGAAAAGGAAAGGGAAAGTGACAAAGAATGAGAGAGTAGGCTGCTAACAAAAATTTCGATCTATCCATCTAAATAGATACACAAATATATTTGCACATTGTCATTGATCTAATAACAAAAACAAATTGAAGCACAAGAAATTTCCAAAAAATCTTGCTGCACAAATTGCCACCCAATTACAAATGAGGCTCTCCTTTTATTTCACATGCAACAGTCATTTCTCAGCAAAAGGCTCAACTTCGGGAGAAAAATGAGGAACTCAAGGATGAAACTAAAATCATTCAGAGAAAAATAAAAGATAAACAGTTTAGTCCCTCTGAAATGTTGCACACACCCAGACCCATCTCGCCAAATAAATGAAAATACCTTCAGCACAGTCAACCATTTAAATCCATTAATATATCAATATGCACATTCTCCACACTGTTCTCCAGACATTTCCTATGGTACATACATGTATGAGGAGAATAATTTATTTCACAATCAAGTCCTTTTTCACTTGTAGATCATTTCCCATTTTCTCAAGAACCTTCATGTTTGATCAGTTAAGAGAGAACAACATAAGGAGAAATAAAATATTGGTAACTCTTAGGGGTTAAAGGGCTGAACATTCACTAAAACCTACACCTATCAGGGTGGATTCATAACTGCATGCCAAGACATTGCCATTCTGAGTTACCAGGGACACTGCCACATCTTAGGTTCTTTTAAAACAATGATAACAAATCAGCCTTGTCATCAAATTAAGTAATAAGAAATGTAAACAGAGTACATGAACATTTGCCACATAACAAACTATGTATACAATAAAAAATTCAATAAGCTTGAACTCTTCAGTACCTACATGTATAACATTTTTGCATTAATTTTACTATGAAAATGGAACAAGTGAAACCTCTTCTTATCTTCCCCATTTTGAAATCATTTTTCAAAAGGGGAAACCACCTTTAGCACACTTTTCCAGCAATTTCACAAGGCCCTCACCAGACACTAAGCAGATGGTGGAGAAAATCTATGTCCCTTCCAAGATAGAAAGCTTTTGTGATGAGCTAGCCTGCGAATGCAGATTTATGGAAATACGTTCACAGGAGCATGCACCAGGAATGTTTGAAAATATTCTGATCCTAAATTTAACAACGAAAAGAGAACCCCCTCACAAAAAAGAAGAAAGCTTCAAAAGTCAAGGGTTGTAGGATTTCTGCAGAACTTGAGTTTCTTTCGAACCAGGTAGTTAACTAAA
The DNA here is from genome assembly GCF_036669925.1 of Montipora capricornis. NCBI lineage: Eukaryota > Metazoa > Cnidaria > Anthozoa > Scleractinia > Acroporidae > Montipora > Montipora capricornis. The sequence goes on along the minus strand of NC_090884.1, from coordinate 9,599,515 downwards.
AATGTTCAAACATTTAAACAAAGGAAGTTCTGTGATGCATTTATGAAATTATACTCAACGAATAGGAAACCCAAATTAATTTAAAGGGCATATAGGTGAAAAGACTCTGTGGGCAGCATATGTAAATATGCGTCAACTAAATGCTTGATAACAAATTACAGCTTCATATGAAATGTAAATTGAACAATAGACATTTGTCATTAAGAACAAATTCTAATAAAATGTTGGTCTGTTCAACAGAAAAATAACAGACTACAAAAGGCCAATGGTCTTAATTTAACCCACTGGCTCCCAGGGGTTCCCCATTGACGAGTAAAATCGTCTGGCGTTAGACAGAGTAAAATACTCTGGCATTAGACAGAGTAAGATACTAAGTCTGGCCAGCTTAGGCCGATTTGGGCATCAAAGTGTTAAAGTTTGGTGGAGCTTAATTCTACAATTCCCTTATGGCTGGACAAGTGATGTGGTATCTTGTTTACCCAAATTCATTGCATAACTACCGGTACTAAACTGAACTTGCCAAAAAAATACCAAATGGAAATTGGTAAAATACTAAGGGAAGCAACTGAGGCATACATTCCAAAATATACTACACAACAATAAAAATTGAATAACATTCAGTTACAAGTACAGTATATGTAATGCAAGGGATAAGCATCTGTTAACCAGGTTACTGAGAAAGTTACAGTCAAAACAGCTCAAGCGTTCCTCTGATGAGCAGATTCATGAGTTAATTATTGCAAATTTTATATCGGTAACCATTTGAATAATCTGTTTGTCAAATGAATAGTGCAAAATTCAACTCAATCCTCAGTTGAAAACTCGAATTTTGATTGGAATATTGCTGGCTCCCAGTGCCAGGCTGCCGTGGGAATTTCACAGGTTTACTGATTTGCATAATCTTCCAAACAACTGTCATTTCACTCTAGCAACATTACCGTAATCTTACCAGTATCCTCAAACTTGAGACACCATGTTTTTGAATTAAAGATTGGATAGAGAAATTAATTTTAAAATAAAGGCAAATCACGCTTGTTACGACCTTGGCAGATTATGCAAATTGCTACACCTGTCAAATTCTCACGCTGGCCTGGCACCGGAAGCAAGCAATAATCCAATCAAAATTCAAGTTTTGACCTGAGGCTTGATTGAGTTTTGCATCACTCATCCGAAAACCAGATTGTTGAAATGATTCCTGAAATCAAATCTGCAATAATGAACTCATTAATCTGCTCGTCAGAGGAACGCTTGAGCTGGTTTGACTGCAAAGTGAAGGGATTGTGTGCATGTTGTTGTATATCAGTTAATCTTCTAATCTTGTATATGGGGGAAATTGTGATGCTGAATATATTTTTACACAATGTTATTGGCTGCTCTATGTGGGGAAAAAAACATTTATCATGCTCATCGAGGACGACATCCACTTCATCCATGCACAACAACACCCATTTACCACAACTACTGCATGGCACATGTGCACTGGTCTTATGGACATACAGCCATCTGTTTTAGCCATCACATGACCAGCAGAATGTCAAAAATTCCATCGTGTTGTTCCTGTCGTGTCTAAAACTGGTACAATCAAACAGTATAGAGGAGGAGTGTCAATTGAAGCTATACTGGAGCACTTACATTAAGAGCCACATTAATCAATTTTTGAATTAACATACATGGCCACATCGTCCCCAGAGTACAAAACAATTAAAATGACTGATACCAAGAAAAGTTGCGAAAATCTGAGGTATAAAAAAGAGAAAGCAACAATAACCACATAATTTAATGATATGAAAATATCGTTTATTCTCATATACTTTAGCTACAGTGTAGAAGATACAACGTGCACATTTAATTGTAAATGTCCAAATTATCGAGTACTGCAATAAAATGCTTAGATAGGTGAAGTCCTACAGAAACATGCAGAATGTGGCAGTAGTAAACAATGACATACATGTGCCTCAATTTTTATTTCTACAAATTACACCGACTGTAAGCTGTCCGTGAAGCCTCGAGGTTTTTTTTTTGCAGGAAAATTAGGAAAAATCAAAGTGACTTCATGAATCAAAATTCAACAAGCTTAGCAGGCGCTAACTATAATCATTTAACCAAGAAAAACTTTACAATAAATATTTGTTTTAGATACCTTGCAGACGAGGATGAACGTAGCGATAGTGACGATGATCAAGATGATGACAAAAATCAAGAAGATGAAACAAACAAAGGAGGAGATAATGATTTTGTCGAAAGACAGCTCGTATCTAT
>NC_090884.1:9567256-9592256 GCF_036669925.1 Montipora capricornis | reverse complement strand
CCCATCAAGAGGTCAATCTTGTTGTGGAGCGTGGTTTCTTCATCCGAAGGCCTAGAAGTAACTTTCAAGCTCGAATTCGCGCCACAATCAGCGGCGGTCTTGGACGCGGGCTGTTTCCTTGTCCCCGAGTCTTTGCTTCCACGAGAACTCTCCGGCGGAGAAGAGGATGAATCTTTCGTCAAATTCTGCGAATTTGACTTGGTTACGTTTGACCCAGAGGTCGCACTGAGTATGCCATCGAGAACGCCGGAGCCCGACGTAGGCATATTGTGAATGACTAAAATTACGGCAGAGAAAACTTTTGCTACGCAAAAATAAACTGCCTGGGTAGGTTTACTACCTTTCCTCTCAGTTTTGAGGTGAAAACGGACGTATCTGATGGTAGGATGAAGGAACTGAACACCAGATTGTCCTGTGCTAAAAGACCAGCGTGGTCAATATGGCGACGCAAGCACAAAATTGACTGGCTACACGCATGCGCTATCTCATGGAATCTCTGCTGCGATGACCTGGTAGAATGATCTGTGCCCTGTGACCTGTGACCTGTGACCTGTGACCTGCGTTTTGTACCTGCCGTGTTTTGAACGTGTTGGTGACGACTTTATCAATATTTGGTGGCTCCTAAAAGAGCCGTTTTTTTTTTCTTTTAAGCTTCTTTATGCCTTTGCCTTCTTCTCAGTTTTCTTGGGCAGAAGGACAGCTTGAATGTTTGGCAGCACACCTCCCTGCGCGATAGTGACACCAGCAAGTAGTTTATTCAACTCCTCGTCATTGCGGACAGCGAGCTGAAGGTGACGGGGAATGATTCTGGTTTTCTTGTTGTCGCGAGCAGCGTTGCCCGCCAATTCGAGGATCTCGGCACTGAGATATTCGAGCACAGCGGCCAGGTACACTGGAGCTCCGGCGCCAACTCGTTCAGCGTAGTTTCCTTTGCGGAGAAGTCGATGGATACGACCGACAGGGAACTGAAGTCCCGCTCGGGATGAGCGGCTCTTGGATTTGGTGCCCTTTGCTTTTCCTTTACCGCGACCAGACATTTTTCTGTTAGCTTCGAGTACGAACAATTAGCGAAGTAAATGTTGATAGGTAACAACAGGGAAATTTATACGCAAGACAATATTTCGGTCGGATCGAAACGCACCAATCAACTTTTCATATCACATGTGCTTTTGTTTGAAAATGGAACTATGTTGACCTTTGGTCAACCTGAAGTTGTGAACCAATAAAAAATCGACGATTTCGATCCTTACGTTAATTGATCCCACCTATATTTTGATATAAATAGCAAGTCATTCACATAGCGTCATCATTCGATTCAAGTCGAAGCCTACAGAGCGAAAATGGCACCAAAAGTTGCAGGAAAGAAAGGTGAGAAGAAAGCTGGCAAGGCTAAGGCCGCCACTGGTGACAAGAAAAGGCGAAAGACGAGAAAGGAAAGCTATGCAATCTACATCTACAAGGTGTTGAAACAAGTTCACCCAGACACTGGTATCTCCAGCAAAGCCATGGGCATCATGAACTCGTTCGTCAACGACATCTTCGAGCGCATCGCTGGCGAAGCTTCCCGCCTGGCTCACTACAACAAGAAGTCAACTATCAGCTCTCGCGAGATCCAGACCGCCATCAGGCTGCTTTTGCCCGGTGAACTTGCGAAACACGCTGTTAGTGAAGGAACCAAAGCTGTCACCAAGTACACAAGTAGCAAGTAAACTCACTGAGTTTACCGTCAAAACCAACGGCTCTTTTAGGAGCCACCAAATCTTGTAAAAGTTATACCAACACGATTATATCAGATTTTCCCCCCATCAATCCCTGAATCCTTTTTCATGCTGAAAGAAAATGGCGCGATTGCAGAATACCCGGCCCACTTTGAACGGCACAAATCTCTTGCTCCTGCGGTTCCGCAGTGACCAAACAAAATTATGCAATTAAGTGAGGTAAATGACTGCTACCGCAGTGCCGTAGTCGTAGAATAATGAAGTCTGAGTGAGTCAAGGGCAAAACGATCTCGTGAAAAGTGTAGTTGACCGAACGGAACCGCAAAATGAAAGCTAGAATTTTACGACAGTGCTTAGACCTAATCACTGAAACGAGCGCTTAGGCTTAATCAGTAAACGAGTGCTTTCTTTTTCACACGATCTCGTGAAAAGTGTAGTCAACCAAGTAAGACTTTTAGACAACAAAGTTGTTATTCATTTTGGCGACTGCGGGACTGTGAGAGCGGCATTGCAACACGATTGATTAACATTTCAACGACTGACGACTACGGATGCTAGCGGGAGCAGCATTACAACACGACTGCGGCATTGCGGGAGCAGTTTTTTAGTTAGATATTTTGTGGGCCGGGTATTCTGCAATCTAGCCAAGAAAATCGTTTCCCGGCCGTTAAATTTCCAAGACGAGAACAACCGTTATATGACGTCGCTCTTAAAACTCTGTACTTGCAAATTCCAAGCTCTGCGCATATCAAAGATGGCGTCATATTCTGCACAACGGCGTAAGTGCCTCTGCCTCGCAAGATATTTTAAAACAGCTTTAAAATAAAACTAGTTATAGCTGTCGCTAAAGTGCCAACGAGCCAAGCTTGCGTGATCTGGCGCCTGGCGGCTGCAAACATCACGCGGCGTACTCGTGCGGCACTCTCATTGGTTATCGCTACGGTCAACATTTCATCGCTTTGGTCTACATTACACTCAAATTTGAAGCGCTTCTGAGATTTCGTCCGCCTAAAACTCTTCTCGCGGCTCTCGCCAGGCCTCGCCTCGCCTTCTGTCTTCAGAAGGCCTGACTCGTTGGCAAAAATCCCGCGCCTTTTTCTTGGCAGCGATAGCGATTTGCTTCTGTCAACAAGCGAACGTAGACCGTATTCAGCGGAAAGATTTCAAGCACTTTGTCAGATGCTTCGTTGCGGTGGGAAATAGATCCATACGCACAATTTTGTAACCTTGATAAAGTGTTCCTCCCTCGTCAAAAACCTTTATCCTTTTATTCAAAACGTACGGCATGTTTCAGCTCGATAGCGTTCTTTGTTTTGAGAACGGAGCAGTTTGAATGTAAGATTTTGGTAGTACGTGACAAGGGATGTGAAACAATTCGCCCTTCGAAAATTTAATTTAGATAGTACACCGGGTAATAGCTAAGAGGCAAGATAAACCTGTTTTTTCATGTTTCATTCATGTGAACGCACTTGCAAACTCATGTAATCATTTCGTTGAACGTATCTATGGAGAGGGGTTTCAAGACCCATTGACGAGTCAGAAACAAGTTGTGAACGAAAAAACCACCTCATTAAAACCCATGAGACTCTGGTGTCCTGTGGACAACAATCTCATGCATCCATCCACTGCACCAGCGATTGAACGGTGGCAATCAGCTCATGGTAGGTTTTATTTTGTTATTTTAGTGGTGATTATTTACCTTGCCGCTTTGCGGCCTGGTAAATATCCACCACCAGCCGCCTCCACTACGGTGAATAGTTGTTAATTATGCGTATACAGGTGATTTGTTCTGCACCCCCACCCCCAGTTTTCATACAGAGTTTGTTCTGTTTACTATCTCGCTATCAAAAATGCCATAATACTCTTTGTTGGTCTCTCCAAAATTTTGCATAAACATTATTTCCACTTTCTCTTGGGACCTAAAAGGGTCGCAAGAGAAAACAAAAACAATGCTTATGCAAGATTTGGAAGGACAAACAAAGAGTATTATGATATTTTTGATAGTGGCTTGTAGGAACAACAACTTAGTCAAATGGATAGGGATGTTTCGGTTCGACCGGACCTGAAGCGAACGCCGGTTTCATGCTTCAAGTAACCTAGTATTCTTCTCTCGTAGAAATCCCTAAGAAGCCAGTGACGGGTGTCTTTGGAGCTGAAAACGGAAGAATAAAGGTGGAGCTTAGTTTTAATGCTGAAGTGTCAAGCGTCCTTATTGTGAACGCTCGAGCTCTTGGAGACAAAGATTGCACAGTGAAATTTGACATGGGTGGTGTAAGTACTTTTGGGCAATTTTATTCCTGGTGTTGGTTGCAAGTAATTTTTTCCATGGTCTTCATTTCTCGTTACTGCGCATGATCATTGGCTTGAAAATCTCACGCCACCTTATCAGCCAATCAGCGATTCTTAAATTAAACCCAAATGTGGACTCCAATACGCGCGTTTTCCAGTGCTTGGCACTGGCTGCGTTTGTTTCGGTGGTTCAAAGTAGTTAGTTTACGGTTTGGGTTTTGCATCACTCTGTTGAAAGCCTCTCTTTTCCTACGGTGTGAGTTTTAGCTTCAATGTATTGTAAATTCCGTTCAATTCAAGCGAAAGGCGTGGCGTACTATACATCTTAAATTCCCTCGACCTACTCCCGTCTGACCTTGTAGCTCAGTTGGTAGAGCAGCGGTGATCTAATCCAAAGGTCATGAGTTCAATTCCCACCCTGGTCAGAGTTCTTCTCTGTCCTTGTGTGGGCCCAATTCCCGTAGTAGGGCTAACGCTCACATGGCCTATATGGGTAGAAAACTAGCACTTCACATTACCCGCTAATAGTTAAGTAAGCAGAAGTATAGACCAGATTTGGTGGTTAGAAACAGAGCGGATTCTTTTACGAGACCCTCTACTTCTACCTGATTAATCTTCAGCACTCTCGCGCCAAGAAGATGGGTGACAAGAGAGCAGTAAGCACTTTGGTTCTTGACCTCAAATTTTCCTTGCGATTTCAATTAAAATCATCTACGGTAGAGAAAAAGGATTGATTTGTTTAAACATTGCACAAATTCAACGCTTAAATTACTCTCACTTAGCTGTGGTGTAATGAGACACGAGTCGTGTTTATCATCCCATGTTAGATTGTTCTTTTAACCATACTAAGAATATCGGATTCCACATCGATGAATTCCAGCTCCTATAAGACAGGGTTGTGATTTTCATTTACGCAATTCGGAATTCTTGTAGCCGGATCCGGAAACAGCACATTCTGGATTAACTGGTTTGGGCACATGTCATGGGCAACCAATTTAACAGCTTGAGATAGGTTTGAACTGCCGCGTCAAATTTTCAGTAACAAGTTCAATATAGAAACAGTAACCTTACTCATAATCTTAACCCTTCGCAACTTCACCACTCACATGAGACCCGCGGCTACGCCGCTGGTATTGCGAAAACTAGAAGTCTCCTTGCACTGAGGCTAGAGAGAAAACCTTTCGATGGCTTCTCTAGAAATTATTCAAACTTTACCATGTTTACTGTATTCTAGGATTATTTGTAAATCCGTAGTTTTGAAGAAATATGTATGATTCAATCTAGTTTATTGTCACCTTTGTCATAGTTAAATCGAAAACAAATCAATTTCCATCAGTGTTTTGTAGTCTACTGCTTGTGTAGAATTTGGGAGTTAATAGGTGACAAGCTAGCCTTGGTGTAAATTTTTTGGGTCTATATGACCACTAAACGTGTAATTGACACTGTAGCAGGATTGAATTCAACCACAGCGAAGGTAATAATAAACAGACAATTAAATTCCGTAGAACCTGTTGTCAGTTAAAGAAAACTGTGTTTTCTCAGAAAGAAGTTAAAACTAATCATGTTTTCCGCCTCAGAAAAATTCTCAGCTAATTGGAACCCACAGCCTTCCTAGTAACGGGTGGAGCTACAAAGTAAATTTTAAAGAAATGTTTACATTTGAAGTGGGGATTCTAGAGAAAAGAAAGAAATGATCCTCGCACTAATCTGTTCCCTGCTAGCTGAGGTCTCTTTTCTTTTTGCGTTGTACGGAAAAAGAGGCCTTTGCCATGCGTCGAAACTCGCTTTGATCCAACCGCCGTCCACAACGTTGGACGGTACTGTTCAAACCGCTGTGTCTCGCGCATTTCTTTACAGTAGTTCCGCTGTTATTAAGTTAGCCCAAATAAGATGAAGTATCACGTGACGATTCGGTTGCTTAGTAACCGCCGCGCATGCTCAACACAGTGAGTTTCGAGCCATGGCAGAGGTCTTATTTCCCCGTGTTCATCAGCCCAGCGAACGCATAAGAAAAGAGAATTCTTCTAGCAGGGAAATTTATCTGGACAAATTAAGCAATTGTCTTTTATTGCCACCTGAAACTTCAGGTGGCTCAAACGGGATTCAAACCCATGACCCCTTGCGATGCCGGGGAAATGATCTACCAACAGTTGGAGCTTTTACCAGTCTCCTATAGCTCAGTGGTGGGCCTTCAGAAGGTCGTCGGTTCGACTCCCTGAATCCTCATCGAAGAAAATACATTCGGCTAAGTGGGGCAAACAATACTCATCTTCTTCGGTATACACCTACGATGCACAATATTCGAAAATTAAAATCCCAATAGAATAGATAAGTAAAGCAAGACTCCGGTGAAGTAATCAAGTTTATTGGCCTTGTGCTCGAGATTCCAATGGTTCAGTGAAGTTCGGCGAAGGAACTGGAAATCGGGGAGGTTAGTAGGTTCGACTTCCGCAATGAAACACTCGGTTTTTTCCTCGATATCCACGTGTTTTGATCGAAAAAATACGTTTTTTAGTTCGAATTATATGTGCATCTTTGATCTGTGGGTTATGGATGAAGGCGTTCCTTGTAACTATCTGGACGACTTCACGCTCTTGAGTGCATCATGGGTAATCAGTGCAAGATGGAGATAAATTTAAAGGTTTGTGACATGCGGAAGTTTAACACGATGAAAAGTATTCATGATGTGCATTTTTGGGTGTTTCATTTTCCAAGACAGAAGATATGCGCGCACAGGTGTGGTAGAATAAAGTTGTAGAAAATGGCTATTGTATAAATTATTTTATTATACAAAGTTTCTGCCATACATTTCCTGTAATACCAATGGCACAAAATTACATACTGTTAAATTTTCCAGATAGGTGCGAAGATCACTTGTCCCGTTCATTTATTTCTTCACTCATTTAACAGGATCAACATTTCAGTCCTTTTCTCCTTTTCTACAGACAAAAGGCCAAATACTCTGTTTGTGCAAAAGACGGAAGCCACAAAACTATGAACGGAAAAAAAGATATACAAATGATGCCCTCCCATAGGTTTGGGGGAAGAAGAGAACATGGCTAATTTGAAATGGGGAAAGGGGGAGCAATGTCAAAATATTTTAGGAAACAAGGGAACAAAAAAAAAAGACAACAAATTTTAGGGATCAAAAAGGTGGGAAAAAGTTTACATACGTACTTAAAGGGGCACTGCCCTACTGTTTTTTGGTCAAACCTGGGTAAAGATGTAAATGAGTCCCTTAGGTCACACGTACAACATTCCTGACAACCCACTGAGAACATATGAAATGTATTTATGGCACAAACAGCTGTTTTTATTTAATTTTTGGCGACTTTCTGAAGACATCGTCTCCAAACTTGAAAAAGCTGGCCAGGTTTTTCAAGTTTCAATCCATTTCCATCCTTGGGTGTAAACTGCAACAAAGATTAGCTTCAGTGCACTTCAGGTTATCAGCAACAAACCTACAGCAATATTTTTTGGTCGTCATTGACGCAAAGACGTCTTTTAGTGTTTGACGGTTGACTAAGATAGCGCGACTGTTTGTTTTTGTTGTGGAAAATCGCATTGCTTGTCGTAGCAATCTTATTGGATGAATTTCAGCTTTGGCTGTATTTTCATATAAGAAAATTGTTCCACGGCTCGTAATGCCTGTCGGTTGAAGGTGGGCCTTCAATTGACCTCTCCCCATAGGGGCTTTTTCAGGGCCAATGAAACACAAGCATGACAGAACAGAACATTCAACAAGGGAACACTAGCAAATATTTAAAGACAGGGACCTCCCACCCCCTCCACCTGGGGAAGGGCGTCAGAAAATGATGTCAAATAATCGTTAAAATTTGCCCAAATGCATCACGGGTAACTGGTAGCCGAGAAAAGACTCCGAAATGGATCAGTTTTAATATTGGGCGCAATATTTACGCAAGTGCTTACAGGTTCCAAAGCAAATTGACGGGGAGATAAGACCAGATTGTCTCGAATCGGTTCACCTTTCAGATTGCCTTTTGCTCGCGGCTTGTTTTTAGCTGACGAAGCAGTTGGCCGCTCATATCCAGAGTCGAACTGTGAGGAACTGTGAGTTTGTATCGCACGGGCGAAGAATAGCACATTGAGCGGCAGCCTCAAGCATATTCATGCGGCAGGATAGCAAAGGAGTCTCTCAAAGGAGTTAGCCAGGTAAATGGACCGCAAAATACCGTAAACACCCAGCCATTGTAATATTGCAGGGTCGTAACGAGGTCAAAGGCCTGAAAAGGGCCGGGATCAGGGATCAAAAACCTGCGATCTGGAATCATAACGCGTGGGATCGGGATCAGCAGTATTTTTCATGGAATCAGGGATCAGGGGTCAAAAGTTCTCATCATTTTGGGTAAAAATATGGGATCAGTTTCGAAAAATATACCTCGTTACGACCCTGATATTATGCGACGATCAACCCGAAACTTCAACATCCCCACCCCTCCCCCCCCCTCGGGACAAAGCCCGGGCATTTGAACTTTTGAAGATTGGATCGTTCAAATTCCCGCCCCCTCGGGCCAAAATGGTGTTCAAATGCCCTACCCTATTGTCGTATTTTTCTGTCATACCCTAGTAAAGAACAATTGTCGTCGGCTCCTGCCATCTGTAATAAAGATCTTTTGAAGACCTTTTTGGTAAGCCAATCGATCACAAATGCTACATCTCTCCCTTTAAACTGTTCCATCTCGTCCAAACACGTGTTTTATGGCTGTTAGTGACTTCAGGGCCCAAAAAAGAATCATTTGAAACCTGACACTTCCGGTTCAATTTTCCCCACCCCACGCAGGGAAAGGTCAAATTCCCCACTCCCCGGGCACAGTGGGAGGCGTGGTGGCCTCATGGTTAGTGTGCTAGACACCGGAGCGAATGGTCTGGGTTCGGGTCCTGGCCGGGGGAACATTGTGTTGTGTTCTAATGGGCAAGACACTTTACTCCCATGGTGCCTCTCTCCACCCAGGTGTATAAATGGGTACCGGCGAAATGCTGGGGGTAACCCTGCGGTGGACTGGCATCCCATCCAGGGAGGAGTAGAAATACTCCTGGTCTCTTCATGCCATGGAAACCGGGATAAGCTCTGGCCTGATGGGCCACTTGGCTTGTATGCAGACTTTTTCTATCAGGCACAGAAGATAGTCAAATGCCGGGGGTGAGGGGGGGGGGGGGGAAGATGTTGAAGTTTGATAGGTGCATTAGGGAGCTTAAGCATCTGTGTTTCTAAGACGCAGACGGCATCCAGAAGTGAGCTGTTTTCCCTTTTAAGTTGTCTTCACACAACCACATTTACATCGCCAAGTATCTTTTCTCCATTAGAGATGATTAGTATAAAAATCTGGGAGACACCACTGTCCTGGCATGCAAAATGTTCTCTTCCGGTTGCCATCTGCACATCAAAAATGCGCAGGCTTAAGCTCCCTATTACACTGTACCACAAACGGGTAATTTTCCACCACCTTTGACTCCTCAGGTTTTGCGGCCTACTAAAATTCTGATTGAAAACCCTGCATATACATGTTACAGTTAAATTTAAATTCAGGTTAATTTTAATTTCTGGTTTATTTTAAACTATCCAAGGTTGAAATTGAAAGTAGGAAACATCAACAAAAAGCCATCAATTATTAGCAAGTACATGTAATATTTTAGTAAGTAAATTGGCCTTAGAGGTGAGTGCGATGAACTTAGTAGCGCTTAAATCATGAGTATTTTATAAAACCCCAAATACTTGTTTTAAAGTTGACAGTTACTTGTGAAAATACATTGTTCGTGGTTAGTCTTACAAAGCTCGTTAGTCTTACAAAGCTCTCTTTTTTTTTTGCTGAGTCTGTTTGTAGTGATAAATCCAAACTTTGTGATTACTTTGGCACAGTCCCCTTCAAGTTCTACAATTTGCGCAAATAGCACATTTGGTTAAAGGGGCATTTCCTTTTCCATTTTATTGATTTTCAGCAGCACATAATTCAGGCACTGCTCTCCTTTAATGTCTGGCTCATCCACTTTTTTAAATTATTGACCATTCTCCTGCTCTGTATTTGATGTAGCTGTGACTTGTCAACTCATTTGTGGCTTATTGATTTCTTTCATCTGAGAGATTCTGAAAACCACTTCATACCGCATTTTGGCAATTATTGTTCTGTGAATGGTTATGTTTTTTTTTACAAGCAGTTTCTCCAAGATGATGACACCAGTGCTTTGGTGATGAGTTATTTTATTTGATTAAACTACAAATTAAGGTTATCTTTTGTTGTTTTAGTTGCCTGTGCCACCATCCTTTTTTCACAGTGCGAACATTGTGTTTGTGGTGAAAATCGGTTTGTTGTCATGACTAGAAATGATGCCTTGTTCCTGGTATATTTTGCATAGTGAAGTAAATAGACTTCGAACAATCTTTGACGATTTGTCCTTCAGAATCAAGAGCCCACCTCTTGCAAACAATTCTTGCTTTTGTCGCACTGGAGACCCAGAGCATTTTCATTCTTCTTTAGATAAATTTAGCCACTTTTTAACTTCTTCATAAAGTTCCATTGACGGCATATAACTGTGTGGATAAGCTGAAATCTTTATAACGCTCACTTTATGCCATTTGCGCATATGTGAACTGGTGGTTGTTGTGAAGGCTTGGAAATAGTTTGAACTCATTGGTAGAAAAATCATCCCCAAAAAAAGGAAAAACCATTTTTAGACAGTTCATAATAAACTAAGTTGAAAAAATTTGACCTAGGCTGAAAAAATCAACCTTGGTTGAAATTATAATTAACTTGAACTTTAATTCAACCTGTAACATACACAATGTAGTATAGGAAGATGATCATGAAGCTGGTTTTATGCCCATTCAGTTCTGTCATAAAATTGGCCAAGCAATCCCCCCAATGGTTCCACCCAAGAAAACTGCTAAAAGAAATTTATTTTGTACTCTTACAAAATCCACATTGTATTCCACAATCTAACATTATGTGTAAACAACTTTTTGTTCCCAGAGGATTTAACTTAAGTTTTTTCTTTTTCCAGTGGAGCTTGGAGAATATGATCCTAAGGAACATACTCTGGGTTAGGTATGTGTCTGAATTTAGGTTTCTTCCTAACCAGGTAACATTATTTGTTTAATAATAAATGCTCATTTTGTTTCCGGAGAATCTCAATGTTTCCCCGAGGCGCAGCCAAGGGAAACATTGAGATTTGAGGGAAACAAAATGAACTGTTTCCCGAGGGACCAGTCATTAAGTGATTTGTTATTTAGCACAAAAAGAAAAACATGCAATGGCAACAGCAATGGCAGTCGTCGGTGAACATTCGCGGGTAACAGGTGCACTGTTACCCTCTGACGACATAGATTTTACACCGTTGCCCGCTCAGAGTCTTTTGGTGGTAAAAAGTTGTTAGATGTCATGTGACCTTGAAGTAACCAATGAGAGCGCACACTGCTAGGGGAAAAACTCAGGTATATAACAATTTTTGTTACATTGACCCTGTTCTCCTTTAATTTTAGGTAGATAAGCCATTTAATCATGCAATAAACCTTAAAACTGTGTGTCACTGATTGCGCGAACTGTTTGTTTTTACTTGCGCCGATCAACACGTGCACTTTTTCCCACCTCCCTTTATTTGAACCAGCCATTACCCTCCAGCCAATCAAATACTGCATTCTATGGCTTGCCGTAGATGGGCATTTTAGCACATCTTGTCTGAGAAATCCTTGTTTTATTCTTGGCTTGTTACTAAAAATGTTAACATTGTGGGTAAAAAGGATGTTTAGTCCTAAGGTACTAGCTTTTGCGTTCAAGGTTGTTTCAGTGTTGATGAGACAGTGACTTGTGACCTTGTACCTGCCCAAGTATACAGGAGTTGTGATTGCGTGCTTAACTTTTTTATGATCTACAGTCCTGGACAAAATTGTTGAGATATTTTTGACTCTGTTGTCCAATTAAAAACGAAACAGGTTACCGACTCACTTGGATATTGGGCACTTCCCATTTTTTGGAAAATTTTAGCTGCTTTGCTCCCTCAGTAATTAAAGATCCTTTCAAAAAAACTCCATCGGTAAAGAAAAGCACTCTGGCATTGCACCAATTTTCTGCGTGCTCTCTAAACTCCTGTTATGGCGTTTTCGCCAGTAGAGCTCCCTAAATGTAGGCTACGCACGCATTGATTGGGTACGGAAGTTACTATTTGATAGAGAAAGAAGGAGAGGTGGTGGCGAAAGATTAATCCTTGTTATAAATGTACATGAAAGTTTTTTGTCGAGAAAATGAATCCCCATCCAAAAGGTAGCGTTCCTAGGTTGTGTTTGTTGCGGAGTTTGGGAAGAGCCATATCGCCTCGGAATAAGAGGCCGATAAATCTTTCAGACTTAGCGTTACCGGCCGAAGTACATAAGAACTTGAATTATTTCAAACGCAATCGTAATTATTTCAGTTAACGAGCAAGTTAATCTGTTGGTCATTGCTTTCATGTATTTGGTGGCTCCTAAAAGAGCCGTTTTATGTAATTGAAGTGAACTGCAAAGTTCTTCACTTCTTAGGTGACTTTTTAGCGGCAGGCTTCTTAGCCGCGGGTTTCTTCACTGGTTTTTTGGCCACTTTCTTTGCAGCAGGCTTCTTGGCTGCGGCTTTCTTGGCTGCTGGCTTTTTGGCTGCGGCTTTCTTCGCTGCAGGCTTTTTAGCGGCGGGTTTTTTCGGAGATTTCTTTGCTTTCTTCGCGGCGGGCTTCTTTGCGGCAGGCTTCTTGGCTTTGGCGACTGGTTTCTTTGCAGCTGGCTTCTTTGGTTTCTTCTCCTTCTTCTCTGCCTTGGGCAACTTGAAGGAGCCCGAAGCGCCAACACCTTTTGCATGCAGAAGCTTCCCGCTAGCAGTACCTCTCTTCAAAGCCATCTTAAGGTGTGAGCCGACTTCTCCAACCTTGTAGTTGCTCTTGATGTATTTCTCGATGGCTTGGCGCGAAGAACCACCTCGCTCTTTCAGAGCTGAAATGGCAGCCTTGATCATATCCAAGTATGGTGGATGATCAGCAGGTTTTTTTGGCTTTGTAGGCGCCTTCTTTTTTGGGGACTTTGGTGCTGGTGCTGGATCAGACATCTCGAAATTTCTTGTAGATTTACGAACAAATCGAACACTCGAATGCTGTACGTGAAGCGCGCGTGAAGTAAATACACCACATGCGGACCGCCGTGGACGCAAGACCTTAAAATGGCGTTTGCCAAAGTTGTGTTTATTCCCTCGGCCTTCTCTATAGAAAACTGGCATTAAAACTTCAGTCCTGACGAGTGAAACAGCATATCTCTAACATTTATCCCTTTGGTCAAATGTTTATCGACAACGATTGAGGACTTGTTTAAGGGAAGAGTGAGATCTTTAGCTTTTTGTGTTCTAGAGTTGGTAGTGTACGATGACCTTTTACTCTTTGGAGTGAATTTATTTCTTTGCAATTCGTGTTACTGCACTTTATAGACTTAAACTTGAAAGGATAACTTCTATTAAACGGATAGGTGTAATAAAATAGCACAGTCAAGCTCATTTTGAATGTCCTTTTTTCGCTGAAAATGGCACAAGAAAGACAAGCCTTGTAGCTCCCCATTGGTCGAAGTGGTGAACGGTGGAGTCATCTGTTCTAACAAATATCTAGTTTTTTCATCTTAAAGTCGTCATGGCTATCCTTCTAGCATGTATCTGGTCTTGTGTGTGCGTTCCAGCTTTCGTTTTTGTCTCGTCTAGCGCTGCTGTTTTCATCAGTTTGGACGAACAGAGCATTGTAAAAAAGTTGCAACGGAGCCTGATAAAGAATCCATTTAGACCATTTATGCTGGTCGTTACCCAATTTTTTTTTAGCCATTTTAGAATATCAGAATTTAGGACTCTCGACGATTTATATTCTTGGCTAATTTTCCTACAATGCTTGTTAGTGTCTTTAGTGTATAAACATGATTTTTCCTTTCGCTTCTTGTTATGTTTGGGGAGCGCTGAATCTCTTTGCAGATCGTTTTTCGATCGACTTCACACTTCTTTTAATTTTCTGCACTCAATACTTCTTTCCCTTAACTTTTATTGCCAGAATGTAGAAATCAAATTGATGAGTCATGAGGCATAAACATTGTAAGAGTAGAGTTTTAGGTTTCTCGACCTTGCTTTAATTTACATGTTTTTTGCGCCAAATTTTCGTCCTTTCAGCGTGCATAATAATGAACGGTGTTTGATCCTGCTCTTTAATATAACGAAATTTAAACTGATGAGACTTGTTACGATTTACATCATATTGTGCAGTTATTGTATTTATTACAACATGCTATGCCATGTAATTAGTGAAACATGTATTCGCGCGGGTCTGTGGATGTTGCTCAAAACTTTGTATGTAGTGGCTTTTACTAGTAATCCGTCCTCTAGTTTTAAACTGTTTCGTGGCCTTACTCAATTATCAGTGTAACTTGGCTTACTTTGCAAGCTGAAATTATTTCGATACTTTGAGGTGCAATAGTCCTGAAAATATCAGGTGAAATTCAGTTGATTTCGGCAAGACAGCAGCCTGAAATTTGCTTCAACATTGCGGACAATTCGTGCGTTCGAACTTCAAATTGTCTTTGCCAGAGCAGCAAAGGGCAATGATACTTAGTCGACAGTTAGTGGGATACAGAGATTTGAATCGACATATAGATAGGTTTCATTTGAATTTCTTGTTTCGCAAAGAATGTTGGTTATTGCTTTTATTGATTTGGTGGCTCCTAAAAGAGCCGTTTGTATTGTGGAAGATGAAAATCATTTATGCTCTCTCTCCACGGATTCTGCGGGCCAGCTGAATATCCTTGGGCATGATGGTGACGCGCTTGGCGTGGATGGCGCACAAGTTGGTGTCTTCAAAGAGACCCACAAGGTAAGCTTCGCTGGCCTCTTGAAGAGCCATGACAGCAGAGCTCTGGAAACGCAGATCGGTCTTGAAATCCTGAGCGATTTCACGCACAAGACGCTGGAAGGGCAGCTTACGGATCAACAGCTCTGTGGATTTCTGGTAACGGCGAATTTCTCGGAGAGCAACTGTTCCGGGTCTGTAACGATGAGGTTTCTTGACACCACCAGTAGCAGGAGCGCTCTTCCGGGCTGCTTTTGTAGCCAACTGCTTACGAGGAGCTTTTCCACCAGTCGTTTTTCGAGCCGTTTGCTTGGTACGAGCCATCTTTCCTTGAACGAAAACGTTGAGAAATAAAGTAAGAAATGGTAACTATGATTTTATATCAGGCGCGCTTGATTCTGATTGGTTTTAAAATAAGTAATTTGATTGGTTGAGCCCAAATCATAGAAAAATTTTCGATCCGGTGTTAACTCCAAGCTAAGTTTACATGTGAAACATAGCTGATTGTTTAATTATCATAGCTCTAAAAGCAGTAAGAAGGTTTAATAAGAGTTTAAATAAATTAAGTGGATCCGTTAGCTGTCATTTTCACCCGAGCAGGAGATTAATGCTACACAGAAATTGCTGATAGTCGCCGGATGTTCCAAAAATGCATCGAACGCTGGTGAGCATTTGACCCTTGTACCTTTGGCGTAATTGTTCTTTTTATCCAATTAAAAATAAGGATACATTTGTTTTCTGAGAGGCCATACTGGTCCATATAAATAAGAAGAAACTTCGTGCTGTATCATTCTCTCGTTCTACAAGTCGCTATCAAGATGTCTGGTCGAGGTAAAGGAGGCAAAGGTCTTGGAAAAGGAGGCGCTAAGCGTCACCGAAAGATTCTTCGTGATAACATCCAAGGTATCACCAAGCCAGCAATTCGTCGTCTAGCTCGCCGAGGCGGTGTCAAGCGAATCTCTGGTTTGATCTACGAAGAAACACGCGGGGTTCTGAAGGTTTTCCTTGAGAATGTCATCCGTGATGCAGTAACGTACACGGAGCACGCCAAGCGCAAGACTGTCACAGCCATGGATGTTGTGTACGCTCTGAAACGCCAAGGACGCACACTTTACGGATTTGGCGGTTAGATGAAACTGGCGCCACACTAAAAAACAAACGGCTCCTTTAGGAGCCACCAAATCTCACAAAAGTCATGACCAATAAATACTGGGTTTTTAGTATATCTTTCCTCTTGTTACCCTTTGCAAAGTGTGCATTATTTAAGCTCCTCTTTGTTGTGACTGTGGTTTACTATTTATATTTACCTCAAAAAAGACATCTATTTTCGTGCGTTTCCCGTTATTTTTAATAACTTATCGATACTTATTCCTACCGGTCTAATTTTCATTAAGTGTTATCAGCTTATTTTATTATGCGCGGTTCTGTAAAAATCTCGAACCACTTGTTTCGCTTCGCTGTGCAATGACAGCCATATTAAAACAAAACGATGCAAAATGTTCCTTCAAGAGAACGGTATAAGCGCCATGGAAAACTGTTGTCCCATGTTCAACATACCTTGTGTGGAAGATGTTATATCTTCGTTTAAGGGTGAAGCGAATTTTGCAACGAAGGCTAATATTTAGCCTTTATTTTACGGTTAAATATCCTACGCAAAACTCTCAAACATTAACTTACCCTTAGCACTAAATAAACGGCTAAAGTTTTTCTCAATATACTTTGAACTCCTATATTTAGCGCTTACTTTACGGCTAAACTTGATGACAGTTAGGGTTGCCCACATTATGCCACCGGCATAATTTTGAGCATAATAGTGAGGCATGAGCATGGAGCATTACGCCAGCATAATAGTAATTCCAAATTGGGCAAAAGCATGCAAGAAAATCTTGCTTATCCAACCGTCATCTGCAGCCTCAGAGAGGCTCTTCTCATTGCTACCATAGTTAACTACGTTGCTTCAAAATGCCTTTCAAGACAACCAAGCATGAGCTATGGAGCACTATATTGAATCCTCCATCATGCTTCAGTATAACAAAAGATGATCACATAAAAGGAATATTTATACTTTATGTTGTCGATATAATCATCCACATAAGCATATCAAGCGATTGTATTTTATTTTAGGTAAAAAATGAGTAATACGGGGGAAATTTCTTTAGCATAGTAGTCACTATTTTGGAGCATAAAGAATTAGCATAATAGTGAAACTTTTTAGCATAATGTGGACTATCCTAATGAGAGTCCTATTTTTCCGTGACGAGTGTGTTGGGCTAAACACGACAGGGGTACTCAACGAGAATATAGTTCAAAACCACTTAAACATAGTATTGTTTAACGTATTTTAGTATTTAAACGGTAGATATAGTCATATTTTTATCCTCCAGCTGAAAGTCTAGTGATGCGAAAATTTATATAGGGATCAAAACTTCAATTCTAGGTGACCTTTTTAGGGTAAGAATCCGTTAAAAATGGGCAATTATACCATGTTTTAGATGTTCGAAAATCCTTGGACAGGCAGGCAAGCCAGGCCTTTACAACAAATGTTCCAAAAATTCTGGATCTCAAATCGTCTTCCAAAAAGATATTTTCCGAAAATTGACGTTGGGTGCCCGTGACACTATGCCATATGCAAATACGTGACGCGAACTGCCGACAGCAAAATAAAATATTCCGGTTTTCGTTTTGGGTTTTTTTAGGGATATTAATCTTATCTGCGAGGACGTTTTCATTTTTAACATGGAGTTCAATAATCGTTAACAATCAAACGCTGTAGTTGAGTGTCTTACGGGTTGAATATATGATGTTTGCAATACGCGCGCGTTTTTTCGGTGCTCAAATTCAAATGTGAACGAGCCGAGAAATTTGCAATCGAAGACAGCTGCTACAAATAAATTCGTGTTTCTTGTTATTAACTTTTCCAGCACAGAAAATATAAATGTGCAACTTAAATAATTGAAGTATGTTTTATTTTTGTGTGACATAGAACTAAAATCCACTCCAAATCTGAGAAATTATATTTCATACTCAGTTAGTATCATACGTCTTTTAAATGGAAATACTTGGTAGTATTGTTTCCGGGAGTTATTTCGTTGGCTGTATCGATATTTTGGAGATATTTTTCTCTTATTCCCTTTTGATAAATTTGCACAAAGCTCCTCTTACTCTTGCACCGGCAGTTTTGGTACTTTTGGTTTACTAGTGCTTCTTTTGTTTTTTCTTTTCTTTTACTTCGGAGGGAGCCGTAACGCACTCCTCCGAATAGGCACTTAAGCCCGGTTCCCACTTGTGCGATAAGCACAAGGATGAGTTTAGCAACGTTCACACAGTGAAAGAAGCCGAGGAAAACTTGGCTTATACAAGCGTAGACGTAGTAAGACTCAAGATGGCGTGCGAATCGTCGAGCTTGTCTTTACTTTCACTCACGCCGGTCCCAGTTGTGAAATAAGCACAAGCGTGAGATAAGCAAAAGCACAAGGAAAGAAAAATGCCCTTTTCATGCTTATGCTTTTGCTTATTGCACAAGTGTGAACCAGGTTTATTTCGGACTCATTTCCAACAGATGCGATCAGTTTAATCGATTGTGTGCGGTTGAATTTATGCAAAAAACTTTTGTTTTGCTTGGCTGTGCACTGACAGCCATGAACAATGAAGTTCGATTAATCCTTAAGAATTAGACGATATCGTTGAACGTTTTTTCGGCGCGCAAATTCAAATGTAAATGAGCTGAGAAATATGCCATCGAATGTTACGGCAAAAAGCAGAAACTGTGTCTCCCTTGTCAAGAACTTTTTTGGGCGCAGAATATAATTGTGCCACATTTAATAATTCAAGTTTATTTTATTTTTGTATGAAAAAGAGCCAAAATCTACTCCAAATACGAGACTCTTATTAAAAGTGTGTTTGAGACTAGTAATGCATCTTTTGAACATGGTGGTGACGACTTTATCAATATTTGTTGGCTCCTAAAAGAGCCGTTTTTTGTTTTCTTGAGAGCTTCCTTAAGCCTTTGCCTTCTTCTCAGTTTTCTTGGGCAGAAGGACAGCTTGAATGTTTGGCAGCACACCTCCCTGCGCGATAGTGACACCAGCAAGTAGTTTATTCAACTCCTCGTCATTGCGGACAGCGAGCTGAAGGTGACGGGGAATGATTCTGGTTTTCTTGTTGTCGCGAGCAGCGTTGCCCGCCAATTCGAGAATCTCAGCGCTGAGATATTCGAGCACAGCGGCCAGGTACACTGGAGCTCCGGCGCCAACTCGTTCAGCGTAGTTTCCTTTGCGGAGAAGTCGATGGATACGACCGACAGGGAACTGAAGTCCCGCTCGGGATGAGCGGCTCTTGGATTTGGTGCCCTTTGCTTTTCCTTTACCGCGACCAGACATTTTTCTGTGAGCTTCGAGTCTACGAACACTTAGCGAAATAAATGTTGATAGGTAACAACAGGGAAATTTATACGCAAGACAATATTTCGGTCGGATCGAAACGCACCAATCAACTTTTCATATCACATGTGCTTTTGTTTGAAAACGGAGCTATGTTGACCTTTGGCCAACCTGAAGTTGTGAACCAATAAAAAATCGACGATTTCGATCCTTACGTTAATTGATCCCACCTATATTTTGTTATAAATAGCAAGTCATTCACATAGCGTTATCATTCGATTCAAGTCGAACCCTACAGAGCGAAAAATGGCACCGAAAGTTGCAGGAAAGAAAGGCGAGAAGAAAGCTGGTAAGGCTAAAGCCGCCACTGGTGACAAGAAAAGGCGAAAGACGAGAAAGGAAAGCTATGCAATCTACATCTACAAGGTGTTGAAACAAGTTCACCCTGACACTGGTATCTCCAGCAAAGCCATGGGCATCATGAACTCGTTCGTCAACGACATCTTCGAGCGCATCGCTGGCGAAGCTTCCCGCCTGGCTCACTACAACAAGAAGTCAACTATCAGCTCTCGCGAGATCCAGACCGCCATCAGGCTGCTTTTGCCCGGTGAACTGGCGAAACACGCTGTTAGTGAAGGAACCAAAGCTGTCACCAAGTACACAAGCAGCAAGTAAACTCACTGAGTTTACCGCCAAAACCAACGGCTCTTTTAGGAGCCACCAAATCTTGTAAAAGTTGTGCCAACACGATTGTATCAGATTTTCCTCTAGCAACTTCTGAATCCTTTTTCATGCTGAAAGAAAATGGAGCGATTGCATAATACCCGGCCCTCTTTGAACGGCACAAATCTTTTGCTCCTGGGGTCCCGCAGTGACCAAACAAAATTATGAAATTAAGTTAGGTAAACGACTGCTACTGCTGTGCCGTAGTCGATGAATAATGAAGTCTGAGTGAGTCAAGGGCAAAACGTTCTCGGAAAAAAGTGTGAACCGCAAAATGAAAGCTAAAAATTTACGAGAGTACTTAGACCTAATCACTGAAACGAGCGCTTAGGCTTAATCAGTAACGAGTGCTTTCTTCTTCACACGATCTCGTGAAACAGTGTACTTAACCAAGTAAGACTTTTAGCCAACGGGGTTGTTATTCATTTTGGCGACTGCGGGATTGCAACACGACTGATTATCATTTCAACGACTGACGTATCTAGACGAAGGACTTTTCGAAAGTCTAACTACGGGGCTGTAGGACTGCGGGCTCAGCATTACAACACGACTGCGGCACTGCGGGAGCAGTTTTTTAAGTTAGATATTTTGTGGGCCGGGTATTCTGCAATCTAGCCAAGAAAATCGTTTCCCGGCCGTTAAATTTCCAAGACGAGAACAACCGTTATCACGTCGCTCTTAAAACACTGTACTTGCAAATTCCAAGCTCTGCGCATATCAAAGATGACATCATATGCCACGCAACGGCGTAAGTGCATCTCCCTCGCATTATATTTTAAAATAAAAAATCCCGCGCCTTTTTCTTGGAAGCGATACCGATTTGCTTCAAGTCAACAAGCGAACGAAGACCGTATTCAGCGGAAAGATTTCAAGCACTTTGTCAGACGTTTCGTTGCGGTTGGAAATAGAGCCATACGCACAATTTTGTAACCTTTATAAAGTGTAGCACCTTAATCAAAAACGTACGGCACGTTTCAGCTCGATAGCGTTCTTTGTTTTGAGAACGGAGCAGTTTGAATGTAAGATTTTGGTAGTACGTGACAAGGAATGTGAAACAATTCGCCCTTCGAAAATTCAGTTTAGATAGTGCACCGGGTAATAGCTAAGAGGCTCCTGTTTCTACATGTTTCATGTTTCATTCATTTGAACGCACTTTTTTTTAGCTAAAGAGTACACGGCCTTTACAAACACAAGCATGCAAACACGCGATATCCTCATCATGTAATCATTTCGTTGAACGTATCTACGGAGAGGGGTTTGAAGACCCATTTACGAGTCAGAAGCAAGTTGGGAACGGAATAACCACTTCATTAAAACCCATGAGACTCTGGTGTCCTGTGGACAACAATTTAATGCATCCATCCACTTGACTGCACCAGCGATTGAACGGTGGCAATCAGCTCATGGTAGGTTTTATTTCGTTATTTTAGTGGTGGTTATTTACCCTGCCGCTTTGCGGCCTGGTAAATATCCACCACCAGCCGCCTCCACTTCGGTGAATAGTAGTTAATTATGCGCATACAGGTGATTTGTTCTGCACCCCCACCACCCCCTTCCCCCCCCCCCCCCAGTTTTCACACAGAGTTTGTTCTGGTTACTATCTCACTATCAAGAATGCCATAATACTCTTTGTTTGTCTCTACAGAATTTTGCATGAGCATTTTGCATGAGCACTTTCTCTTGGGACCTAAAAGGGTCGCAAGAGAAAACAAAAACAATGCTTATGCAAAACTTGGAAGGACAAACAAAGAGTATTACGATATTTTTGATAGTGGCTTGAAGGAACAACAACTTAGTCAAATGGATAGGGATGTTTCGGTTCAACCGGACCTGAAGCGAACGCCGGCTTTATGCTTCAAGTAACCTGTATTGTTTAACGGAGTATTCTTCTCTCGCAGAAATCCCTAAGAAGCCAGTGACGGGTGTCTTTGGAGCTGAAAACGGAAGAATAAAGGTGGAGCTTAGTTTTAATGCAAAAGTGTCAAGCGTCCTTGTTGTGAACGCTCGAGCTCTTGGAGACAAAGAATTGGATTGCACAGTGAAATTTGACGTGGGTGGTGTATAAGTACTTTTGGGCAATTTTATTCCTGGTGTTGGTTGCAAGAAATTTTTGCGATGATCTTCATTTCTCGGTACTGCGCATGATCATTGGCTTGAAAATCTCACGCCACCTTCTCAGCCAATCAGCGATTCTTAAATTAAACCCAAATGTGGACTCCAATACGCGCGTTTTCCAGTGCTTGGCACTGGCTGCGTTTGTTTCGGTGGTTCAAAGTAGTTAGTTTACGGTTTGGGTTTTGTATCGCTCTGTTTTAAGCCTCTCTTTTCCTACGGTGTGAGTTTTAGCTTAAATGTATTGTAAATTCCGTTCAATTCAAGCGAAGGGCGTGGCGTACTATACATCTTAAATTCCCACGACCTGCTCCCGTCTGACCTTGTAGCTCAGTTGGTAGAGCAGCGGTGATCTAACCCGAAGGTCATGAGTTCAATTCCCACCCTGGTCAGAGTTCTTCTCTGTCCTTGTGTGGGCCCAATTCCCTTAGTAGGGCTAACGCTCACATGGAAACTAGCACTTCACATTACCCCCTAATAGTTAAGTAAGCAGAAGTATAGACTAGATTTGGTGGTTAGAAACAGAGCCGAGTCTTTTACGAGACCCTCTACTTCTACCTGACTAATCTTCAGCACTCTCGCGCCAAGAAGATGGGTGACAAGAGAACAGTAAGCACATTGGGTCTTGACCTCAATTTTTCCTTGCGATTTCAATTAAAATCATCTACGGTAGAGAAAAAGGATTGATTTGTTTAAACATTGCACAAATTCAACGCTTAAATTACTCTCACTTAGCTGTGGTGTAATGAGACACGAGTCGTGTTTATCATCCCATTTTAGATAGTTCTTTTACCATACTACGAATATCGGATTCCACATCGATGAATTCGAGTTCGTATAAGACAGGGTTGTGATTTGCATTTACGTAATTCGGAATTCTTGTAGCCGGATCCGGAAATAGGCGGATTCTGGATTAACTGGTTTGGGCACATGTCATGGGCAACCAATTTAAGAGCTTGAGAGAGGTTTGAACTGCCGCGTGAAATTTTCAATAACAAGTTCAATATAGAAACAGTAACCTTACTCATAGTCTTAAGAAAAAGATACATGCGCCTTTTTCTCGTTGAGCTCCGCCAAGAGAATTAAAATAAACAGACAGACAGACAAAGTCTGATGCTTTTTTTAATCTTCTTCAGTAAAAACGGAAGTAAGTTCCCTTGATTGATCGAAACTGCGTGACTCATGTTAACTTTATCATGGCGGGCCAACACAACATGGTTTAATCGCGCCTCAGTGGGAACGCTGACATGATGTTTTTAGGGGATCAAGTTACGCCCACTGCCCGTATGAACGTCTTGGAAATCAAACTTTTTTTTTTCTCGCAACTTAAACTTTCTTTCATATACTGTCCGTCGGTCTTAATTACTTACTTACTTACTTGCTCTAGCGCTCACGTGTCAAACTCGATTGGCAAATTTAAACAATTGTTTCTTTTTTCCCAGGAGAGAAGAAAAAACTGAATAACAAAATATTTTGACAAAGCTTTTGATCTCCGTAGTAAAATGACGCAATCATGCAAATCGCCTATTGTGTGAACGGTGTGGCGGCTAGGAGAGAACATTGAAAATTTATGGTCTAAATATTAATTTGGAATGGTTATCACGAGCCACAGGGATTCGCTCTTTTACCTCTAATTTCCATTTTTCGCAGTTAAGAACTTTCCACTTCGTTCTGCTGAATATTATCAGACAACCTGAGGTTGATGGGTTCAACCTGAAGTTTTGTGGTCGGGCACAGCTTGATATTCAAACTAACGATTTATTTATTCTGTTGTAGGAACCATCAGTATTGAAGCTGAACATTGTGAAAGGTGAAAGGATACAGAACAGCGTGACTTAGAATGTGGAAGAAAAACCTCTTTATGCCAAACTAGTAACTGCCTGGTGAACGAAAAAGGAAAACGGCCCTGGAAGGGAAAATTGAGCCAGCATATTATCTCCCCGAAACCCCCTCTTTTATTAAAAGAGTTTTGCTTTGTCTTTTACTTTGGCTCCCTGGTAACGAGCAGATAACCAAGTTCCAGATTTAAAAATCGCCAAAATTGTAAAAAATGTAATAGTTTGTTTATAGCGAGATTACACTAAGTTATCAATCTTGTTCACCGTCACTTCATCTGAAGAATATAAAAAGTTACATTTCAAATGAAACATGTCACAGAAGCGACCAGTTGCACTTACGTAATTAGACGCACGCGCAATTCGATACAAGGAGCTGAGCTCCCAACGCTTGACAGATCTGTCGTTAAAACAAGAGCAGCGCAATTGCGCGGTCATGGGTTCGAATCCCGTCCAAGAGCCTGGATTTTTTGAGGCTTAGTCCTTTGCCACTGCCGTAATTAGACGCACGCGCAATTCGATATAAGGAGCTGAGCTCCCAACGGCTGACAGCTCTGTCGATAAAACAAGTGTAGCGCAATCGTGCGGTCATGGGTTCGAGTCCCATCCAAGAGCCTGGATTTTTTCGGTGGTTTGCACTGCCTATCTGTCCAACTTTAATATTTCACTCTATTAAGCAGTTCAAATATATGAATTGTATGTTTTAAAATATCATCCAGTTCGATTGTATAGAATGTTTTCACCGAAACAAAAGAAAACGCTTGCATAATAATAGAGCTCCGGAATTCCGGGAGGATCAGTTAGGAACACCAACATGGCTGCCGTTTCTTTGTTTCTACGGTGACGTCACGTGAAAGTCTGGTATTAATTGGCTCTTGGTTGTGTTGTAGAATCTTTTATTGTTTTCAAGGTCAAGTCATCGTTTCTTTTGCTTAGTCTGTTGTTTTCGGTTTGGACAACAAGTAGCCTGTGCACAGGCTCTCAAGTGTCAGTTTTTTGTGGCAGCTTCAGCCCTCAGGCATGCCAGGAGCAAAGAAGTAACAGTCGCGCGTAGATCGTCTTTCGCAGCTTTGCCACTCGCATGAGACTAGCGGCCACACCG
>NC_090884.1:9554756-9559756 GCF_036669925.1 Montipora capricornis | reverse complement strand
TAAAGTGTAGTTAGAAATCCCCACCCAGGGGCAAAATACCAATTAAAAGACAAGCTATGCACATACCCTTAATAACTTTAATGACTTAAACTTGGTATGAATCTCGCAAACTTGATTTATCAACCTATCTCCCTTATGAGACTACATGATGTGTCATGTACATTCACTTCAAAGTAGGAACATTCTAAAAACATTTTTTAATAGATTAGATGGCCTATGAAGTAGCAGATAAACATGGATAAAAAACTCACTTTCTCCGAAACCCACGCCATTCCAAAGCCAATAAAGACGATGCCAGGTAACCACCCTTTATCTTGGTCCCAGTCTCTCTGCCGAAAAAAATTAAATGTCCCGACCCCCGAGCAAAGGTACTCGATCAAACTTCCCATGGAGGAGATGGATTTTGCCATCAAATCCCCACCCCTTGCCCGCACTCCCCCCCACGGGGTTTACATTGATAGGTGCATTACAACCCTGATATTATGCGCAGATCAACTGAGACTTCAACATCCCTTCCCCCCGCTGGGCAAAGCCTGGGCTTTTGAACTTTTGGAGGTTGGATTGTTCAAATTCCCGCCCCCTCGGGCCGAAATGGTGTCAAATGCCCTACCCTATCGTCAGACTTGTCTGTCATACCCTACTAAAGAACAATCGTTGTTGGCTCCTTCCCTCTTAAATAAAGACCTTTTGAAGGCCTTTTTTGTAAGCCAATCGCTCACAAATGCTACATCTCTTCCTTTTAAGTCTTCCATCTCGTCCAAACACATGTGTTATGGCTGTTAGTGAGGCAGGCAGGCAAAGGTCAAATTCCCCACACCTCGGGCACAAAAGATAGTCAAATGCCCGGGGTTTGCCTGGGGTTGGGGGAGGGGGGGATGTTGAGGTTTCAATTTGATCGGCGCATTAGAAAGCTTAAGCACCCACGTTTCTAAGACGCAGATGGCAACCCGAAGTAAGCTGTTTTCCCTTTTAACTTGTCTTCCCACAACCACATTTACATTGCTGAGTATACTTTCTCCATTAGAGATGATTAGTTTAATAATCTGGGAGACACCACTGTCCTGGCATGCAAAATGTGTTCTCTTCCTGTTGCCGTCCGCACTGTACACTGTACCACAAATGGTTATTTCTACCACCTTTGGCTCCTGAGGTTTTGCGGTCTACTAAAATTCTGATTGAAAACCCTGCATGTTCATGTTATAGTTAAATTTAAATTCAGGTTAATTTTAAATTCAGGTTTTTTTTAAACTAGCCAAGGTTGAAATTGAAAGTAGGAAACATCAATGAAAACCCATCAATTATTAGCAAGTATGTTAGTAAGTAAATTGGCCTTAGAGGCGAGTGGACGAACTTAGTGTCACTTAAATTTTTCATGAGTATTTTATAAAACCGCAAATACTTGTTTTAAAGTTGACAGTTACTTGTGAAAATACATTGTTCATGGTTAGTCTTACGAAACTCAAGTCTGTTTGTAGTGATAAATCCAAACTTTGTGATTACTTTTGGCACAGTCCCCTTCAAGTTGTACAATTTGAGCGAGTAGCACATTAGGATGAAGGGGCGCTTCCTTTTCCATTTAATTACTTTCAGCAGCACATAATCCTAAACTGAGTTGGAACTTCTTTGTCTTCTTCCCTTTCTGGTGTATGATGGCTGCAGAAGGCAGGCTGCTGGCTGCGTACAAATAGCGCTGATAAGCAGTATTTAAGTCTAAGCACCCATTCCAAATTATGCTGATAAACAGTATTTAAGTCTTAGCACCCATTTTAGAGCAGTTAGCTTTCAATAACTTTGATTTAGGGTTAGTCTGCAGTCTGTTGTCTGCAGTTTACAAGTGTCAGACACTGCTCTCTTTCAAATTATTAACCATAATTCTCCTGCTCTGTATTTGGTGTAGCTGTGACATGTCATTTGTGGCTTTTTGATTTCTTTCCTCTGAGAGATTTTGAAAACCACTTCATACCGCATTTTGGCAATTACAGTTCTGTGAATGGTTATGTTTTTTTTACAAGCAGTTTCTCCAAGATGATGACACTAGTGGTTTGGTGATGAGTTCTTTTATTTGATTTAACTACAAATTAAGGTTATCTTTTGTTGTTCTATTTGCCCATGCCACCATCCTTTTTTTACATTTTGAATGTTGTGTTTGTGGTGAAAATCGGTTTGTTATCATGACTAGAAATGATGCCTTGTTCCTGGTATATTTTGCATAGTGAAGTAAATAGACTTCATACAATATTTGACGATTTGTCCTTCAGAATCAAGAGCCCACCTCTTGCAAACAATTTTTGCTTTTGTCGCACTGGAGACCCAGAGCATTTTCATTCTTCTTTAGATAAATTTAGCCACTTTTTAACTTCTTCATAAAGTTCCATTGACGGCCATATAACTTTGTGGATAAGCTGAAATTTTGTTAACGCTCACTTTATGCCATTTGCGCATATGTGAACTGGTGCTTGTTGTGAAGGCTTGGAAATAGCTTAAACTTTCAGTTGCTGATGCGATGGCTCAGCGGTTAATACAGCGAACTAATCTCAGATGTCCATTGGTACGGGGGTTCGAATCCTTGGAGCGGCATGGAATGTTGTGGAAGCTCAAGGTAAGTGGCACAGTCCGTTGGTAGTAAGGAAGAGGGGAAGAAAAGGGAGAGAAGGTAAGTGGAAGAAGAATGGAAGGCAAAGGAAGGATGGAGGAGGGTGTTTTTTATTATTATTTTTTATCTTTCCTAAAAATCCAGGCCCCATTTTTTTCTTACATCCCCAGAAAAAGGAAAAACCATTTTTAGACAGTTCATAATAAACTCAGTTGAAATTTGACCTTGACTGAAAAAATCAACCTTGGTTGAAATTATAATTAACTTGAATTTTAATTCAACCTGTAACATACACAATGTAGTATAGGAAGATAATCATGAAGCTGGTTTTATGCCCATTCAGTTCTGTCATAAAATTGGCCAAGCAATCCCCCCAATGGTTCCACCCGAAAAAACTGCTAAAAGAAATTTATTTTGTACTCTTACAAAATCCACATTGTATCCCATAATCTAACATTATGTGTAACCAACTTTTTGTTCCCAAAGGATGTAACTTAAGTTTTTTCTTTTTCCAGTGGAGCTTGGAGAATATGATCCTAAGGAACATACTCTGGGTTAGGTATGTGTCTGAATTAGGTTTCTTACTAACCAGGTAACATTATTTGCTTAATAATAAACACTTAATGACTGGTCCCGAGGGAAGCAGTTCATTTTGTTTCCCGAGAATGTCAATGTTTCCCCAAGACGCAGCCAAGGGAAACATTGAGATTTGAGGGGAACAAAATGAACTGTTTCCCGAGGGACCAGTCATTAAGTGATTTGTTATTTAGCACAAAAAGAAAAACATGCAATGGCAACAGCAATGGCAGTCGTTGGTGAACATTTGCGGGTAACAGGTGCACTGTTACCCTCTGACGACATAGATTTTACACCGTTGCCCGCTCAGAGTCTTTTGGTGGGAAACAGTTTTATTGTTAGATGTCATGTGACCTCGAAGTAACCAATGAGAGCGCACACTGCTAGGGGGACAAACTCAGCTATATAACAATTTTTGTTACATTGACCCTGTTCTCCTTTAATTTTAGGTAGATAAGCCATTTAATCATGCAATAAACCTTAAAAGTGTGTGTCACTGATTGCGCCAACTGTTTGTTTTTGCTTGCACCTGTCAACACATGCATTTTTTCCCACCTCCCTTTATTTGAACCAATTAGATTTTTTGGTGACATGTCCAGCCATTACCCTCCTGCCAATCAAATACTGCATTCTATGGCTTGGCGTAGATGGACATTTTAGCACATCTTTTCTGAGAAATCCTTGTTTTATTCTTGACCACTAAGTGAGTCTTTACATTGTCCATAATTTTCAGTACTACATGTAGGTCCAGCTCCATTTGCTCAGCTCGGTGTGTTACTAAAAATGTTAACATTATGGCTAAAAAGGATGTTTAGTCCTAAGGTACTACTAGCTTTTGCATTCAAGGTTGTTTCAGTGTTGATGAGACAGTGATATGTGACCTTGTGATTGCCTGCTGCACTTTTTTATGATCTACAGTCCTGGACAAAATAGTTGCTCAAGATATTTTTGACTCTGTTGTCCAATTAAAAACGGAACAGTTTACCAACTCACTTGGATATTGGGCACTTTCCATTTTTTGGAAAATTATAGCTGCTTTGCTCGCTCTGGAATTAAAGATCCTTTCAAAAAAACTCCATCGGTACAGAAAAAAAGCACTCTGGCATTGCACCAATTTTCTGTGTGGTCTCTAAACTCCTCTTATGGCGTTTACGGCAGTAGAGCTCCCTAAATGTAGGCTACGCACGCATTGATTGGGTACGGAAGTTACTATTTGATAGAAAAAGAAGAGGAGAGGTGGTGGCGAAAGATTAATCCATGTTATAAATTTACATGAAAGTTTTTTGTCGAGAAAATGAATCCCCATCCAAAAGGTAGTGTATCTAGGTTGTGTATGTTGCGAAGTTTGGGAAGAGCCATATCCGCTTGGAATAAGAGGCCGATAAATCATTCAAACTTAGTGTTACCGGCCGAAGTACATAAATAACTTGAATTATTTCAAACGGAATGGTAATTATTTCAGTTAACGAGCAAGTTAATCTGTTGGTCATTGCTTTCATGTATTTGGTGGCTCCTAAAAGAGCCGTTTTATGTAATTGAAGTGAACTGCAAAGTTCTTCACTTCTTAGGTGACTTTTTAGCGGCAGGCTTCTTAGCCGCGGGTTTCTTCACTGGTTTTTTGGCCACTTTCTTTGCAGCAGGCTTCTTGGCTGCGGCTTTCTTGGCAGCAGGCTTCTTGGCTGCGGCTTTCTTGGCTGCTGGCTTTTTGGCTGCGGCTTTCTTCGCTGCAGGCTTTTTAGCGGCGGGTTTTTTCGGAGATTTCTTTGCTTTCTTCGCGGCGGGCTTCTTTGCGGCAGGCTTCTTGGCTTTGGCGACTGGTTTCTTTGCAGCT
>NC_090884.1:9527256-9537256 GCF_036669925.1 Montipora capricornis | reverse complement strand
CTATTTTACAATAAAATATGGGGTCACCGAGTTCATTTTTAAGATATAACCAAGTAAAGACGAAATATAGGGTGTTTTTGGAGAGCTTTCATGTTGCCATGGTAACCTATTACGTCAGAATTGTGAGCACATTTTGTTAAGCAATAATTGGCGTTTGATGTGGTACCATAACATTGCTGTTACGTGATACAGTATAGTAGTTATAACCCATTTAATAAGGTCTCTAAAAGTGGTGAAACTGGTTGCAAATGGCACGCGGGAAGCGGCACGGAAAAGTGTGTGCAAACTTTTTCTTCGAAAAGAATAGGCGATATGCATGATGGTGTCATTTACTACGAAGACCAGACTGCTTTGAGTTGCTTTTATTGTCAGGCAAATTTAAACAATTGTTTCTTTTTTTCCAGGACAGAAGAAAAATCTGAATAACAAAATATTTTGACAAAGATTCTGGTCTCCGTAGTAAAATGGCGCAATCATGTAAATCGCTTATTGTGTGAACGGTGTGGCGGCTGGGAGGGAACATTGAAAATATATGGTCTAAAAATTAATTTAGAATGATTATCACGAGCCACAGGGATTCGCTCTTTTACCTCTAATTTCCCTTGTTCGCGGTTAAGAACTTCCCACTTCGCGGTTCTGCTTAACTTACACAGACAACCTGAGGTTGTTGGGTTCAACCTGAAGTTTTGTGGTCGGGCATATTCAAACTAACGATGCATTTACTCTGTTGTAGGAACCATTAGTATTGAAGCTGACAGTTTTGTACATTGTGAACGGTTAAAGGATACAGAACAGCGTGACTTACAAAATGGAACAAAAACTTCTTTATGCCAAGGTAGTTACTGCCCAGGAAATCGGAAATTACCGTTTCCAAGGACCAAGCTGGTTATCTCCCCGACACCTTGGCTCCCTGGTAATGAGCAGATGACCTTGGTTCGAATCGTTTCTAACACAGCATACCCATTCAGTGTTAATTGAGGGGGCATCATCTGCCCCTGTAGTTACGACATCCGGTGTTCCCCAAGGAACAGTCCTGGGCCCACTACTGTTCTTAATGTATATAAATGGGACAATTTGTTGTGGCGAAGAGTTTGCTCGTATTACTTGATAAAAGTATGTTTTTTTTTTGTTTCGTTTTTTTTTTCTTTTTTGAAAAAAGAGTTTTTCTGCTTATATGAAAAATACGTTTTCTCTCCCGTCCCCTTCTTATGCATGATCTTCGCGGAAATTACATTCTGTCCCTCAATGAACCTGGAACAACCAGTTATGGTCTTATTTCTCTTTTTTCTTACGTATCCCCTAAGTTGCGGAATGCGCTACCTGATTTTATCCGTACCTATGAGTTTACTGATTTTAAAAGAGAATCTAGGGCCGCATTTTGTACAGCGGCTTTTCTTTTTAATGAATATATCTTTAAATATTACGTATTTAGTAGGTATCTGTATATGCTATGTATTTTAGCTGTAAATGTAATGTAGTTATTCGGAAATTCGAGATGAGGAATAAAGCTTATGCCTGTATGTATGTTACCTTTAGCAGGGTGCGTGCGCACACTTTGTAATCTGAGACTCCAGTGCTTACCATATGGCAGATAAAATGACTTCTCTTTTGAACATATAAGCCATCTAATTCTTACGCTATATTGACAAGGGCGGTTTGGAGCTGTGAGTAGACGTGGGATTTGTCACATATGGTTTAGGGGCCGACATATCTCTCCCTCAATGCCGTACCGGGAGGCAAGGTCGGTAGCAGAAAGCAGCAGAAGGGCCAACTGCGTCCAAAAGCGATCGCACGGGCCGAAATCCCGGGATGACTCGTTTGGTACGACGCTCCAGCGCCGGTGTCTGGAGGTACTGCGTTTTTCTCTCTTGTTCAAACATTCCGTCAGCGCATGCGCAAATGTTCTGGCTCTTCGATACCTAGCCTACCAAAAAAAAAATTAACATCCTGGCTTTCTTATTTTTATTTTATTACCGGCAATTGACATTTCAGTTGATTTTATAGGCCTAAACGTAACGTAAGAACCGTGCGTGTCTGGTCTTGTCTCAGACAGAGGCGAGAGATGGTTTCATGCAGACTGGGACGCCTAAAATGCTCTGTTGTAAACATGGCGGTTCACGAGTGAAGTTGTCTCTCTGGCCTTTCTGTGGACGAATTCCAGGACCTACTGACACAATCTAGGCAAGTTTTGAAAGCTAAAACCTTCAATCGATGCGTTATTTTGCTGGTAGGACTGGGTGGCCCGACACTTATGAAAAAAACTATGAAATGAGAATCGGGAATCTTCCCTTGTTATGGAATGGCAGAATTACCCAGAATTCTTTTTGGGCATGAGCGAGGCAACTTAAGAAGCACGAGACTGGCCCTCCTCGAATGGCTGAAGCGCGGCCAGAGGAAAAGATTTCTAGCCAGATACTCAGGAGAAGGCCTGGTGTGTGCTGTTAAAAATCTGGGAGACACCAGTGTCCTGGCAGGCAAAATGTTCTCTTCCGGTTGCCATCTGTACGTCAAAAA
This sequence comes from Montipora capricornis, assembly GCF_036669925.1. Classification (NCBI taxonomy): domain Eukaryota; kingdom Metazoa; phylum Cnidaria; class Anthozoa; order Scleractinia; family Acroporidae; genus Montipora; species Montipora capricornis. The sequence goes on along the minus strand of NC_090884.1, from coordinate 9,534,742 downwards.
TGCGCAGGCTTAAGCTCCCTATTACACTGTACCACAAACGGGTAATTTTCTACCACCTTGGCCTTGTGCTCGAGACTCCGATGGTTCAGTGAAGTCCGGCGTAGGAACTAGATATCGGGGAGTTCGTAGGTTCGTCTTCTGCAATGAAACACTCGGTTTTTTTCCTCCATGTCCTCGTGTTTTGATCGAAAAAATACATTTTTTAGTTCGAATTAATTGTGCATCTTTGAACTACGGGTTATAGATGAAGGCGTTCCTTGTAACAATCTGGACGACTTCACGCTCTTGAGTGCATCGGTGATCAGTGCAAGATGGAGAGAAATTTAAAGTTTTGTGACATGTGGAAGTTCAAAACGATGAAAAGTATTGATGATGTGCAATGTTTTCTCCAAGACAGAAGATATGCGCTCACAGGTGCGGTAGAATAAACTTGGAGAAAATGGTTATTGCATAAATTATTTGCTTGAACAAAGTTTGTGCCATTCATTTCCTGTAATAACAAAGGCACAAAATTACAGAGACTGTCTGTTAAATTTTCTAGATAAGTACGAGGATCACTTCTCCCGTTCATCTATTTCTTCAATCATTCATTTAACAGGATCAACATTTCAGTCCTTTTCTCCTTTTCTACAGTCGAAAGGCCAAATACTCTGTTTGTGCAAAAGACGGAAGCCACAAAACTATGAAAGGAAAAAAAGATATACAAATGATGCCCTCCTATGGGTTTGGGGGAAGAAGAGAACATGGCTAATTTGAACTGGGGAAAGGGGGAGCAATGTCAAAATATTTTAGGAAACAAGGGAAAAAAAAAAGACAACAAATTTTAAGGATCAAAAAGCTGGGAACAAGTTTACATACATACTTAAAGGGGCACTGCCATGCTGTTTTTTTTTTTGTCAAACCTGGGTAAAGATTTAAATGAGTCCTTTAGGTCACACGTACAACATTCCTGACAACCCACTGAAAAGATATGAAATGTATTTATGACACAAACAGCTATTTGTATTTAATTTTTGGCGACTTTCTGAAGACATCGTCTCCAAACTTGAAATCTGGCCAGTTTTTTCAAGTTTCAATCCATTTCCAACGTCTCCATCTCCATCCTTGGGTGTAAACAACAAAGAATAGCTTCAGTGCACTTCAGGTTATTAGCAACAAACCTACAGCAATATTTTTTGGTCTTCAATAACGCAAAAACGTCTTTTAGTGTTTTGAAGGTTGACTAAAATAGAGTGACACTGCCTCTTTAAAGGCCCTCCTTCAACCGACAGGCTTTTAGATCGTTTGTTTTTGTTGTGGAAATTCGCATTGCTTGTCGTAGCAATCTGATTGGCATTGTGGGTAAAAAGGATGTTTAGTCCTAAGGTACTAGCTTTTGCGTTCAAGGTTGTTTCAGTGTTGATGAGACAGCGACTTGTGACCTTGTACCTGGCCAAGTATACAGGAGTTGTGATTGCCTGCTGCACTTTTAAAATTAAAAACGGAAGCGTTTACCAACTCACTTGGATATTGGGCGCTTTCCATTCTTTTTGGAAAGTTATAGCTGCTTTGCTCGCTCTGGAATTAAAGATCCTTTTTAAAACACTCCATCGTTTTTGTTGTTTGAAATTCGCATTGCTTGTCGTAGCAATCTGATTGGATGAATTTCAGCTTTGGCTGTATTTTCATATAAGAAAATTCTTCCACGGCTCGTAATGCCTGTCGGTTGAAGGTGGGCCTTTAATTGACCTCTACCCATATGGGCTTTTTCAGGGCCAATGACAGAACAGAACATTCAACAAGGGAACACGAGCAAATATTTTAAGGGAACAAGGAAAAAAGGACCCCCTTCCCCCCCTCCCCCTTGGAAAGGGCCTCACAAAATAATGTTGTTCGTCTGTGAAGCTACTTCCTTTCTCTAGTTTTAGAAAAAGAGGACCGGAAGAAAGTAGCCTTATTTGCCAAAATGCATCACGGGTAACTGGCAGCCGACAGCAGGATCAGGCACAATATTTACGGGAGTGCTTACAGGTTCCAAAGCAAATTGACGGGGAGATAAGACCAGACAACACCTTTAATTGTCCAGATTGTCTCGAATCGGTTCAGCTTTCAGTTTGCCTTTTGCTCGCAGTATGTTTTTACCTGACGAAGGAGTTGTAAGGCCGCTGATATCCAAAGTCGAACCTGGGTAAAACGAATTGTGAGTTTGTATTTCACGGGCGAAGAATAGCACATTGAGCGGTAGCCTCAAGCATATTCATGCGGCAGGATAACAAAGGAGTCTCTCTAAGGAGTTAGCCAGGTAAATGGACCGCAAAATACTACACCCAGCCATTGTAATATTGCAGGGTCGTAACAAGGTCAAAGACCTGAAAGGGCCGGGATCAGGGATCACAGACCTGCGATCTGGAATCATAAAGCGTGGGATCGGGATCAGCAGTATTTTTCATGGAATCAGGGATCAAATTTTTTGCGGGTTCAGGGGTCAAAATTCTCATCATCTTTGCGATCAGGGATCAAAATTTTGGGTAAAAATATGGGATCCATTACGAAAATTATACCTCGTTACAACCCTGATATTATGCGCAGATCAACTGAAACTTCAACATCCCTTCCCCCCGCTGGGCAAAGCCTGGGCATTTGAACTTTTGGAGATTGGATCGTTCAAATTCCCGCCCCCCTCGGGCCGAAATGTTGTTGCCCTACCCTATCGTCAGACTTGTCTGTCATACCCTACTAAAGAACAATCGTCGTTGGCTCCCTCTGTCTTTAATTAATAAAGACCTTTTGAAGGCCTTTTTTGTAAGCCAGTTGTTCACGAATTCTACATCTCTTTCTTTAAAGACTTCCATCTTGTCCAAACACATGTTTTATGGCTGTTAGTGACTTTGGCACCCAAAAAGAAATAATTTGAAACCTGACACTTCCGGTTCAATTTTCCTCACCCCATGCAGGCAAAGGTCAAATTCCCCACACCCCGGGCACAAAAGATAGTCAAATGCCCGGGGTTTGCCCGGGGTTGGGGGAGCGGGGGATGTTGAAGTTTCAATTTGATAGGCCCATTAGAAAGCTTAAAGGGGCTAGGTCATGCTGTTTTAGGTAATTTTGTTTAATTTTTCTAGTCATGAGCTCTAAACATCAAATTGGCAGAGCAAGAGTCTTTGATTTGAAAAATCACGGCCACATAACAATGGAGAATGATTTTCCAGCTGTTTAAATGACATTTTGATATAAACTGATATAAATTTGAAAAAAGGTGGGCCGACGCTTTTCAAATTTACCCAAAATTAATGCAATCCATTGCAATCCTCCCCAGTTTTGTCCATCCTTGTCCCTTCTTAGCTTTCCTGTGTTTTGTTTGAGTTCTTCTATAGTTTTGAGGCGTTATTTTGTTATTTCAGTTAATTCTATGACCATTTGATCAATGCTGAGATTGCCTAAAATTGCGTGACCTAGCCCCTTTAAGCACCCACGTTTCTAAGACGCAGATGGCAACCGGAAGTAAGCTGTTTTCCCTTTTAACTTGTCTTCCCACAACCACATTTACATTGCTGAGTATCTTTTCTCCATTAGAGATGATTAGTTTAATAATCTGGGAGACACCACTGTCCTGGCATGCAAAATGTGTTCTCTTCCGGTTGCCGTCCGCACTTCAAAAATGTGCAGGCTTAAGCTCCCTATTACACTGTACCACAAATGGTTATTTCCACCACCTTTGGCTCCTGAGGTTTTGCGGCATACTAACATTGCGATTGAAAACCCTGCATATACATGCTACAGTTAAATTTAAATTCAGGTTAATTTTAAACTAGCCAAGGTTGAAATTGAAAGTAGGAAACATCAACAAAAACCCATCAATTATTAGCAAGTATGTGTAAGATATTTAGTAAGTAAATTGGCCTTAGAGGTGAGTGGATGAACTTAGTGTCGCTTAAATTTTTCATGAGTATTTTATAAAACTGCAAATACTTGTTTTAAAGTTGACAGTTACTTGTGAAAATACATTGTTCATGGTTAGTCTTACGAAGCTCAAGTCTGTTTGTAGTGATAAATCCAAACTTTGTGATTACTTTTGGCACAGTCCCCTTCAAGTTGTACAATTTGAGCAAGTAGCACATTAGGATGAAGGGGCGTTTCCTTTTCCATTTTATTACTTTCAGCAGCACATAATCCTAAACTGAGTTCGAACTTCTTTGTCTTCTTCCCTTTCTGGTGTATGATAGCTGCAGAAGGCAGGCTGCTGGCTGCCTACAAATAGCGCTGATAAGCAGTATTTACGGTAAGTCTAAGCACCCATTCCAAATAATGCTGATAAACAGTATTTAAGTCTAATAGCACCCATTTTAGAGCAGTTAGCTTTCAATAACTGTGATTTAGGATTAGTCTGCAGTCTGTTGTCTGCAGTTTACAAGTGTCAGACACAGCTCTCCTTTAATGTCTGGCTCATCCACTTTTTCAAATTATTGACCATAATTCTCCTGCTGTTTATTTGGTGTAGCTGTGACATGTCATTTGTGGCTTTGTGATTTTTTTCCTCTGAGAGATTTTGAAAACCACTTCATATCGCATGTTGGCAATTACTGTTCTGTGAATGGTTATGTTTTTTTTACAAGCAGTTTCTCCAAGATGATGACACTAGTGGTTTGGTGATGAGTTCTTTGATTTGATTAAACTACAAATTCAGGTTATCTTGTGTTGTTTAGTATTTTCCCGTGCCACCATCCTTTTTTCACATTGCGAACATTGTGTTTGTTGTGAAAATCGGTTTGTTATCATGACTAGAAATGATGCCTCGTTCCTGGTATATTTTCCATAGTGACGTAAATAGACTTCATAAATAGACTTCGTACAATCTTTGACGATTTGTCCTTCAGAACCAAGAGCCCACCTCTTGCAAACAATTTTTGCTTTTGTCGCACTGGAGACCCAGAGCATTTTCATTCTTCTTCAGATAAATTTAGCCACTTTTTAACTTCTTCGTAAAGTTCCACTGACGGCCATACAACTTTGTGGATAAGCTGAAATTTTTTAATCGCTCACTTTATGTCATTTACGCATATGTGAACTGGTGGTTGTTGTGAAGGCTTGGAAATAGCTTAAACTCATTGGTAGAAAAATGTCTAGCTGATTTCAGTTGCTGATTCGATGGCTCAGCGGTTAATAAAGCGAACTAATCTCAGATGTCCATTGGTACGGGGGTTCGAATTCTTGGAGCGGCATGGAATGTTGTGGAAGCTCAAGGTAAGTGTCACAGTCCGTTGGTAGTAAGGAAGGGGGGAAGAAAAGGGAGAGATGGTAAGTGGAAGAAGAACGGAAGGCAAAGGAAGGATGGACGAGGATGTTTATTATTATTTTTTTTTTATCTTTCCTAAAAATCCAGGCCCCATTTTTTTTGTTACTTCCCAAAAAAAGGGAAAAACCATTTTAGACAGTTCATAATAAACTAAGTTGAAAAAATTTGACCTAGGCTGAAAAATCAACCTTGGTTGAAATTATAATTAACTTGAATTTTAATTCAACCTGTAACTCACACAATGTAGTATAGGAAGATGATCATGAAGCTGGTTTTATGCCCATTCAGTTCTGTCATAAAATTGGCCAAGCAATCCCCCCAATGGTTCCACCAGAAAAAACTGCTAAAAGAAATTTATTTTTTACTCTTACAAAATCCACATTGTATTCCATAATCTAACATTATGTGTAAACAACTTTTTGTTCCCAAAGGATTTAACTTACGTTTTTTCTTTTTCCAGTGGAGCTTGGAGAATATGATCCTAAGGAACATACTCTGGGTTAGGTATGTGTCTGAATTTAGGTTTCTTACTAACCAGGTAACATTATTTGTTCAATAATAAACACTTAATGACTGGTCCCAAGGGAAACAGTTCATTTTGTTTCCCGAGAATCTCAATGTTTCCCGAGAGACCAGTCATTAAGTGATTTGTTATTTAGCACAAAAAGAAAAACATGCAATGGCAACAGCAATGGCAGTCGTCAGTGAACATTCGTGGGTAACAGGTGCACTGTTACCCTCTGACGACATAGATTTTACACCGTTGGCCGCTCAGGGTCTTTTGGCGGGAAACAGTTTCATTGTTAGATGTCATGTGACCTCGAATTAACCAATGAGAGCGCATGCTGCTAGGGGGACAAACAGCTATATAACAATTTTTGTCACATTGACCCTGTTCTCCTTTAATTTTGGGTAGATAAGCCATTTAATCATGCAATAAACCTTAAAACTGTGTGTCACTGATTGCGCCAACTGTTTGTTTTTGCTTGCTCCCAGCTCCCTTTATTTCAACCAATTAGATTTTTTGGTGACATGTCCAGCCATTACCCTCCTGCCAATCAAATACTGCATTCTATGGCTTGCCGTAGATGGACATTTTAGCACATCTTGTCTGAGAAATCCTTGTTTTATTCTTGACCACTAAGTGAGTCTTTACATTGTCCATAATTTTCAGTACTACATGTAGGTCCAGCTCCATTTGCTCAGCTCGGTTTGTTACTAAAAATGTTAACATTATAGCTAAAAGGGATGTTTAGTCCTAAGGTACTACTAGCGTTTGCATTCAAGGTTGTTTCAGTGTTGATGAGACAGTGACTTGTGACCTTGTGATTGCCTACTGCACTTTTTTATGATCTACAGTCCTGGACAAAGTAGTTGCTCAAGATATTTTTGACTCTGTTGTCCAATTAAAAACGGAACAGTTTACCAACTCACTTGGATATTGGGCACTTTCCATTTTTTGGAAAGTTATAGCTGCTTTGCTCGCTCTGGTATTAAAGATCCTTTCAAAAAAACTCCATCGGTACAGAAAAAAAGCACTCTGGCATTGCACCAATTTTCTGTGTGGTCTCTAAACTCCTCTTATGGCGTTTACGCCAGTAGAGCTTCCTAAATGTAGGCTATACACGCATTGATTGGGTACGGGAGTTACTATTTGATAGAAAAAGAAGGAGAGGTGGTGGCGAGGTGAGTTGGTAAACTTACATGAAAGTTTTTTGTCGAGAAAATGAATCCCCATCCAAAAGGTAGTGTTTCTAGGTTGTGTATGTTGCGAAGTTTGGGAAGAGCCATATCCGCTTGGAATAAGAGACCGATAAATCATTCAAACTTAGTGTTAGCGGCCGAAGTACATAAATAACTTGAATTATTTCAAACGGAATGGTAATTATTTCAGTTAACGAGCAAGTTAATCTGTTGGTCATTGCTTTCATGTATTTGGTGGCTCCTAAAAGAGCCGTTTTATGTAATTGAAGTGAACAGCAAAGCTCTTCACTTCTTAGGTGACTTTTTAGCGGCAGGCTTCTTAGCCGCGGGTTTCTTCACTGGTTTTTTGGCCACTTTCTTTGCAGCAGGCTTCTTGGCTGCGGCTTTCTTGGCAGCAGGCTTCTTGGCTGCGGCTTTCTTGGCTGCTGGCTTTTTGGCTGCGGCTTTCTTTGCTGTAGGCTTTTTAGCGGCGGGTTTTTTCGGAGATTTCTTTGCTTTCTTCGCGGCGGG
>NC_090884.1:9517256-9522256 GCF_036669925.1 Montipora capricornis | reverse complement strand
CGGCCAGGTACACTGGAGCTCCGGCGCCAACTCGTTCAGCGTAGTTTCCTTTGCGGAGAAGTCGATGGATACGACCGACAGGGAACTGAAGTCCCGCTCGGGATGAGCGGCTTTTGGATTTGGTGCCCTTTGCTTTTCCTTTACCGCGACCAGACATTTTTCTGTTAGCTTCGAGTACGAACAATTAGCGAAGTAAATGTTGATAGGTAACGACAGGGAAATTTATACGCAAGACAATATTTCGGTCGGATCGAAACGCACCAATCAACTTTTCCTATCACATGTGCTTTTGTTTGAAAACGGAACTATGTTGACCTTTGGCCAACCTGAAGTTGTGAACCAATAAAAAATCGACGATTTCAATCCTTACGTTAATTGATCCCACCTATATTTTGATATAAATAGCAAGTCATTCACATAGCGTCATCATTCGATTCAAGTCGAAGCCTACAGAGCGAAAAATGGCACCAAAAGTTGCAGGAAAGAAAGGCGAGAAGAAAGCTGGTAAGGCCAAGGCCGCCACTGGTGACAAGAAAAGGCGAAAGACGAGAAAGGAAAGCTATGCAATCTACATCTACAAGGTGTTGAAACAAGTTCACCCTGACACTGGTATCTCCAGCAAAGCCATGGGCATCATGAACTCGTTCGTCAACGACATCTTCGAGCGCATCGCTGGCGAAGCTTCCCGCCTGGCTCACTACAACAAGAAGTCAACTATCAGCTCTCGCGAGATCCAGACCGCCATCAGGCTGCTTTTGCCCGGTGAACTGGCGAAACACGCTGTTAGTGAAGGAACCAAAGCTGTCACCAAGTACACAAGCAGCAAGTAAACTCACTGAGTTTACCGCCAAAACCAACGGCTCTTTTAGGAGCCACCAAATCTTGTAAAAGTTATGCCAACACGATTATATCAGATTTCCCCCATCAATCCCTGAATCCTTTTTCATGCTGAAAGAAAATGGCGCGATGGCAAAATACCCGGCCCACTTTGAACGGCACAAATCTTTTGCTCCTGGGGTCCCGCAGTGACCAAACAAAATTATGCAATTAAGTTAGGTAAACGACTGCTACCGCTGTGCCGTAGTCGATGAATAATGAAGTCTGAGTGAGTCAAGGCCAAAACGATCTCGTGAAAAGTGTAGTTAACCGAACCGCAAAATGAAAGCTAAATATTTACGAGAGTACTTAGACCTAATCACTGAAACGAGCGCTTAGGCTTAATCAGTAAACGAGTGCTTTCTTCTTCACACGATCTCGTGAAAAGTGCAGTTAACCAAGTAAGACTTTTAGCCAACGGAGTTGTTTTTCATTTTGGCGACTGCGGGATTGCAACACGACTGATTATCATTTCAACGACTACGGGGCTGTTGGACTGCGGCACTGCGGGAGCAGTTTTTTAAGTTAGATATTTTGTGGGCCGGGTATTCTGCAATCTAGCCAAGGAAATCGTTTCCCGGCCGTTAAATTTCCAAGACGAGAACAACCGTTATCACGTCGCTCTTAAAACACTGTACTTGCAAATTCCAAGCTCTGCGAATACACTGTATCAAAGATGACGTCATATTCTACACAACGGCGTGAGTGCATCTGCCTCGCAATATATTTTAAAACAGCTTTAAGATAAAAAAATCCCGCGCCTTTTTCTTGGCAGCGATAGCGATTTGCTTCTGTCAACAAGCGAACGTAGACCGTATTCAGCGGAAAGATTTCAAGCACTTTGTCAGACGCTTCGTTGCGGTGGCAAATAGATCCATACGCACAATTTTGTAACCTTGATAAAGTGTAGCCCCTTGATCAAAAATGTGGACTTTAATACGCGCGTTTTCCAGTGCTTGGCACTGGCTGCGTTTGTTTCGGTGGTTCAAAGTAGTTAGTTTACGGTTTGGGTTTTGCATCACTCTGTTGAAAGCCTCTCTTTTCCTACGGTGTGAGTTTTAGCTTAAATGTATTGTAAATTCCGTTTAATTCAAGCGAAATGGGTGTCGTAGCTTATTTCCCTTTCGTAAACGGTCGTTGCCATTTGAAACGGTCGATGCCATTTTTTAGCTCTGAATTACACTCATTAGGTCTAAGAAGTCAGAAGGTTGCGGTTACTGGAAATTGTGTCTCGCTGGTCATATGAGTTAGGGTTCGGGTTAGGGTTCTGTTTAGGGTGAGGGCTAAGAACCACGCTTAAATTACTCTCACTTAGCTGTGGTGTAATGAGACACGAGTCGAATTTATCATCCCATGTTAGATAGTTCTTTTACCATACTACGAATATCGGATTCCACATCGATGAATTCCAGCTCCTATAAGACAGGGTTGTGATTTTCATTTACGCAATTCGGAATTCTTGTAGCCGGATCCGGAAACAGCACATTCTGGATTAACTGGTTTGGGCACATGTCATGGGCAACCAATTTAACAGCTTGAGATAGGTTTGAACTGCCGCGTCAAATTTTCAGTAACAAGTTCAATATAGAAACAGTAACCTTACTCATAATCTTAAGAAAAAGATACATGCGCCTTTTTCTCGTTGAGCTCCGCCAAGAGAATAAATTAAGATAAACAGACAGACAGACAAAGTCTGATGCTTTTGTTTTATATTCTTCAGTAAAAACGGAAGTAAGTTCCCTTGATTGATCGAAACTGCGTGACTCATGTTAATTTTATCATGGCGGGCCATCACAACATGGTCTAATCGCGCCTCAGTGGGAACGCTGACACGTTGTTTTTAGGGGATCAAGTACGCCAACTGCCCGTGTGAACGTCTTGGAAATCAAACTTTTTTGTCTCTCGCAACTTAAACTTTCTTTCATATACTGTCCGTCGGACTTAATTACTTACTTACTCACTTACTTACTTGCTCTAGCGCTCACGTGCCAAACTCGATTGGCAAAATGTAAACAATTGTTTCTTTTTTCCCAGGAGAGAAGAAAAATCTGAATAACAAAATATTTTGACAAAGATTCTGGTCTCCATAGTAAAATGACGCAATCATGCAAATCGCCTATTGTGTGAACGGTGTGGCGGCTAGGACAGAACATTGAAAATTTATCGTCTAAAAATTAATTTCGAATGGTTGTCACGAGGCACAGGGATTCGTTCTTTTACCTCTAATGTCCCTTGTTCGCGGTTAAGAACTTCCCACTTCGTTCTGCTTAACTTACGCAAACGACCTGAGATTGATGGGTTCAACCTGAAGTTTTGTGGTCGGGCACAGCTTCATATTCAAACTAACGATGCATTTACTCTGTTGTAGGAACCATTAGTATTGAAGCTGACAGTTATGTACATTGTGAACGGTGAAAGGATACAGAACAGCGTGGCTTACAAAGTGGAAGAAAAACCTCTTTAGGCGAAGCTAGTGACTGCCTGGAGAACGAAAAAGGAAAATGGCCCTGGAAGGGAAAATTGAGCCAGCATATTATCTCCCCGAAACCCCCTCTTTTATTAAAAGAGTTTTGCTTTGTGTCTTTTACTATCGAACAGATGACCAAGTTCCAGATTTAAAAATCGCCAAAATTGTAAAAAATGTAAATAGTTTGCTTATTGTGAGATTACACTAAGTTATAAATCTTGTTCACCGTCACTTCATCTGAAGAATATAAAAACTTACATTTCAAAAGAAACATGGCACAGAAGCGACCAGTTGCACTTACGTAATTAGACGCATGCGCAATTCGATACAAGGAGCTGAGCTCCCAACGCTTGACAGCTCTGTCGGTAAAACCAACCAAGTCTCTCCCTCAATTGAAGGATTATTCTTCATTGTCACTTTCTTCCAAATGAAGTATAATCGTTCATTTTGGACACTGAAAGCTTGATAGGGATCATGGGAAATGAACATATTTCTTTTAAAAGAGGAACCTTAATGTCTGGACGCGCAGGACTCGAACCTGGGAACGTGTAATTAATAACCCCTTAGACTACCACATCACTAACTGCGAGGATGTCATTTTTAATTAATGTCAATAATTTTTTCTTCCAAAAGTGCCGCTGTAAACGTGTATTAACACCCGCTAAGAAGCAAGCTTACACAGTGAAAAATGTTGGTTACCAAACTTCAAGAGAAAGCTAACCATTTTAAAATCAAGCTTTAGACTTAACCATTATCCAGCAATGATTTTATATGTATACTAATTAGTTTTGGTAAATAATCGGCACATTTTCTAGTCAGTTGATCTTTACTGGTTAAGTGGATAAAAACAGTTCCTTCGAAGCGGGTGCTCCGGGTTCAAACCCTGTCCAGGGGCTGATTTTATTTGCTACCACAAGTCCTGGGACAGAGTGGTCAAATACTTCATTTAAGGCAAAGTGACAATGAAGGATGATCCTTCATTTGAGGAAGAGATCGTGTTGCAACTCAGAGGGAGAACTGAAGCCATTCGATGGCTTCTCTAGAAATTATTCAAACTTTACCATGTTCACTGAATTCTGGGATTATTTGTAAATCCGTAGTTTTGAAGAAATGTGTATGATTCAATCTAGTCTAATGTCAGCTTTGTCATAGTTTAATCGAAAGCAAATCAATTTCCATCACTGTTTTCTAGTCCACTGCTTGTGTGGAATTTGGGAGTTAATAGGTGACAATCTAGCTTTAGTGTAAATTTTTTGGGTGTATGTTTTTATCCAAGACTAAAGACCACTATACGTGTAATTTTAAACTGAAGAAGAATTGAATTCAACCAAAGCGAAGGTAATAATAAACAGAAAATGAAGTTCCCTAGAACCTGTTGTCAGTTAAAGAAAACTGTGTTTTCTCAGAAAGAAGTTAGAACTAAACATGTTTTCCGCCTCAGAAAAATTCTCAGCTAATTGGAACCCACAGCCTTCCAAGTAACGGGTGGAGCTACAAAGGAAATTTAAAAAAAAAATTTACATTTGAAGAGGGAGTTCTAGAGAAAAGAAACAAATGATCCTCGCACTAATCTATTCCCTGCTAGCTGAGATCTCTTTTCTTTTTGCGTTGTACGGAAAAAGAGGCCTCTGCTATGCGTCGAAAGTCGCTTTGACTG
>NC_090884.1:9504756-9509756 GCF_036669925.1 Montipora capricornis | reverse complement strand
GTAATTTTCCACCACCTTTGACTTCTCAGGTTTTGCGGCCTACTAAAATTCTGATTGAAAACCCTGCATATACATGTTACAGTTAAATTTAAATTCAGGTTAATTTTAATTTCCGGTTTATTTTAAACTAGTCAAGGTTGAAATTGAAATTAGGAAACATCAACAAAAACCCATCAATTATTAGCAAGTACATGTCACTAATATTTTAGTAAGTAAATTGGCCTTAGAGGTGAGTGGATGAACTTAGTGTCGCTTAAATCATGAGTATTTTATAAAACCCCAAATACTTGTTTTAAAGTTGACAGTTACTTGTGAAAATACATTGTTCGTGGTTAGTCTTACAAAGCTCTCTTTTTTTTTGCTGAGTCTGTTTGTAGTGATAAATCCAAACTTTGTGATTACTTTGGCACAGTCCCCTTCAGGTTCTACAATTTGTGCAAATAGCACATTTGGTTAAAGGGGCATTTCCTTTTCCATTTTATTGATTTTCAGCAGCACATAATTCAGGCACCGCTCTCCTTTAATGTCTGGCTCATCCACTTTTTTAAATTATTGACAATTCTCCTGCTCTGTATTTGATGTAGCTGTGACTTGTCAACTCATTTGTGGCTTATTGATTTCTTTCATCTGAGAGATTCTGAAAACCATTTCATACTGCATTTTGGCAATTATTGTTCTGTGAATGGTTATGTTTTTTTTTACAAGCAGTTTCTCCAAGATGATGACACCAGTGCTTTGGTGATGAGTTATTTTATTTGATTAAACTACAAATTAAGGTTATCTTTTGTTGTTTTAGTTACCCGTGACCCCATCCTTTTTTCACAGTGCAAACATTGTGTTTGTGGTGAAAATCGGTTTGTTGTCATGACTAGAAATGATGCCTTGTTCCTGGTATATTTTGCATAGTGAAGTAAATAGACTTCGTACAATCTTTGACGATTTGTCCTTCAGAATCAAGAGCCCACCTCTTGCAAACAATTCTTGCTTTTGTCGCACTGGAGACCCAGAACATTTTCATTCTTCTTTAGATAAATTTAGCCACTTTTTAACTTCTTCATAAAGTTCCATTGACGGCATATAGCTCTGTGGATAAGCTGAAATCTTTATAACGCTCACTTTATGGCATTTGCGCATATGTGAACTGGTGGTTGTTGTGAAGGCTTGGAAATAGTTTAAACTCATTGGTAGAAAAATCATTGGTAGAAAAATCATCCCCAAAAAAAGGAAAAACCATTTTTAGACAGTTCATAATAAACTAAGTTGAAAAAATTTGACCTAGGCTGAAAAAATCAACCTTGGTTGAAATTATAATTAACTTGAACTTTAATTCAACCTGTAACATACACAATGTAGTATAGGAAGATGATCATGAAGCTGGTTTTATGCCCATTCATTTCTGTCATAAAATTAGCCTGAAAAGCGAGTGGGGGCTTGGGTCGAGGCGAGAACGCCTTGCCTCGACCCAAGCCCGCACTCGCTTTTCACACGCAGTTCTTTTCGTTTTCTCGACTATCTGAGAGCCTGGAACAGGCTATCATAAAATTGGCCAAGCAATCCCCCAATGGTTCCACCCAAGAAAACTGCTAAAAGAAATTTATTTTGTACTCTTACAAAATCCACATTGTATTCCACAATCTAACATTATGTGTAAACAACTTTTTGTTCCCAGAGGATTTAACTTAAGTTTTTTCTTTTTCCAGTGGAGCTTGGAGAATATGATCCTAAGGAACATACTCTGGGTTAGGTATGTGTCTGAATTTAGGTTTCTTACTAACCAGGTAACATTATTTGTTCAATAATAAATGCTCATTTTGTTTCCGGGGAATCTCAATGTTTCCCCGAGGCGCAGCCAAGGGAAACATTGAGATTTGAGGGGAACAAAATGAACTGTTTCCCGAGGGACCAGTCATAAAGTGATTTGTTATTTAGCACAAAAAGAAAAACATGCAATGGCAACAGCAATGGCAGTCGTCGGTGAACATTCGCGGGTAACAGGTGCACTGTTACCCTCTGACGACATAGATTTTACACCGTTGCCCGCTCAGAGTCTTTTGGCGGGAAACAGTTTTATTGTTAGATGTCATGTGACCTCGAAGTAACCAATGAGAGTGCACGCTGCTAGGGGAAAAAACTCAGCTATATAACAATTTTTGTTACATTGACCCTGTTCTCCTTTAATTTTAGGTAGATAAGCCATTTAATCATGCAATAAACCTTAAAACTGTGTGTCACTGATTGCGCCAACTGTTTGTTTTTGCTTACACCTGTCAACACGTGCACTTTATTTGAACCAATTAGATTTTATGGTGACATTTCCAGCCATTACCCTCCAGCCAATCAAATACTGCATTCTATGGCTTGCCATAGATGCTCATTTTAGCACATCTTGTCTGAGAAATCCTTGTTTTATTCTTGGCCACTAAGTGAGTCTTTACATTGTCCATAATTTTCAGTACTACATGTAGGTCCAACTCCATTTGTTCAGCTCGGTGTGTTACTAAAAATGTTAACACTGTGGCTAAAAAGGATGTTTAGTCCTAAGGTACTAGCTTTTGTGTTCAAGGTTGTTTCAGTGTTGATGAGACAGTGACTTGTGACCTTGTACCTGCCCAAGTATACAGGAGTTGTGATTGCGTGCTTCACTTTTTTATGATCGACAGTCCTGGACAAAATTGTTGAGATATTTTTGACTCTGTTGTCGAATTAAAAACGAAACAGTTTACCGACTGACTTGGATATTGGGCACTTCCCATTTTTTGGAAAATTTTAGCTGCTTTGCTCGCTCAGTATTTAAAGATCCTTTCAAAAAAACTCCATCGGTACAGAAAAAAAGCACTCTGGCATTGCACCAATTTTCTGCGTGCTCTCTAAACTCCTGTTATGGCGTTTTCGCCAGTAGAGCTCCCTAAATGTAGGCTACGCACGCATTGATTGGGTACGGAAGTTACTATTTGATAGAAAAAGAAGGAGAGGTGGTGGCGAAAGATTAATCCATGTTATAAATTGACATGAAAGTTTTTTGTCGAGAAAATGAATCCCCATCCAAAAGGTAGTGTTTCTAGGTTGTGTATGTTGCGAAGTTTGGGAAGAGCCATATCCGCTTGGAATAAGAGCCCGATAAATCATTCAAACTTAGTGTTACCGGCCGAAGTAGATAAATAACTTGAATTATTTCAAACGCAATCGTAGTTATTTCAGTTAACGAGCAAGTTAATCTGTTGGTCATTGCTTTCATGTATTTGGTGGCTCCTAAAAGAGCCGTTTTATGTAATTGAAGTGAACAGCAAAGCTCTTCACTTCTTAGATGACTTTTTAGCGGCAGGCTTCTTAGCCGCGGGTTTCTTCACTGGTTTTTTGGCCACTTTCTTTGCAGCAGGCTTCTTGGCTGCGGCTTTCTTGGCAGCTGGCTTCTTGGCTGCGGCTTTCTTGGCTGCTGGCTTTTTGGCTGCGGCTTTCTTCGCTGCAGGCTTTTTAGCGGCGGGTTTTTTCGGAGATTTCTTTGCTTTCTTCGCGGCGGGCTTCTTTGCGGCAGGCTTCTTGGCTTTGGCGACTGGTTTCTTTGCAGCTGGCTTCTTTGGTTTCTTCTCCTTCTTCTCTACCTTGGGCAACTTGAAGGAGCCCGAAGCGCCAACACCTTTTGTGTGCAGAAGCTTCCCGCTAGCAGCACCTCTCTTCAAAGCCATCTTAAGGTGTGAGCCGACTTCTCCAACCTTGTAGTTGCTCTTGATGTATTTCTCGATGGCTTGGCGCGAAGAACCACCTCGCTCTTTCAGAGCTGAAATGGCAGCCTTGATCATATCCAAGTATGGTGGATGATCAGCAGGTTTTTTTGGCTTTGGAGCCACCTTCTTTTTGGGGGACTTTGGTGCGGGTGCTGGATCAGACATCTCGAAATTTCTTGTATACCGACGAACAAATCGAACACTGGAATGCTCTTCGTCAAGCGCGCGCGTAATAAATACACCATATGCGGACCGTCGTGGAAACAACGCCTTAACATGGCGTGTGCCAAAGTTGTGTTTATTCCCTCGGCTTTCTGTATAGAAAACCGCCATTAAAACTTTAGTTCTGACAAGTAAAACGGCTTAACTCAAACATTTATCCCTTTGGCCGAATGTTTATTGATAGCGCTTGAGAACTTGTTGAAGAGAAGAGTGAGATTTTAGCTTTTGTTGTTCTAGAGTTGGTAGTTTATGAAGACCTTTTTCTCTTTGGGGTGAATTTATTTCTTTGCAATTCGTGTTACTGCATTTTATAGACTTAAACTTGAAAGAATAACTTCTACTCAACGCGTAGGTGTAATAAAATAGAACAGTCAACCTCATTTTAAATGTGCTTTTTCTGCTGAAAATGACACAAGAAAGACAAGCCTTGTAGGTCGCCATTGATCAAAGTGGCGAACGGTGGAGTCATCTGTTCGAAGATTTAAGTATCAACAAATGTCTAGTTTTTTCATCTTAAATTCGTCATGGCTACCCTTGCATATATCTTTTGTGTGTGTGTGTCCCCGCTTTCGTTTTTTGGACGAACAGAGCAGTGATAACACAGTTGCAACGGAGCCTCAAAAACTCATAAAGAATCCATTTATGCTGGTCGTTACGCAATTTTAGTTCACCCGCTTATTGTGGTGATCATCTTAGAATATTAGAATTCAGGACTCTCGACGGTTTATATTTTTTGCTAAATTCCCTGTTTTAGTTTACATATTTTTTGCGCCAAATTGTCGTCTTTTCTCCGTGCATATTATTTAACGGGTTTGATTCAAGTCAAGAATATAAGGAAATTTGAAAATTCGAGTTTTTATGATTTAGATCATATTGACACTTATTACAGAAATATGCTATGCCATGTAATGAAGGAGGTAATTTGTGAAACCAGTATTTCCGTGTGCATCTGGATCCTGCTGAAAATTTTGTGGTGGCTTGTAGTACGTTGGCCGCACTCTATTTGAAAACTCTGGTTCGTGACCGTACTCAATTACTTTAGTGTATTTTAGATTA
>NC_090884.1:9499756-9502256 GCF_036669925.1 Montipora capricornis | reverse complement strand
ACAGTAAAAATTAACCAATGGATTAAAATTAAGCATATCAAGCGATTGTATTTTATTTTAGGTGAATAATGAGTGATCCGGGGGAAAATTTTTGAGCATAATAGTAACATTTTTTGAGCATAAAGAATTATCATAAATTGTGAGCATAATGTGGACAACCCTGATGAGAGTCCTATTTTTTCCGTTTTTCCGTTATTCGGCTAAACACGATACACAAATGCGTGACGCGAACTTCCGACAGCAAAATAAAATATTCCGATTTTCGTTTTGGGTTTTTTCAGGGATATTAATCTTATCTGCGAGGATATTTTCATTGTTAACATAGAGTTCAATAATCGTTAACAATCAAACGCTGTCGTCGAGTGTTTTATAGTCTCCTTCGCAACGGCTGCGAAGGAGACTAAAGTGTTTTACGGCTTGAATATATGATGTTTGCAATATGCGCGCGTTTTTTCGGCGCGCAAATTCAAATGTGAACCAGCCGATAAATTTGCAATCGAAGACGGCAGCGTGTTGTTATTACATCTAAATTCGTGTTTCTTGTTATTAACTTTTTGAGCACAGAAAATATTAATGTGCAACCAAAATAATTGTGGCATGCGTTATTTTTGTGTGACAAAGAACTAAAATCCACTCCAAAGACGAGAAATTATATTTCATACTCATAGGTAATATCATACGTCTTTTAAATGGAAATAGTTGGTAGGATTGTGTTCGGGAATGATTTCGGTGGCTTTATCGATATTTTGGAGATATTTTTTCTCTTATTCCCTTTCCCTAATTAATTGCACAAAGCTCCTCTTACTCTTGCACCGGCAGTTTTGGGACTTTTGGTTTACTATTGCTTCTTTTGTTTTTTTCTTTTCTTTTACTTCAGAGGAAGTCGTAACGCACTCCTCCGAATAGGCACTTAAGCCCGGTTCCCACTTGTGCGATAAGCACAGCCGGGGATGAGTTTAGCGACGTTCACACAGTGAAAGAAAGAAGCCAAGGAAAACTTGGCTTATGCAAGCGTAGATGTAGTAAGATTCAAGATGGCGTGCGAATCGTTGAGCTTGTGCTTACTTTAACTCACGCCGATCCCAGTTCTGAAATAAGCACAAGCGTGAGATAAGCACGAGCACAAGCACAAGGAAAGAAAAATTTCCTTTTCTTTGTCTGTGCTTATTTTACGGCTGTTCCCACACGATTTCTCTCATGCGTATCGCACAAATGTGAACCAGGCGTTATTTCGGAC
The DNA here is from genome assembly GCF_036669925.1 of Montipora capricornis. Lineage (NCBI taxonomy): Eukaryota > Metazoa > Cnidaria > Anthozoa > Scleractinia > Acroporidae > Montipora > Montipora capricornis. The sequence goes on along the minus strand of NC_090884.1, from coordinate 9,501,019 downwards.
TCATTTCCAACAGATACGCTCAGTTTACTCGATTGTATGCGGTTGAACTTATGCAAAAAACTTTTGTTTTGCTTGGCTATGCACTGACAGCCATGAACAATGGAGTTCGATTAATCGTTAAGAATTAAAGGATATCGTTGAACGTTTTTTCGGCGCGCAAATTCAAATGTAAAGGAGCTGAGAAATTTGGAATCGAATGTTACTGCAAAAAGCAGAAACTCGTGTCTTTGTTGTCAAGAACTTTTTTGGAGCAGAATATAATTGTGCCACATTTAATAATTGAAGTTTCTCTTATTTTTGTATGAGAAAGAGCCAAATCTACCCCAAATACGAGACTCTTATTAAAATTGAATTTGAGACTAGTAATGCATCTTTTGAACGTGTTGGTGACGACTTTATCAATGTTTGGTGGCTCCTAAAAGAGCCGTTTTTTGTCTTCTTGTGTGCTTCCTTAAGCCTTTGCCTTCTTCTCGGTTTTCTTGGGCAGAAGGACAGCTTGAATGTTTGGCAGCACACCTCCCTGCGCGATGGTGACACCAGCAAGTAGTTTATTCAACTCCTCGTCATTGCGGACAGCGAGCTGAAGGTGACGGGGAATGATTCTGGTTTTCTTGTTGTCGCGAGCAGCGTTGCCCGCCAGTTCGAGGATCTCGGCGCTGAGATATTCGAGCACAGCGGCCAGGTACACTGGAGCTCCGGCGCCAACTCGTTCAGCGTAGTTTCCTTTGCGGAGAAGTCGATGGATACGACCGACAGGGAACTGAAGTCCCGCTCGGGATGAGCGGCTCTTGGATTTGGTGCCCTTTGCTTTGCCTTTACCGCGACCAGACATTTTTCTGTTAGCTTCGAGTTTACGAACACTTTGCGAAATAAATGTCGATAGGTAACAACAGGGAAATTTATACGCAAGACAATACTTCGGTCGGATCGAAACGCACCAATCAACTTTTTATATCACATGTGCTTTGTTTGAAAACGGAACTAACTATGTTGACCTTTGGCCAACCTGAAGTTGTGAACCAATAAAAAATTGACGATTTCGATCCTTATGTTAATTGATCCTACCTTTGTTTTATTATAAATAGCAAGTCATTCACATAGCGTTATCATTCGATTCAAGTCGAACCCTATTGAGCGAAAATGGCACCAAAAGTTGCAGGAAAGAAAGGCGAGAAGAAAGCTGGTAAGGCTAAGGCCGCCACTGGTGACAAGAAAAGGCGAAAGACGAGAAAGGAAAGCTATGCAATCTACATCTACAAGGTG
>NC_090884.1:9432256-9484756 GCF_036669925.1 Montipora capricornis | reverse complement strand
CATCGGAAGGTTGTTGGTTCGACTTCTGCAACTGAAGGACTTTTTGCGGGTATCCTTGAGTCCCATCGAAGAAAAATACTTTCAGTTAACCAGTAAACAATACTCTTCACTATACACTCAGTACTCTTCGCTATACACATACCATGCACAATATTCGAAAATCTTAGGTGTTTATATCAGTATAGCAAGACCCCGGTGAAGCAATCGAGTTTATTGGCCTTGTGCTCTAGACTCCAATGGTTCATTGAAGTCCGGCGCATGAACTGGAAATCGGGAAGGTCAAAGGTTCGTTTTTTTCCCCCTTGGTATCCACGTGTTTTGATCAAAAGAAATACATTTCTTAGTTCGAATTAAATGTAAATATTTGAAGTGCGGGCCGGTTACCGATGGAGGCCGGCCTCGTTCTTGAGTGCGTCATGGGTAATCAGGGCAAGATGTAGAGAAATTTAAAGGTTTTTGACATGTGAAAGTTCAAAACAATGAAAAGTACTCATGATTTGCAATTTTGGTTTTGAATTTTCCTAAACAGAAAACTCGAGGACAACTGTACGTATAGGTAAGTGAAGTTTATTTCTACATTTACCGCTTACTTTAGCATTTATAAGCTCAAAGTTAATTTTACCATACTAAGTCTATATCATGAAATCGTATACCGAGCTTGGGGGGCCTGTGGCGGAATGAAGCGTGCATGTAACTTGTGCTCTCAATTTATGATACACTTTAATAACCCTACGTAATGTACATAGGAGTTTATTGAATACCCGCTGAAGAACGTGGCTCCTCGAAGGCTCACCCTTGCTGATGCAACACACCCGCAATTCACATCTTTTCTTCGAAATATTGGGAAAGTGAGTTTGTTCTTGCGGTGATATTTACGGTAAAAGAAATTGTTAGGAAATTGACTAGAGGACTATGGCCGCCGATTCTCTCAGTTCCGACATGGAGAAAATGGATGTACAAGGTAAGAAGATTTTCCACGTGGCCCTGCGGCACAATGTATGAGTTACATTTTTTACCTTGGCTAGTAGGTTAACCACCTACACCGCGGCCTGTTTCATTTGTATGACGTCGTATTTGGTTTTGGAGCCGTGAGGTGTCCGACAATGAGTGAATCAACATTATGAGAGTTTACTACTTTAGAACTATTGAGTTACTACTTTGCAAGTTTTTTTTTCACCAATCAAGTGATTTTTAAATTACTTTCTTCTGTTGGATAGCCATTTACTATGGTGATCAAATCTAGGGCTAAGGACTTTTAAAAAATAATAACTTACTGATATATGATCAGAGCAATTACAAAATAAAGGGTCACATTCGAATAATTTCTCGTTGAGCTTATTTCCTGGCTCGTTTGGCTGAACATTGGGTAAAACAAGACATAACAGATTCACTGCCGTCTTGGACATCTATATGATAGCAAGTCAATGAAAGATACAAAAAAGTAAAACCTTCGAATCGTGCGCAAAAAATCGACAGTAACTGTTATTCAAAACTCATTTAGTAATTATTACTGTCGATTTTTTGCGCACGATTCAAAGGTTTTACTTTCGCTTTGCAAACCATCAAAATTTCAAAAATGTTCATTAACTGTGGGGGTCAGCCATATTCTGGGAAACCCATTCTCTCATTTGCATGTGAAAAGAGCGTGCATGGGCGTTTTCCATTTACCAAGAAATTCCGGAAGTTCTGGTTGGGATGTAAATGGAACACACGTTTTTGGTTCGTTCCACTGGAAAATTTCCGGAATAAATGGAACTTCTGAAAAGGTAGTCCTGTTTTCCCGTTGGAAACTTTCCTCTGGAAATGTGTGTTCCATTTACAACTTTTGAAAGGTCTTACCACTTCCAGGCTATTCATTGGCGCGTAAAATCACAATCACTGGGCGGCAAACGGACCTGAGTTAAACGGAACACGTTTTTCACCCGATGGAAATTTCCACCAAAATTTCCGGAAATTTTTTGTAAATGGAAAATGCCCCATCTCTCTTGTTTTTAATTTTCTTAGGGACAGTTAGATAGAGATGCGCTGTATTTCCCTCTTCTGTCTTCCAAGGGCTTTCTGGCTCTGCATCCAAAAGCATCCTCTTTCAGTTAACTGCCAAAGGTTGGCTAGTCTCTCAAAGATCCCCAGTCAAGATACTTCATACCGAACTACTTGCTTGACGAGGGCCATTAGAATGTATAATCCCCTTAGCTGTCTAGGTTAGTTTCTTTCTTTGTCTTTAATTTGAAACCCAGAAGGTTTGTGCCACTCCATCTAAGCTGTGTCACAGTGTATTCCATGCACAAACCCTTTAAACCACCTATCTAGAAAGGAGCTGTAGAGGTATTGTCCATAGAAGAAAATAACCAACAAGGAAAACAAAAGAAGATATTTGATTCAAAAATTATGCTTGGCAACCGAAAGCCAGAAGTTAATGTTACCATTTGCAGACATACTTCTGGCTTTTTTTTTTCTCCGCTAAATTAAAATGACTAATTATTGGATGGTAACAGACTTCCAAGGTAACAGTGTGTACATATTTAAAGTGATTCAAGGGCTTCTGCTGTTTGTTGTAAGAGAACAACTTGACACTAAAGAAATTATTTTCTTGCAAATTGGAATAAATGCACTGCTCAAGAATGTTTCACAGCTACGTCAGGTTACCATCTGTAGTTAAACATGATCTTATTACCTGTTATGGTATTATGGGAACATTCCCAGGGGGTCCTTGTTCCCTTGTTACCTCTAAATGTTTTCTTGTATTCCCTTGTTCCCCAAATTACTTTCAAACTTGTTCCAAGCTTTTTGATCCCTAATTTTTTTAAAAATAATCATTGCTTTTGTTCCCTTGTTCCCTAAAATATTTTGGCATTGTTCCCCAGTTCAAATTAGCTATGTTCCCTTGTTCCCCCAAACTCCTGGGAGGGCTTCTGTATCTATCTTTGCTTGATTCTGCCTCCCCTTTAAGATTACCTTTAGAGTGTGCCTTCATTTTTTCTCTGAGATGCTCCTCTTCTGTTACCTGCTAATGAATGTTTCTGTGCATAAAAAATTTCAGCCTCACAGCTTCTTTTCATGTGTATTTGTGATAAAAATTAATTATTAAGGGACTCAAATATGGTAAAAACCCGCAGACAAGCCACACCTTTTTTCCAAAAGTCGACGCAAGAAATTGGGGCTGCAGCTTATCTGCAGGAACATTTGGAAAAGCTAGGCTGCTTCTGGTGTCCAGTTTTCCATCTTCGCATCCAATCTAATGCCTGGTTACTAAGGTACGAATGTTCTGGCCATGTTCTTGTTGGAATGCAAAAATCTATGGAAACCTGTGGAAATGAAGAAATTCTCAGCAGCAAATGCCAGAAAATGATCAATCATGTGTAAAAGTTGGTAGAAATGATGTTCATTAATTAAAGTGCTAAAATCGTGGGGAAGACTTTGAAGTGTTTTCTGTTGCAATGTTAATAGTGAGTTTACGTTCGATGAACAGTGGATGATGACTTCTTAAGACAATACTTTGGATTTCTTTTGATTTCTTTCAAAAAACATCTTTTTTTGCAAAATTTGAGCTGCTAAATTCGGGGTGTGGCTTATCTGCAGTTGTTTGTAAACATTAAGCGGGAAAAGATTGCAAGAAATTAGGCCCTGGAAGTCTATATTTTTCAGCCTTGTGAGCTATGTGTGTGTCTATTTCTTTACATGTTTACTTAGGCAATGGTCCAGTGATCTACACCTCAGAAAAGGAGGGAAGTGATGAATCAGGGGATGGGTCATTGCAGAAGCCATTCAAAACTGTGATGCGGGTATAAAAGAGATTTTATTTTATTGCGCATGTGATAAGTTCAGGAGATCATATGAATGTGAATGCATATCATGATTTATGGGCACTTGAAAGTTCTCAAAGTGGCACTTTAAACGTTAGATGAGTGCAATTTTAGAACTTTCAAAACATCATGAGTGACCATAGTTATGAAATGCACAAGCAAGTTCATACGATTGTTTATGATATAGTCAACAAACTTAATCCATCGCTCTGTTTCCATAGCAGTATTTGTATTGCAATCTATAACTTCTATTGCACTGTATAACCTATTTACATGAATGCATTCGTCATCAACCAATCGGAAATGTGATATTCTGTTGAGTATTTAATGAGTTGATTTAAGATCTAAGTTGCATATATTCTTTCCTTTAGGCCCTTTTTGTTACTGAAAATGAAGAAGCACCACCTCAGATTATGGTTGATGGTAAAGAGGAAGGAGAGGTGAATTAACTGGCATGTTAATAAAATCCTAATATAAGGCTTTTAAACATTTTAATGAAGTGCCTCTAATAGAGTTTTAATTTATCAGTTTTACTTCAAATGGTAGTAATGGAATTAAAACAGGTCTTAAAAGTTTTGTTATGTATGGTAAGAAGAACTGCTTTTCAAGGTTTGACTTGGTAGTCAAGGGCAGTATATATATGGACAATAAATGGTCCCATGACTTGTTGACAAGGTTTAAAAAATCTGTTAACCATTTGACTTTTATTAGTGTACTGTTGTTTAGTTTCATAAGAAAATCCCAGCAGTGAATTGAACTGGCAGTACTCAGAATTCAAAACGGGCTTAAATACATTATTCATATTCTTAAGCTATAGCGTGTATGTGTGTACTGTAAGCATAAGAGTGGCCCACATAACGTGTACTGGGATAGACCCATATCCAATGGTTATGAAGACCCAGCGCTGCGCAATGTGAGTTTACGTTATTTATGAGTCAATGAGTCATGAATCAATGAGTTAGTGCACTTAACCAAACCATAACATGAAAGCTAAAATTTTGGAGAGTGCTTAGCCTGGCCTAATCACTGAAAGGAGGGCTTAGGTTTAATCAATAAATTATTGCTATATTGACTGTGAGTCTCATTGACTCATTGTTTTATTGACTCATAAAACATGGGACCTCGTGCGATATGGACGGATTTCTAAATGCATGACAGATCCCGGAACATTTGATTTTTTGTTTGGCTAATGACTCAATATTTATTTGTATCTTTTGCAGAGGTATGAAAAGCTTGCCAAGGCACAGTTGAAGAAGGTCACAAAGTTGTATGCACAAGAGAAAAAGAAGTCTGAAGAACGAGAGAAAAAAGAGGTAATTTAAAATTTGTTAACCAGTTAAGTCCTAAACCACCCTCTGTTGACCAGTAAAATCATGAGACGTTTAGCCCGCCGCACACTAAAGCTATCAGCTTAGCAAAGTTTCACTCATGACTGTTGGCATAACCAAGTTTCCTCAGTGTGTGGTGGTGTTTTGAGCACTAATATTTGCGTGTGCCATCGGCACCCGATATTCAACATACGGAATAATCTCGTGCATGAGTGAACATTTCCTCCACGTTTGTGCATGTGCAAAGCTATCAGCTTACAATATGGGTGTGACAAATATTTTCAAATCAAAATCGCAACAAGCAGTGTTGATGTCCCCACTTTGATTTGAAAATATAACACACATGCGTATTTGCTTCATATTGTAAGCTGATAGCTTTGCTTGTTTGCACACTTGGAGGAAATGTTCACTAACAGTGCACAAATTATTCAACATGTTGAATATTCAGCGCCAATGGCACGCATAAACACGCATTCAAAACACTAGTGCACACTGAAGGAACTTGCTTATGTCAATAGTCACAAGTGAAACTTTGCTAAGCTGATAGCTCTAGTGTGCAGCAGGCTTTAGACAGAGTTAAATGTACAAAGTCTCGCTCCTAGTAGGCAATGGGTTAAATTAGATTTTAATTTTTTCCCATCAATTTTCAACTTAAATAAAGGAGGCCATGAACGTCGCTGTGAAAAAGTTATGTAGCCGATTCTAATCAACAAGAAAGTCTAAGCAACATTTTTGCTTTTAATACTGTCTTTACTCTTGTGTTTATATTTTGTTTGATATTAATTCATCTAGTTATCCTGGAATTGTTTTGTAAGCATCTTTAGGTTATAACTTTGCACATGCCTGTGTATAATGTTGTAATTGCAATTTTGGTTTGAATCACTCTTTGTAACTGATAATTTGACTCACATTAATACATGTCTTGAAGATAAAAATGTTGTGACCTTCTTAAAGATTGCAGTGTATCTTTTTGTCCTGATAGGCTGAAAAAGCTCAGCAGAGGGAAAAGAATCTTGAGGAAGCCAAGAAAATAACAATCAAAGAAGATGAGACTTTGCCACCAGCAAAGAGGGTGAGTGAGCAACTTCTATGCAAGTGGGCTTGTGTCTATGTTACCAAGTTAAATTTAAGTTAAGGTAATTTTTAATTTAACCTAGGTTGATTTTTTTTTTAACCTAGGTCAATTTTTTTCAACCTAGGTTATTATGAACTGTCTAAAAAAAATTTCCCTTTTTCGGGGATGTACCGTTAAAGTCCATGTATAAGCCGCACCCATATAAAAGCCGCACCCCCAATTTGAAAGCTCGAATTTCGAAAAAAAATGGAGACAACAAACTTTGAAGTTGCAACGAAGTTCTGTTAGTAAACAAACAAGGACAAACATCTACGGTTTCAAAACACTGACACAGTGGTTTTTACGAGCTTTCATATCAATTATTAAGTCTTTCCATAGCGACATTTCACTTGTCATACCTTTATGTTGTGAGTTTACTTTAAATCTTAAGATGTTCCCTCCATGCGATTATTTGTTTCAAGCAGCTCCATGAAGTTAAATATTCGAAGGCGATTGAAATGATATGCACGACTGCTTAGTTGCCAAGCTTTGAAATGTGGACAGGAGTCTGGGCATCACAATGAAACGTTGGCCATTTACCTTGCAAGAACTCGCGAATGTCTTGGTATTTTTTCGCATGTGGCGAAAGATATGGGTGAAAGTGACCATTATAGCAAACACAAGGAAAGGTTACGTTTATACAAACGTTGGCCATGTAGCACTTATATTTTAAACAGAGTTAACTGAATAGAGTGTAATGTGAAGTGCTAGATTTCAATCCCATATGAACCATGTGAGCGTTAGCCCTACAGATGGAAATGGGCCCACGCAAGGACAGAGTTTATTATAGCAAACAGCTGTGGGGGAATGGAGATTGCCCATAGGTTGGTGTTCAGTTGTTGAGTAAAGTGTGAATCCTTCAAGATAGAAACGGCTCCTTTAGGACCCACCGCCTATGAAAAAGGCAATGATCAACAGCAACGTGCTTTCAGTTTGTTATTATGTTTATTCAGTGACATATTCAGAAGTTTTTATGAATATTAATTGAACCTTAGTAAACTCCAACCTCAGGTGTTTCGGTAGATAAACCGCACCCCCGATTTTTTATTTGACTTTGAGAAAAAAGGTGCGGCTTATACATGGACTTTTACGGTAGTAAAAAAAATTGGGGCCTAGAAAATAATGAAAAGAGAGAGATTAATTACAGTGCAACATGCCTTACCGTGGCCACCTAACAACGCTTTGTTGTTTTGTTGGGTGGTCATGGTATGGCACGTTGCACTGGAAATCCCTCCTCCATCTTTCCCCTGCTTCCGTTCTTCATCCAGTTACCGTCTCTCCCTTTTCTTCCCTTCTCCGTTACTGTCCCTTACATTACTACCAACGGACTGTACCACTTACCTGGAGTTTCCACAACACTCCATGCCACTCTAAGGATTTGAACCCTCGCCCCATTTGACATCCCAGATCTCCTCTGAATTACCCTCTAAGCCATCAAATCAGCAACTGAAATCCACTGGAAATTTCTTCTAGCAATGAGTTTTCCAAGCCTTCACGACAACCACCATTTCACACATGCGTAAATGACATGTGTAAAGTGGGACTTAATACTCCAGAGTTACTGGTATATGGCTGCTGATGGAATTTTATGAAGGAGTTACAGTGCGTTTCACAAAACTTTTGACAAACGGTTTCCGAAGTTCGTTTGAAATTCCCAAAGTTCGCTACAAATTTGGCAATTTCATTACGTAGTTGTTATTCAAATTGTGAATTTAGAAACGATGTTGTGAATTTCACCACGAACTTCTTTGGGAAGTTAAGGAGTTTGTCGCGAGAGAAGTTCGCACCGTTCGGTATAAATTTCTCGGAATTTTCTTAGAAGTTGTGGTTACGTTGATTGCGAATTACTGGTTTTAAAATGGGTTATAAAACGTTGAAAACTGAATATTCCCAGATGTCACCCGACACCTGCCTAAAAATAGAATACAATTTCTGTCGTGTGAACTTCTACGCATGGTTGCTTAAAAGTATTTTACAGTTAAATCTATCAGAGACAATCTCGTTCCCAGAGTCTTCGTTCCCCTTGACCAGCGGGTCGGGTTACGAGAGACTCTGGGATAATCCGTTTGGATAAAGTTTTTGATTGGTTGAAAGTCTGAGCATGAGCAATCAATTTCGGTCTCGAGGCGAGTGCCGCGGGAGGTTTCACGGAGCGCTGTATGATTGTTATTGATTGTTTGGATTGGTTCGTTGATTAGTATGGAGCCAAAGCTAAGAGTGAGAACCTATTAAATCTAATGGAATGGAATCGTCTCTCACTGAGTAATTATGTCTTAAAAATGTAGTCATACCGAGTCTTCAAATTGCTGCATATTATTATATGAATCCATAAGATCTTCTCGTATACGTATAGTTAACTTACGTACATGTGAGTTCCTGGAAAGGTGCGAGAACCTTTAGCAGATAAGTTTTGGGTAGAGAAAGAGGTTTACTGATGCAAAGAGAACTTGTTTGGCTTGTGACAGTGCTGTTGAACGCTTTGAAAATATCGTGGAAGGCCCATCTCTCTGGCATGCAAAGCAATCCTTTCGGTGGGTTGAAAATTTTTACTCGCATTTCATTTGGGTTCATTACACTGTACCGTTCTCAACCTCCATTGGAAGAAGAGGCCAGATCAGATATAGAGAATCAAATCAATGAAATGAGATGTACAACTCACATCCAATGGAACTTGTCTTACATTTTAGGTACATGTACTTAGAAAAAATGGAAACTTCAGTTGTTGATTTTGTTATGCAAATACTTAGCTTATTAAACGTTTATGATAAAATTTAAAAAAACGTCTAATATAAAGCTTGGCCATCCTCTAGAGCCTATTACTTCTAGCACTTAAAAGTCAGTTACAAAAATGACACCATTCTCTTGAGTAATTTAGTACTTCTTTCTAAGTACATGTGCCCTAACATACCACTACATAAGGAGTTTTTTTGTCCTTTATTGCTCAGCCCACTGTATTAATTACAGTAGTGGCGATTATTATTATTGAAGCCACATTGGTCAAGTGTTTGAGACTTCAAAGGTTGGTTGACTGTATGAGTTTTGGCCCCAGTTGTTTGAAGGGTGGATAGTGCTATCCACTGGATAAATCACTACCTACTGGATAATGTAATAATAATAATAATAATAATAATAATAATAATAATAATAATAATAATAATAATAATAATAATAATAATAATAATAATAATAAATAAACTTGAACTTCAAACTTTGTTTTGTTGATAACTCAATTAGCTTTGGTAGTGTTTATCTGCTGGATAGTGATTTATCTGGCCCCAGTTGTTCTAAAGGTGAATAACACTATCTACGGGACAAATCACTATACACTGGAAAGTGCAGTTGGTTCCGCTGTTACTTATCCACTGGATAGTGATTTATCCAGCTAATAGCACTATCCATCATTTGAACAACTGGGGCCTGGTGGGTAGCGCTATCCACTTTTTGAACAACTGAGGCCAGGTCTTTATCCAACCTCTCTTCTCTGCCTTCTTTTGTTGTTGAGGACAAAGGAGGCAGAGAAAAGAGACCCTAGAAACGAGGTTGGTCTTGATCATCTCTCTGTTTTCTCTAACTTTAATCCATGTTGCCTCTCTATATGTACCTGCATACAACTTAATGCTGACAAATGTTTGATAGACTTTGTAACAAATTCTGTGATTGGTTAGCATCCCATTTAATGGAAGGGACAAAGTTTTTGACTGCTCAACCCATTGACACCTAAAACGCCCTAGGATGACCCCAGTTGACGACTAGAATCTCCCTGGCATTAATCAGAGTAAAATCTGTCAAGTCTTACTCCCAGGGGTCAATGGGTTAAAGGGGATCAGTGATACCCCTTGTTTATCTACAGAAGACAGAGCGAAGTGCTGCCACCGATGAACTACCTGACTCATTTACGTTTCGTTATCTAGACACAGACTTTATGCTTTTACAGTGTGTTTGGGAGCAACTTTACAGCAGCCTATATTTGCGATAAATTGTATCTATTTTGTGACACAAAAGGAGAAGGTAGCATTGCAAACTGTGCAGTATTTCTAGTGACTTGAGAACGTATTCCACACATCCCCTCAATTTAAATTTTGTCAGTTGACGGTTAAGTTGTCAGTAAATTATACTGTCTATTTTGAAGTCAGACTGACTTCTTCATGTTGGTATGTACAGTTGTCAACAGTTTCTAATGTAATTTATTTTTTATGCCAACAAAAGAAATGTTTAGGTTCAAGGTTTGTAGACAAGTATCAGTTCCTGTTTGGAGTGTTAAAATCAACATCCTTAGGCTTTTTTGTATTTCTAGTCAGAGAGTTAAAGAGAAAAGTACCGTTTCAAAACTTGTATGGTGCTGGCCACCCTACAGAAAGCCTTTGGCAGTGAGGAAGGGATTACATTATTGGCAAGGGGGGGGGGGGGGGGGTAAGATGGGAAATGAACATTCTCAGGATAATATGCAATGTATATATAATATTGTTACATTCAATCAGTCAAGTTTGATGGTTCAAAATAAGTACTGACCTCCGCTCATCTGGAAAAATGGAATATAAAGTGCTAGTCTTAAGCTCATGAAGAACTTTTGGCTTTTGCAGTTTTTATTTTGCTTGATACATAATTTCATCGACCTTTCGGTGTGCATCTCTCTGCTCTCCCAAAGGAATTTGACGTTACTTAAACAATTATGTGAATTAAACAGTTTTAAGTGGGGATGTTCATATGCTGTGCCCAGAGACCGACGATTATGAACAACAGCTTTTCATTATTGTTGACAATGAGGTTCTTCTGGAAGTAAGTTCATACAAACAGAGTCTTTGTGCTCTGTTTGGGGTACATTTAATGACAGCCCGGTTTAATGCCGGTTTTTTGGGTGTGTGCTTTGAATTAGTTCCAGATTGGCTAATTTTTTTTGTTGGGATAGAGGTGATATAAGGAAAATAGATAGTGATAGATTTTAATTACAAAAATTGTTTTTGTGTAACACTTTTCATTTATTTAATTTCACTCACTTTAAGATCTACACCATCCCTCAAGAGAACATGATTTCTTTTGCATGTTAGTTTGTGCTTGCAAGCTGTTTTCATTTCTAGGGACTTATCTCAATCGCTAAGTAGTTTGGCTGATTTTTTCATGCCGCATAGATTTTATGAAATCATTAGTGTTTTTAGGCGTTTTAAGTTTCAGAAATTTGTATTTGTTCTGCAACATTAATTATTTAAGTGAAATTTAACAGAGTTGTTTTTGTGATTATGGCTTGTATATATTACCTTGTGTATGTATGAACACTGCATATATATTATTTCCTAAATTTGGAAAGCACATTATATGTTCATGGAAGAATAATATTCTAAAAATCAACATGTTTATCCAATTAGAAGTATAGATTTCTATTCAAGAATTCTCATTATTTGGTGGAGAACAGTCATTTTCTGTTTTTACAAAATAATGAAAAGCAGCAAAATGATACTTCCCTTAAGACCTCTAAGGAAACTCTTACCCAAAGAACCCATCTTCTTTTGAAAAGAATTCTAAACCTTCTCTGGTGACGAAGAATCTAACTTGAAAGATCCTTCAACGAAGACATAGTTTTATGATTAAAAGAATGATATATTCTTTTGGAAAGGATCTCGTGTTAGAGTCTGGTGTTTCGCTCTCTCTCATCTTCCACGATACAAAAAAAAAACAAAACAAAACAAAGACAGTCTTTTAACATTTGAAACTAATCCCGGATCAGTGCATTCAGCAGCGACACAATCTGCTTTACATTTCCACGTTACACAAATTCTAATCGAAAATCCCAGGCAACACTTGAGAAACACAGCCCGTTGGTAACATATTCAGCACAGATTTTTGTCCAGGGATATCGCTCCAACACGTCATGTTGTTCCTTTTTCAGTTCTAGGTTGATATATCCTAATTTTGCTAAAGAAAATTGCATGCCATCGTGAATCAAATCCTCCACTCTCTCCGCCATTTTGGCGTTACGCCTACGCCTGCGCAATGGTGTTCATGACAAGAATCTTGTCATTCGAAACGGATTATCCCAGAGTCTCTCGTAACCCGACCCGCTGGTCAAGGGGAACGAAGACTCTGGGAACGAGATTGTATCAGAGATAAAAAGAAACCCTATTTTCAGGACATACAGTGTACATCATTCTAGAAATAGCGCAAGAAACAAAACATTTCAATGTCACGTTGTTCAACTTTTGTCTTTGCATTTCTAGTGTAAACAAGATACGAGTCGCGCCATCTGTCTGTAATGTGAAGTCCCGGCTCCCTACCTCTCAAAAAGAAGTAAACATCAAAAAATTAGTCTTGCTTGGTTGAGAAATTTTTTCACTTTGTTTAAATTCACTTGTAGTTATATTTAATACCAAACCAACTACACCGAATGATGTGAACTTTGCTCGCGACGAACTTAGCAACTTCCCAACGTAATTCGATGTGAAATTCACAACTTCGTTTCGAAGTTCACAATTTGATTGACAATTGCGTAATGAAATTGCCAAGTTCGTAGTGAACTTTGGGAATTTTAAACGAACTTCGGAAATCGTTTGTCAAAAGTTTTGTGAAACGCACTGTAAGGGGTGGCTAAATTTAACTGAAGAAGAGTGAAAATGCTCGTGAGTCTCCAGTGCAACAAAAGCAAAAATTGTTAGCAAGAAGTGGACTCTTGATTCTGAAGGATAAATCGTCAAACATTGTATGAAGTTTATTTACGTAGCTATGCAAAATATATGTACACCAGGAACAAGGAATCATTTCTAGTCATAATAGCAAACCGATTTTCTTTCTCATGTTCAAATAGATCTGATTGATTTTCATAAAGTAACCTGTAACTGTTCTAAGGAGCATACAGTGTAAATGGTTCTCTTCATGTTGAAAATCGTTACTCAAAGTATTAGTAGCTATTTTCTCTCAGATATAAGGAAACATCAGGCGTTGCTACTGGAACAACAACTATTCTGGATGGTGCAATTTCGGTTGAAGTTTTAATGTGACAAAGAAAAATATTTTGTGAGTTTGCACTGTGAAAAAAGGATGGTGGTACGGGCAAACAGAACAACGAAAGATAACCTTTGCAGTTTTATTAAAGAAAAGAACTTGTCACCAAACCTTTGGTGTCATTATCTTGGACTAAAAAAATATATATAACCATTCACACAAACATTGCCAAAATGCTGCATTAAGTGGTTTTTGGAATCTCTCAGAGAAAAGAAATCAAAAGGCCACAAATGAGTGGACAAGTCACAGCTACATCAAATACAGAGCAGGAAAATGATCAATAATAAAGCAGTATTTTAAGTCTAAGCACCCATTTCAAATAGAGCTGATAAACAGTATTTAAGTTTAAGCACCAATTTAAGAACAGTTAGCTTTCAATAACTGTGATTTAGGGTTAGTCTGCAGTCTGTGGATTGCTGTTTGCAAGTGTCAGACACTGCTCTCCTTCCATGTCTGGCTCATCCACTTTTTCAAATTATTTACATCCCCCTTCCTCTCCCTACGGGGCCTGTCCCTGGAAACCTGCAAGCAGGAGCCACCCCAAAGCAGCCGCTAACTGGCACCGTCACACTGGAGCATGGACCAATGGAAGAGACACTTACCTGACCAGATACTTACCTCTACAACCAAGTAGCCCCAGGACTGGAAAGATGGGGCTTAATGAATCTGCAACAGTTTGCAAAAATGGCCCTCAAAGATGAGCAGAGATTGCATGGCCATGCACAAGAAAGCCCTGCTGGATTTTGGGGCACCCCCAAAATAATGGCACACACATAATTTTGGCAGGAAAAGGTCACACCCTGCATTGGCTTGAGATTAACCTTGCCTAAATTACGCTTAGCCTCATTAACTATTCTAACAAAATGTAACTTTTGCAATGATTTTCAAGGTATATTTAATTAATCCATTTATTCATTATTAATGTTGGTTTACTGTTGTTGTATTCTTCTTACAGATAAGGATAAGAGAGTCTGTCACTCATCGCGATCAGAGATTGAAGGTGTTTGGCTGGGTTCATAGACTTAGGCGACAGGGCAAAAACCTGATGTTTATTGTACTTAGAGATGGAACTGGATTTCTACAGTGTGTCTTATCTGATCAGTTGGTGAGTGAAGGTTGTTGACTCAAAGTTATGATACTTTTTTTTCTTTATCTGTAATCTGTTATCTGTATGTTCGTCATCATCACCAGCTTCTTACTTTATCATCTTCTTGATCTTCACTGTCATTGTGATCTTCATCGTCATCTTCGTCTTCATCATCATTAGAATTATTTTAAACCTTATTGTCTTCACAAACAAGAAACGCTTTGTTGCGGCACGGCTTGATTTGCCAATCTTTGCTTTCTCCCAATTAACAGAAGTTGAATCCTTAGAGCATTATTTTTATTCCTTTCGTGTAAAGTATCATCTAACTTTTGGAAACATGTCTTGTACACGTATGTGATTATAACATCTTTGTTGAAATGTTAAAGATGTAATTTTTGGTAAGTTTGATGTTGTAGATGATTTTCTCCTGTTTAATCATATTTTGCTTTTGGGTAAGTTTTATATTTACTCTCAGAAAAGCCAGTCTGAGAATGGTATACCTTCTCCTCAGGGTTTTATCGCCAGGACAGGGCATATTTATAACATCAAACTCCACATGCCTATTGCCAGGAAAAGAAAAAAGATCATTTTCAAAAGTGGGAAAAGTTAATTAGTGTTTTTTTTCCCCGATAAGTAGTGTAAAGTTTAAAGTGAAGTCATTGTATTCTATATACTAGGAACTGTATTGCTGTAATAGCTTTCGTGTGTGTTTAGTTATAATACATCTATCTATTTGTACTATGTATGCGTGATGTGTGTGTCTTTTTTGTGCCTTTTTAAAATATTTTATTTTGTATGTAAGTGTGAGAAATTCTTTAATCAAAAATTACTAGTAAAATAAAATCTTCATCT
Source organism: Montipora capricornis (assembly GCF_036669925.1). Taxonomy (NCBI): domain Eukaryota; kingdom Metazoa; phylum Cnidaria; class Anthozoa; order Scleractinia; family Acroporidae; genus Montipora; species Montipora capricornis. Next base: position 9,469,582 of record NC_090884.1, on the reverse strand, counting down.
TCAATCAATAATAATTATTATTATTATTCTCCCACTTGCTTATGCACATTGCTGTGTCATCCACATTCTCCACTCCTGGTCTGTCTTTACTGTGCTAATAAGAGTCAAGGGAAGGAGACAATCCCTCCTCCTTAACCTGCCATCAGGCATTCTTTTCTTTAGGGAGGGTGGAAAAAGTACGCCTGATACAATTTTTTAATGAGTCGTCTTCTGTCTTCCTGTCAAAAGGTCATGTTATGTGTCATGCGAGCCAATCAGATTTTACTGGAAATCACTTGCATGTTGCGATTCAAAAAGGAAATCTCTCGCTGACATGACTGTCAGCGAAGTCAGACTTCATCCATTCAAGTATAGCCATTTTGTCTCTTTCTGCAAATCCTGCTTGACAGTTGACAGTGCAGTTTCTCCCTTCAAAACATCAAGGAACAAATAATGTCAAGATAGAATCCCAGATAAATCTGAATCTTTCATGTGATCAGACACAATCAATGATTTAAGATGCCAATAAAATATGCTAATATCTCCAAAGAAAATGGACTTTTCAGTTTTGAGAAAAGTCTAGGTCTACAGCAGCTTCTCAACTATCATTTTGTAAAGAATTGTGTCGCTTGACCATTGTTCAGAGCTTCTGTAAACAAGGTCAAATTTGCTGTTTGATACCATCTCTGTCAAGCTCATCACACTCCCCAATCGTGCCAGCACTAATTCCACAATTCAGCTTCTTTGGATTTACGACTTGTTGCTTCTGAATATATTCTACAAGACTTGCCACGACTGCAAGCGTTTTGGAATCAGTGGAAGTGGAACGATGCATTTTTCTAGAATGTTGGGGATCTACATGTAGTAATAAATAACACAATTGCCAAATCCCATACAAAGTTCAACTCAAATGTCTTCTTTTAGACAAACCAATCTTCGGATGCATTCGCTCTACTCATCCTTTAAAAGATATTGGAAAAAAAATTGAAGACGAAGCAACACATCTGTAAACAGAGCCTAAATGTCCTGTTCAAATCCAAGATGTGAAACAATAATTTTACTGAAGTATGATTTGCAACTCTGTAACCAATCAGAGTGAGGCCCCAAGAGCTCAATTGTTTTATGACCAATAAGAGAAAAAGCCAGAATCTGGCTTTTGAACATGCCTTCCTTCCACTAGATGAAGCGTAGGGAGGGAGGGTATGATTTCATCTCCTCCACAGTCCATGCAGTAGTTCCATCTGCTATTACATGTATTTTATTGTTTAAATTGATTTTTAGTGTCAGACCTATGAGGCTGTTACATTGTCCACCGAAGCATCTGTGTGTCTTTATGGTGTCATCAAAGAGCTCCCTGAAGGCAAAACAGTGAGTAAATAACTTGTTGTATGTGTTGGTTAGATCTGGACAGGTTTGAGGAACAATAAGTTTAACAAAGTTCTGAAAAATCATTTAAGACCTAACGTACCTGCACTGGCACTTGAGTACCTTTTACATAAATACATATACTTATTTCACCTCGAAATTCAGAGTAGCTAATATGAGGTGATGTCTTCGAAACCACAATGCAACAAAATACAATCCTCATACTGTACAATAAAATGCTAAAATTAAAAATAATATTATTATGCTTAGCTGTATACATTATAAAACTAATTGTAATGTGACTAAAGTGAGTGCATTTTTTATGCTTTTTGCATTGGTAGCAACCTAGCATGACAAGTTTGAAAAAAACGAGATTTTAATTTGCATAATTGCAGAGACTTTTTACATTCTAACTCATCCTACTTGTAAAATGTGTACTAACTGTTCATCATCTTCATCGTATCTTTATTTACCCTTGGATATTAGAAAGTCTTGGCCAGTGTAGCTAGTATCTCTAGGCATTTACCCTCCTAACCATGTTATACCAATGATATACATGTAACACAGAGGGCAGACCACAACACTAGGAAGTGTACCATGCCCTAATCTTTGTTAAGGAATTAAACCAACTGATGTTATGCAAGAAAATGGGCATTTCATCATCATCAATCCAATTTTGATCCGGATTTACCCCACTTTGTCAGCAATCTTTCTAACTCCCACTCTCTATCTCGCTATCTTGCATTTCATGTTGTTTTATAGAAGAGAACATGCAGCATTCTCATTGCTTGTTAAACCAGTAATATTATAAATTATACTTCATTGAGTGTCCTCTTTGGCCTTATTGTTTTGTAAGGTCCACACTTTCATCTTTACTGTATGTAGTTTCTTGTCATTCATGTCACCGGTGCCTTTAAGGAGAAGAAGCTAAGCTGACTTATCAAACATGTATACAAAATTAATATATTTTCCTTGCGCAATGGAGTAGGGATGGCGCAGTGGTGAGAACACTTGACTCCCACCAATGTGGCCCGGGTTCAACTCCCATATTTGGTGTCACGTGTGGGTTCAGTTTGTTGGTTCTGTACACTGCTCCAAGAGGTTTTTTTCTGGGTACTCCAGTCTCCCCATCTCCTGAAAAACCAACAGTTGACTTGATAAGAGTTATTTTGGTTTGATTTCTCAGTGTCCCAAATTAATTCCACAGTGCTAAATACACTTGACACTTGAAAATAAAGTTCATAATTATTATTATTATTATTATTATTATTAATATACTAAATTATGCCACCAAGGTAAGCTATGTCTCTCTTTTATTACCAGGCTCCTGGAGGCCATGAAATGGCTGTGGACTTCTGGGAACTGGTTGGAGAATCCCCCGCTGGTGGATTGGATAACTTGGTGAATGAGGTTGGTTATTAATGAAACAGTTATGTAAGAATTACGTTGACCAGCCAGACAAGGAACTAGCTTTAATTTTTTAGTATTAGGGTCAAAATCAGAATAGCAAGCTTAACTATTTTAGTCAAACATTCATCTAAGAGGATCAATGAATTAATAAAAAAAGTCAATTACTGTGTGCAAAATGTTTTAACAGAGCTCGAAATAGCAACTCACTGGTCGCCAATGCGAGCAAAAATTGAGTGCTGGCGACTAGATTTTCAGAACTGGTTGCCAGCTGGCGAATCACGTTTTGTGTGATAACCCAGGATAAACAGTAGACAACTTCTGTATTTGAATCTTTATATTATGAAATCATTCGCAACTGGTATGTAGAACACGACTCACCTTTCTTCTCCCACTAAAATAATTTCTAAATACCCATTTCCTTTGTTCCAAAATGTAAAGTAACTAATTTTATGCACTGGATAATCTTCCACATACTGTGTTAGCAGTGGTATGTTAAAAGTTGCTGGGAGCTGAGCTATATATTTTGGTGACTCCTTTAAATGAAGTGAGATCAGCCCACTGCCCACTGCTGACGGGATTGCTGTCTGTCTAATTCACTCAGTAATTTAATGTGTGCAAACTGTAACCCACACAACAGGAATTCTTTTGTTTCTGCTCACCAGGAATCTGCCATTGACACTCAACTTGACAACAGGCACATAATGCTCAGAGGTGATACGGTAAGACAACATCTTGGCTTTCAATTCTATAGGACGAGATGGTAAATGTCAACCAGTTACTAAGGTACAGTTTGGTCATTGTAAAAGTGAAATTTAATAACAAAAGTATGCTATACTTTGATAGCGGTTTCAGTCCTTCAATTTCATAGGAGAACAATAATTTGTCACCTAGCGCGAACGTCCTTAATAGCCTACATTTGTCAATAAAATTGTTGACACCTTGACCTTTCCAACCCCAAAATCAATTTGCAATGAAAAGAAAATTTCATCCTGATGTTTGCCATAAACGCAATGCTAAAGCTCTATAATGAAAAAAGGTTGACTCAAAGTCTTTAATAATGGCAAACTCAGCAGACAAAAAAATTAGTTTGATCATCAACTACATGTTCACATCATTAGTAAGCTACCTAAAGGGGGTTTCAACTTTTCCTCTTGCATAAAATAACCCTACCGTGAGTTCCCTTGACATATCTTTTGTCATACTGATGTTGCCTTGACAAACACAAGCAAATGTGACTGCTGCTTTTTTTAATAGTTTGTGAAGTGTGGCTGATGCTATACATCTGTAAATCTCTCTGTAACCAACTCAATTTTAGTGTGAAGATGACTTCCACTCAGGTAGTCGAAACGTCAGTCAATGCCATGCTAAACACTCCTTCTCAGGACTACAGTCACACACGGACGATCTATGTCATACATTAGAAATGGTGCGAACACTAAACAGCCTTTAAAACAGCCCTACATTAGGAGGAATAAAACAAGCTTGGTTCTCCATAGTTCACTTTTGTCACTTCACTAAGAGTGCTACCATTCCAACATTTTATTTTAGGTGTCAAGAATCCTAAGAATGCGCTCCACAGTAACGCAGTGGTAATTTTATTTTTATTGTTGTCATTAGGGAAGTTGTCAAAACTACTACACTCAAACAGGACCCACCAAACCACAAAATAGATGGTGGTGTCTGCCTGCACCCCCCTTGCTTAACGTCAAAAGATGGTGTCTATATTGCATAGCCACCCCTCACTTAATTTCGTGTTTGTCTAGTAATGCTGACTCTTGCTAGCTGAATATTCCTGTGTCAACTCAAATTTAAAAGCCAATAAAATGTTGTCGGTAATATTATTAATGTTCATGTGATAAGTTCGAAGATAGGTGATGTCTTTGAGAACCCCCCTACCCCAAAGGTGGGTCCTGTTCGAGTATAGTAGTTTTGACCAGTTCCCTTATTTTAGGCCTGGACTCCTCTGTTCTTGTCAACTCACTTTACATGTATTTAATCTTTCTCTTTCCAGCTTTAGAGATCATTATTTCAACCGTGGTTATGTTGAGGTAATGTGTTTCTGAAACACTTCTAAGCTAGTAATGTGAACAAACTTGCTTTGCGAAGGATAGGTGGGTGGGTGGATAGGTAGACGTTATTTGAATATGATAAGTATTAAAGCTCTGAACCTTGTGGGGTTATTTGTGGCTTAATAATAATTGATATAAATAAAATAACATACTTAAATATGAAAATACAGGCAAACTTAGTTAAGATTATTACAGATGTCACATGTATATACATGTAAGATCCTTGGATCTAGCGACACAAGTCGACACGCATGTCTGATTAAAAGAGTATTTATTAAGATCATTAGGATTAGCTAAGGGTGGTTTTTATTATTTCTGCTTAAGGGTATTATATCTTAAGTTATGTGAACAAGGTTGCTATGTTTATTCATCATATTATTTCAAAATACTGCACCTCCATGAGCTATCGAGTTTTCATGAAGCAAGTGCACTATCGGTAATGAGTCACATGCCTGAATTGTCCTGATATTGAATGGGGTACACTTACTTGCTAAAAATGAGTCTTTTTAAATCTTCTTTTTTTATAATTCTTTGTAGATGTTGAATCGTTTTTAACAAGGTTCCAAGCTGTAGGTGTTAGAGTAACTGTCATCTACATGGGAGCCGGTTCTTTATTCTTATAAATTTTGTCTTTTTGTAATTCCCATACCGTCAGGTTACTCCCCCAACTATGGTTCAAACGCAAGTTGAAGGAGGTTCTACGCTCTTTGAATTTAGCTACTTTGGTGAAAAGGTAAGCTCAAGGTTTCCTTCAATCTGGTATTACTTGCTACAACAGTGTTGTTTCTACCCCCTTGTGCCTGTACATTGCAAGTTACAAGCTGCAACTGGTTGGCATCAGTTTGTAAAAAAAATCTTTAATATTTATGCTATTGATGTGTTTCATAAATAGTGTTTCATAAATAGTGAAAACTCAGTAAGGCATGTTTAATTTTTTTGGAAAAATATGGTTGGAATATATTTTAGACATGTACTGTAAGTGATGGAAACATTTTGGTCAGGCATGCAATTTCCAATAGTCAAATTTTCCCTTTTTTGGCAAATAGGGACAAACTCACTCAGTTATCCACTGTAACCCATTGACTTCTGGTGGTTCTCCATTGATGAGTAAAATCGTCTGGCAATTAGACAGAGTAAAATACTCAGTATGGCCAGATTAGGCCGGTTTAGGGGTGAAAGGGATAAATTATTAACCCTGAGACAAGTTGTAGGTTAATACCAATATTGACACAACATGCTACATATTATTGGTTTTGTTTAGGCATATTTGACACAGTCATCCCAACTTTACCTGGAAACAGTTATACCATCCCTTGGTGATGTATTCTGTATAGCACAGTCATATAGAGCGGAGCAGTCGCGCACAAGAAGGCATCTGTCAGAGTAAGATAGTTTCAATTTAACCTTTTGCCCCATATAACAGTTGCATTTGCAGGTACCACTGATTAAGAAAATCCCCTTTAATTTCAAAGTTACTTTGTTTTCACCAGACAATATGAATACACAAGTTGTCACTAATGATTAAGATTAAAAAGTATTACTTCTCTAGATACAACGTTTTTGAAACGTCAGTTTGATAAAAGTCATTAAATATATAATTTGTAAAATCCTTGGTGGTTTGATCATTATTTTCCAGTGATGATATTTTTGGGAAAGGAAGGAATTTAAGCATAAAGTAGAATAAAGTAGACAGGTTACCGACACGTTACCGACAGGTTGCCAACAGGTCACCGACTGTCGGCCGACTGTTGGCCGACAGTCGGCCAACACTTTGGCCTCAAACATAACACAAACTGTCGGCCGACAGTTGGGCAACAGTCGGCCGACTGTTGGCCGACAGTCGGCCGACAGGTTTTTTGGGGAGCTCTTCTTCACAATTACCAAGTTTTCTTGTGGAGTGATGACATGGGACCCCCAGGCTTTTGTACATTATTTGTACTCATATTGCAAGGGTCATGGCACAGAGCAAACTGCAGATAAAGCCAAAGTCAGAGTATATCCCCGGGAACTACCAGTATGTGCCTTACTATTTGCGAATGTTGTGCGAGTTGTTCTTTCAATTGATGCCTCGCATAATTTTAGAAACAAGGTGGTGTAGGGCCCCTATATGGTTGCAGATTTGAATATTTTAACTATTTGCAACATTCTTGCCTCAGTTGCTGTACCTAACATTTTAGACAGGTGGGATTTCCCCTTAAGTTGTGCAGCCCCCCAATGAAGTGGATGGTTTCCTCACAAGTTGGGCTTCCTGTGCATTTCATTGAATTGCCTAGTGAAAATTTAATTAAACTAGAGTACTTTTCAGTGGGGTAGTTTCAATTTCCTTATGTCTTATAAAAAGTTAACATCATTCGTTTTTAAAGACCGCAAGTGTCTGTCTGACCAGAGTTGAACCCACAACCTGACTGATGCAATATAGTCTGATGCTTTAGCAATTGATTCAACAGGGGTTTAATTATAACAGTCAGTGCACCTTACTAGCCCACCCTAGTCCCTAAATTACAGAGAATCCTGCTTTGAGTCACATTTCCCTTTTTTGTCAACTAAACAGATACACTCATGTTGAAGCAGAATGCCCTTTCATAAGTTTTGATGATCTTCTGGACAGAGTAGAGGACTTGGTATGAATATTTAATTGACTTATTTAATCACTTGGGTAATTACAGCTGTGTTATTGCAATCTTGTAATAACAATTGTCAACCTTATGAATGTTGATAATTGTTTCAAGGTTTGCTCTGTGAATGTTTTTGAAAGAGCTTTGTTAATCATTTCATTCTTGTTTCCTTCAGGGATCTGTGTCAAAGGAACTGTTTTAAAGCTACAACTCAAAAGTTGAATCTGGCCCCAGTTGTTGAAAAGGTGGATAACACTATCCACTGGATAACTCACACTATCCATTGGAAAGTGTAATTGGTTTTGCTATGGCTAATTCACTGGATAGTGATTTATCCAGTGGATAGCACTATCCATTGTTTGAACAACTGAGGCCTGGTGGCGTACAGGATCAAGGATCAAATTTTAAGTCAAGTCTGCCTGCCAGGCACTTATCTCTTGTGTTTGATCATATCATTTCATGTAAAATAATGTACATGTCGTTAAGATAAGACCTGTTCGCCAACTCTTGAAAATTAACATATTGACTGACGATTCGAACTGTTGACATGCAGCTATCTTTTTGGTGAAAATGACTTTCAAAGTTGTTTGGGCAGAGCGTGATATAAATTAAAATAGCAGGTTGCCATTTAACATTTATTGTTTCAGGTTTGTGATGTTGTTGATAGAGTGTTAAAGTCTCCCAATGCAGAAGTACTGAAAGAATTGAATCCAGTAAGTACTATGTTACATTAAATCAATCTGAGGTATTACATCAAGGTGAATAGCTTACTGCAGTTTGTCAGGAATACAGAGCTACATGTACATTGTACCTTGGTCATCCTGAAGAAATTGAATATCATTTGTGTTGTCTAGCTGCTACTACAGTACCGTGCAAAAGTAAGTTGACAGTCTCGAATCAATCCTCGCGAGAATTGACAATCAAGTCAAGGATCAAGACTCGATTCACTCAAAATCAAACTTGATCCTCAACACTCGATTCTCACAAAATCACCGACCTGAAACATTGTCAATTATTCATACTCGATTGAACTTTCGTGAAAGCGTTACTCCTGGATTAAATAACAACAGGAACTGTTGAATAAGAAAACGAGATAGTGGCTATTATTCCTGTGAGTCCTCTCTTCAAAACTACAATCTTATGTTGTGGATTAAAATATAAAAGCAAAACAGTGAGCTTTACCGCGCGATGGATTTTATTGTGAATCAAATGTAAATTTCCAATGTAATCATTGAGAAACATTTGCATACTGTGCACCCAACCCAGTAACGCAACAATTCATGTATTTTTACATCTTTCCTTAAATGCAATGATCTGAAGGAAAATTATATTGGTCGAATCTCGGTGCTAGACTTGTTCAGCGGCATCAGGTTTCATTCTTTGAAAACAACAAGCATTACAAGCTAACCGAGAACGGCATCCTCGCAGGACGAAGTACATGTTGCAAAAGCTGTTCCATCCAACTTTTGATACCTCGAGTTGAGAGTTTGTATCAGGGCAATATGTTGTCTTTTTCTCTTCTCCTGCCTTTTTTGTAAATAATATTTCCCCAATTAACCTGATCCCAGTGACAATGAAACTCGCTCGGTTTTCTGCTGTTTTCTGGGTTACTCCTGAACAACATTCTCTGAGAAACTTTGGCAGGCTTTTCTTTTATTCGTATTCCCAGTTGCATTTTTGCTATTAGTCTATCAAGGAATCAGTCAAGCGACCAGCTCATTAAATTCTCGACTCGATTGTCTTTCCTCGATCCTCGATCCTCGATCCTCGATCCTCTATCCTCGGGAGAATCAAGGATCAAGGATCGAGTCGAGATTGGTGAAAAGCATCAACTATCCCCAGTCATGTCGCATTGAGCGCTACACAAGTTGTTTGTATTGGATGGTACGTTAGTCACCATTGGCTTAGTCCAAAGTCCAAAGTATCACTCTGTGAGCTATTTAGTTTACTGTAAAGAGTACCTGTACTCTTTACAAATTTTATTCCCACCTACCCTCCCTATGGAGGTTTTGTTGTCATCAAGTTCAATAAATTTGGGTCCACCTCTCAGTACATGCGTCTGTTAAGTCTCGCAGGGACTTCCCCAAGCTTCGGTGTTTTCATGCTATGCCATTTTACACTGTCCATCTGCCTCTATCATGGAGTGGTTTTTCCCCTTTTACACCAACGTTGTCTTTTGCATTTTGTGGTTGAAGTGTGTCTTAAATATAAATTCCAGTGAGAACTGCGTCATTAAGTTGTGATAAAAAAGCGAAATTCCACTTTCTAAAACTTTTTGCTCAACTGGAATTTCCTGGGAGAAGGACCTGAGCCTCTTTTTTTATTTATTTTTTTTGTGTGCATGTTTTATGCAAAAGGAGGCAATCACAGCATCAGCACTGTGCAAGTCTCACACAATAGGGAAAAGCATTTTCCGCAGTGACTGGTGTTTTCTCTTGGCAAATTATAGCAGTGACTGTATGAATAAAATAATTAAATGTATATACTTGAAGTACAGGTTATAGACGAAAGGTAGAAATGATCCTCACCAATTGACTGGACAATTTGAGCGATATTATTAAACACTTAATGACTGGTCCCGAGGGAAACAGTTCATTTTGTTTCCCGAGAATCTCAATGTTTCCCCGAGGTGCAGCCACTGTTCCCCGAGGGACCAGTCATTAAGTGATTTGTTATATAGCACAAAAAGAAAAACGTGCAATGGCAACAACAACGGCGGTCGTCGGTCAACATTCATGGGTAACAGTGCACTGTTACCCTCTGACGTCATAGATTCTGCACTGTTGTCCTCTCGGAGACTTTTGGCAGGTAACAGTTTTAATGTTAGATGTCATGTGACCTTGAAGTAACCAGTGAGAGTGCCGGCTGTTGGGGGGAAAAATTCACCTATATATCAATGTCTTTCACAGGCGTGTACCTGAAAATGTTAGGTGGCTTTAAAGGGATTCGAAACCATGACCTCTGCGACGCCGGTGCAACGCTCTACCAACTGAGCTATGAAGCCACTCAGTTGGGGCAGGTCAATTTGTTGGGTTCATGTGTTCCTATGAAAGGACTTGATGAATAAAATTGACTCTGCAAGCAAAAAGAGCCTTTTCTGCACAGAAACATTAACCAAAGAAAAGCTTCCCAATAATATTAATATCATCCATTGATAGTACCCTTGCCTTAAGTTTGTTTTTTTTTCCTTTTTTTTTTAGAATTTCAAGCCCCCAAAAAGGCCTTTCAAGTGAGTTCCTGTTCCTCACATGAGTTAACTTTTTTTGTTGGCCATGTAGGTTTCACTGCATTTACCCCTTTTTTCTGCTGCAGGAGAATGAATTATGCTGATGCTATTGTGTACCTAAAAGAGAATAAAATCACAAAGGAAGATGGCACGTTTTATGAATTTGGAGAGGTACGTTTCTTAAGTTGGAAAGTTTGAAAGAAAAACTTGCATTGAACTATATAACAAATTATCATCATCGTTGTTATCATCATCATCATCTTCATTATTATTATTATCATTGTCATTTACATTTAGTATTATTAAATGGTTTTAATTCAGTGGTTGGGGCCTTTCCGCACTGGTGATAAAATTGTTTATTTTGGCAATTTTGCGGTCCGAATATGGGTTTTATAGTGCAGATGGATTGTCCTGACTTGACAATTTTTGGTCGAAGCAGACAAATTTTCAAAGACACTGCGGACCAATTTTGTCCCTAGTAAAAACAGGACAAGAATTGGTCAAATGAAAAAATGGAGGGATACAATCACGCAAACATGTATTTTGGCGTGTCACGGCCAGTCGCAATGTTTTCAAAAGCACTCCTGGAATTCTTTGGTTGACGTAGTGAATCTCAAACCAAGACTGGTTAAGTCTTGGAAGGCTCCAGAATTATGGATTGCATCTGAGAGCCAGATATCTGTCTCCCACAAGGGAAGGAATGAATAGTATCCCATAACGCATAGCATCTCCTTTTATGCTATCAACTCAAATCGTGATGCAATCAGTAGCTTCCAGCCACAACGCCTAGGTGAACAGTGCTGGAAACCACCTTGTTGTGTTTACAAACAGACCTTGGTGTCAAGGCTTTGGTTCTTAGAGAAGTACATTTATTACACTTTCATTGCATGCCGGAAGAAAAAATTTGTGTCAAGTTCAATGATTTTTCGTGTGCTACGTTGAAATGTAGGGAAGCTCATGTGAGCTATATTGAGTGCTTGAGTGGAAGGTGACAATGCGTGACAACCGATGTTGTTGAAAGTCCATCTGTGGATGTGTACCCTTTGCTGGTTTTAAATTATGGATTATTTCTCAAAGTGATGAAGTACTGACAGGCACAACGAAATCACTCGCCATTATAAAAATTGACAAAACCTATGAATTAATCATGAAGAAGATCATGTATTTTATCAACCAAGCGTACCATTTTGCTATTCCTGTTGGGACGAGATGCCAAAAAGACGTCTGGGATACTATTCATTCCTCCTCTGGTCCCCCACAGTGTTGAATCCCACATGTCATAACTTAATTTTGAATGATTTGATGTTTCAAAAAAACACCACATCATGAGCAACTTTCGTTTCTGAATTTGTGCCAAATTTAAGAGCAACAGGGATGCCAAAAGGTGAGGGATTTTGCCATAATCCCCTTTTTCTGCCAAATGAAAAATTTGCAGTTTCAGTACAGATACGAAGTATACAGACAAAAATTGTCCTGACAAATTTTGTCTGCTTTGTCTTTACAATGCCAAATGTAGGCATCATTAGGCCTCAAAATGATGTTATGGTCAAGGGTTAGCCAATTTGAAGGTTTTGGGTTGCTTTAGTTTACGTTTACCTGTGGAATGTACATCTATCCTGTGTTTTAAACCTGCGGTATATATAATTTTTAATGAATTTTGAATCTAGGACCCTTTTTTTTTTGCTAGGATATCCCTGAAATGCCAGAAAGGAAAATGACAGATAAAATCAACGAGGTAAATGTTTTTGGATTAATTATTTTTTAATTTGTTCTTTTCCTGTTTTGATGTTGTTAATTTGGCTGCAATGGTTTGTGTAACCAGTGTTACCCTAGTGAATTTGCCTCTGGTAATTGAAATTCCCTGGATCCTTAGCCCTGGCAGGAGGTTTCCTGTATCTTAACAGTTTTGTCTTTTGGGATTTTTTTTTGTTTCCAAAACGTTCCTAATTTCCAATTTTATTCCAGCCAATCCTGTTGTGCCGTTTTCCCACTGAGATTAAGTCATTTTACATGTTCAGATGTCCAGAGGACAAGCGTGTTACTGAATCAGTGAGTACATCACAGACTTTTTTATGAAGTAAAATAGCAAACAGGATTAGTCAACCTGTTGAACTGTGCTTGCAGTACAGTGAGTGAAGCACAGGAATTTAAAAGTACCCCTGTTAAGAGTGACTACAAAACTTTCATTTCAAAGGAGGTAGCCCTTTGTCTCTCAAAACTTCAGCCTTCTTACCTCTCCACGGTGTTCAATGTACTTCTTTCAACTTGCTCGTCACAAGGCAAATTTGCTAATATAGCCAGTGGTTAATTTTGTCATTTTGTGGGGTTTTTTTTTCCGGGAAAAAAGCACACTTATCTAATATGTGACGTGCATATATTTTTTATCTAGGTTGACCTGTTAATGCCTGGAGTTGGAGAGATAGTTGGTGGATCTATGAGGATGTGGCATTACGTAAGTTCAATTCTGTGATTTATGATTTTTTAAAATGAGTTATCAAGAGAATGAAAGAATGGGTAATGTATTCAGAGTATAATAATTGTTATAATGCAGGTACTATTTTATCAAAATAGTGTCTTAAGTTGTCCCATTCTGGAACGGACAATAACCTTGAGCTTCATAAAAAAGTCTGCCTCCAAATAAAGTACCTATTCTTACACCAAGGTCCAAGGATACTGGATGGAACATACAACTGTGCATCCACACAACCTCACACTCTGCATATGAGGAATTTGTCTCTCTCACGCCAGTTCATTATCCAGAGAAACACAATTTCTACCTGTGGTCCACCCATTGAAAAGAAAATAATCATCTGGCATTAGACAGAGTAAAATACTAAGTCTGGCCGGTTTAGGCCAGTTTGGGTGTCAGTGGGTTAACCCTTTGACACCCAAACCAGCCTAAAGTGGCCTATTGAGAGCATGAATCCCAACAGAAAAGGAAGACTGTCCCCATTAAAGTGCTCCTAACCCCAAAATATTTTTTGCACTAAAATGAATCTTTGCACCTGTTCGAAACACATTGTGGCCCTTTTTTTCCCTTTTTCTAACAAATCCTGCCTTTTTATAGGCTTCAAAACCTGCCAAAAACCGACTATCTTTTGTTCACGACCGAGTCAGAAGGGAAGTGGGTTTCTTCCTGATTTGACGTCACAAACTACTTTGCATGCGTGTTTACAAAGAGTTAATGCAATGTAACTCAGTTTGTGGCATCAAATCAGGAATAGACCCACTCCCCTTCTGACTCGGTCATGAACAAAAGATGCTTGGTTTTTGGCAAGTTTTGAAGCCTATAAGGAGAACAGTTGCTCTGTTTTTCCTTTTTTGTTGGGATTCATGCTCTCAATAGGCCACTTTCAAAAATAACTTAACAGTCTTTGTTTGCCTTCCGAAATGTTCCATAAGCATTGTTGGTATTTTCTCTCGGGACCATTGTAATTCTCAAGAGAAACTGGAAACAACGCAAACTTTGGAGGGCAAACGATGAGTATTATGGTGTTTTTGAAAGTGGCCTTTGGAACACAAAAAATATCTAACAGTTGAGCCCAACAGAATTCATCTTCAGATTTGTGATTGTGACTAATGCAAGGCTGCTTCTTATAATAATGTTGTCATAGCAGGGGTTTTCATTAACTCTTCAATGCAAGCAGCAGTCATTCTTGTTTTTTTACAAGGGTGTGAGTGGAAATCAAGGCAGAGTAGCCAGCGGTGAGAGGCAAATTTCTGACAAACAGACGACGTATACCGCTGGTGACCGTCTTCTAATGGAACCCCTGCATGGCATTAAAAATAACTTTTTGAAACTTGATCCTCCCTTTGTAGAACTTGCAAGATAGCTGTAGCTAACAGCCAAAAAATAAGTACAAATACAAGAGAATTCCACTCTGAAGTCTGCCAATTACAGTTTTGGTTCTCTCTCTCTCTCTCTCTCTCTATCTCCATACCGGTGTAGGCTCGCTACTACCCAAGGATTGTAGCAGTTACGTTTTGAACATTAGTGAGACAACCAAGTGAAAATTTGAATCCATTTTTTTAGGATGAATTATTGGCAGGTTACCAAAGAGAGGAAATTGATCCCACCCCTTACTATTGGTACACTGACCAGGTAGGTTGTTGGGTTTTAACTACAGCATGCCCAACTTAATGGTAAGGACTGGTTTTCACTAATGATGCAAGCATAAGCACAACCAAGGCATGGAAACCCTGCAGTGTTGGAACAAAATACAAGTTACTGCTTCTGCATATGTTGCATTAAGCATATGTGCTTGATTTCTAGTAAAAATCAAGAGTGCCATTGATGTCAAAATATTAAATTTTAACAGTGAAGTGATGACTTTGTTTGCTCTTCACATAATTTATACATTTTCTGTTGTTTTCTTTACCACCCACTGACAAAAAACCATCTCTGTGGAAGGACGAAATGTCAACATTTTGTGGCATTTGTGAGCACACAAAAAACTTTAGCTAAATTTTCAATTGCGTTAAAACCAATGGGGGTATCTGCTGCCGTCATTGTTTACGCTTTGCATGAATTTGTTTCTACACAAAATTATCTTTAAAAAGAAAAAGAGGATATTACATGGCCGTGCAGAGATCAGAAATTTCTCTTGGAAAATACACAAGAGAAATTTCATATCTCCAAGTGGCCATGTAATATTCTATTTATTATATCAACACCAATGAAATACTAAATCATTTCACCAAAGGCATGGAATGGCGCTATTTTCATATGTAACCATAGCAACAGTGATCTTTTCACATGTGAAGACATCATGTTTTCACGTGAAAGCTCACTTGGTATTTCATTGGTGTTTATATAATAAGAACTTCTCAACTGCGAACCCTTCACGTTTGATGATCAATGAAACATTAGCCATCAAACTGATAAACTCTTGTTTGGCTAAAGCTTGGATAGGTCTGTACGTTTTTTGGTACAACATTTGGAATTTTTCAATCCATGATGTATGGTTAATTATTTAGTAAACTAGCTGTTGACTGACAGGGAGGCCATCATTGACAACTATTCTGTTCCATTATGTTTCCTTTCCAGAGAAAGTATGGGTCATGCCCACACGGGGGTTATGGTCTGGGACTGGAGCGCTTCCTGACGTGGCTTTTAAACAGGGACCACATCAGAGATGTTTGTTTGTACCCTCGGTTTACCGGAAGGTGTCGACCATAGGCGAGACAGCCAAGAGACTTCTTGAATTAAAATAAGCTATCAATTTAATTGGCCCCTAGGTAATACATGTAGAAAAGTCTGTCCACTACTGTAGGCCTTGAGGCCCTCAGTGAACTGGTTGATAGCAGAAGATCAGAATGAAATAAACGAAACTGCATAAATACAGTATTGGAATTTGTAGAATGTTTGTCTACTTTCTGGTAGAGGGCATTTCTGAGACAACTCTGCTTTTTGTTTTGCATAACCCCAATTTGAAAAATGGTTTAAATAAATTACAAGGCCTGTCCCTTCACTGAAGGCTGTTCATATTATTGCTGGAAGCAATGTTGCAATTAAGTTATTAACAGATCCTTTCAACCAAACTACTTATCAGCTTCTCAAGCTTCTCTCTACCTTGGCAATGGTTCTTATTAATGGAAAGTGGATAACAAGAGGAGCAGGATATAGAAAGGAATTGCCTTGCGAGTTTAAATTTCAAGGAGACAAAATAATTTTCGTGCGACTGGCTTGAAGAAAAGTTAGAAAAGGATAATTTTGATTTACTGTAATGAAAATAAAGCTTACTGTAATAGAAATGACTGTGTCTTGTCTTGGACAGTGTGCGATTAAATCATTAAAATCAATCCTGTGCCGTTAAAAATTTTCTTGATATCATTTACTGTCCGCTTATGGGAGGATATTTTAGACCCTGTGGACCCCAAATAGGTCTCAGTGTCCACTTATGGGAGGTTAAATATGTAGTGCTTAGAGGAGAAATCGCTGGGACCGCACTTTGGTGTCAGTATTTAGGAGGTGTCCACTAGTGGAGGTTTAACTCTATTGAATATACAAGAAATTGAAGTACTTGTTAACAGGGAGCTAAGCATGCACGTTTTGAGACGTGGACAGCGAACAGAAGAGAACATTTCGCATGCGAGGACTATGGTGTCTCCCAGATTTGTATACTAATCATCTCTAATGGAGAAAAGGTACTTGGCAATGTAGATGTGGTTGTGTGAAGACAAGTTAAAAGGGAAGACAGCTCAATTTTGGTTGCCATCAGCAACTAAAAAAAAACATGTGCTTGAGCTCCCTAATGATTCTGAGAAACAGACGTGTAAAAACTAGAAATATAATGTTAATTTTCAACGTATTGGCGACCTCATGACGCCATTATCAAGGAGTTGGAAATGAATATTTGAGTTCATTATTAACAAATATGCAAATTTGGAGCATATTCATTGCCAACTCCTTGATAATGGCGTCATGAGGTCACTAAAACCCCGGATATTTAACATGATATAGCTAGTTTTTACATGTCTTGATTGAAAGACTGCACAAGAGTAATCAGTGTGGGGTTGCATGCTGTCCTGTGCTTCAGTTAGTTGAAGTCATTTTATAACACGTAATCTGTAAAGCCCTCTTTATTGAATTATATCTTTCAATGTGCAGCCCTGCAAAACAATCACTTTGGAAAATCAGTTAATTACTTCTGATCAATCTTACCCAATTGTGAAAGAAGTAATCTGCACAACTGCTTGCAAAAGCATGCCCAAAAATTTAGGCCTTGTCAAAAAACATGAAATGTGTAATAATTATTATTACACACATAATTATTCTGAAGTTTTAGACTTCATCCGTTAAAATTACCAGTCTTACGAGCACCAAGTCTATTTGTTTTGCCCTAAAAATTTGTCAGCCCAGTTATTTTACTGGTAATTCATTTCCAGTGCATTAAAATAACGACCTAAGCAAAACCATTTGCTCAAAAAATTTCCTTCTAGCAAGTATGGCATTTTTCATATGAAAAAAAAAATGGCTCGACTTCAAGTTTATCATTTAGATGATTAAGTCGTCTGGCGTTAAGGGTTAATGGGTTAATATTTCCATCAAAACACATCTGAGAACAAATTAACTATTTACACTAACCTCTAAAAACCTTGTTGTAAAAAATGTATGCATTTTTAAATTTTACATTGGATGTAATTACTTCATACTTCACATACAACCAGTATTTTAATATTTGAATTTTTCCGTGACATGTATTGTTGACCATTAATTGATCAAGTCACATGTGATGACAGACGAAAAAGTGAATTTTCACCAAAATTTATGTCCCATCATAAAAACAAGAAATTGTACCCCAGAGGACAGGATTATCAATCTGAAAGCTTATTCTACACAATAAAACTGCAAAAACACTAGAAATTGTCTTCAGCACTATTAAGGGGTTGACAAAGCAGCTTTGTAGCCAGTAGAAAAACATGACCAACAACCCTTGGGTATTTTAGACTTTTGTTAACTTAGCCCTGGCACAAGTGATGTTACTTTTCTTTATCCTTCCAATCTCATGTCTTGTGCATCAAATCTACTTTAGTTGGATTTCAAATATTTTTCAGTGTGTAAGCTCCAAAAGAAAAGGAATTGTACATGTTAATGAGATATTAACCTTTTGTATAACTGCTTTAAACCAGGAATTAATGATATTTAAGGACTTTTGCATTGTTTTGTTTACTTTACGCATAAAACTGCATTGCTTATCGTTGGCAGCTATTTTATTTTATAACAATAAATCCTTGTGTATTATAATCTCAGTGATGACTGGTGGATATTAATATTGCAAACATGTTAGTTAATACAATAGCAAAATATTTTTGAATTTGAATCAAGCACACTTTCAACTTCATTTAACATAACATTATGGTCTTTGCCCAACACCACCTGCTAAGTCATAAACTACTTGGGACACTGCCAGTGCCAAGGAGTCAGCAGCATCTCGTGAGTTGGCTTCAGCATAAACACGGACCACATCCTCAGTACCAGATGGTCGCACAAAGGACCTTGCACTTGTATATCCCAAAACAAGCCTATCAATTTCATCTTGAAGCCCTTCAGGAGCTGTAACCTTTCTCTCAGCATCTGTGGTCTTGATCACGTTGCGATCCTTGATGGTAACCTTCCTCTGCCGATTTGGGAGGTCAGTGTAGGCAGCACTCCAGTCTTCCAGACTCCACCCTTTCTCATGGAGGATGCTTTCGACCACTAGCATGTCACTCAAAGCATCACCTACTGTTTGGTTGACAAGATCTATGAAGCTTAAAACCTGCCTTGCAGCTTTTCTTTTCTCTGAGCTGGTATCTTCTGCCTCGACAATACCCTTCATCTTGGCCACAACATCATTTGTAAACAACGCTGTTCCGTGGCCGTTAGCCTCAAAATACACCCCAATGTCAAATTCCTCCGCTTTATGATGGACGTGTTTTACCCCTGTTTTTGTGCAAGCAACAGGTATTTTAAGAGTCTTTTCAGCATATGACGTGGAATTTCCATTTGCGTATGCTGTCTGAACAATACCCAAGCCTTTTTCCAGAGTAACTTCAGTTTTGTCTAGTTTCTCCTTCAGGTACCCCACAATAAGGGTAGCAATTCTGTCACCATCCATTAGATGGAACTTGTCATCCTTATCACAATAAAAGTACAAAACTCTATCAGCATCACCATCAAATGTCACACATCGATCACCAGGGTTGATATCCATTCCATCTGGGGCACACTGGTACAGCTTGACAAAATCTGCACCACACTTCTCATTGAGCTTTCCATTTGAGCCATCATTACATACCTGAACAGACAAAGTTCCTTGCAGGTATTTTGCAAGCTTCTTAATTTTAAGGGCTCCAACTCCATTAGCACCATCAAGCTTGACCTCAGGCACACCAGTTTTTCCAGACAGAGACCTTAGATCCAAAAATGCATTTGACACTTTCTTGTAGTAGCCTTCTTCAGACGCTTCACCATACTCTCCTGCTGTATTGTGGCATCTTACCATGTAATGCAGCTGTGGTGTGGCAAGAACACCTAAACAGATAAAACCATATGATACTCAAATGTCAACATGTTCCTTGATTTACATACTACAGTATTTGATCTTAATTTACATGTACATATATTTTGTCAGGCACCAAATTTCATCAGATCTAGTACATGAAAATTGTCTGACTCCAAAAGGTTGTTCACAGCTATGTATATATTCACATAAGATAATTAAAACTTTTATTGAATAAAACCAGGTTAAAGTTGATTGAAACTTCATCAGAGGTAGACACCTTTACAAAACAAAAATGTCACTGGAGTCCAAGTGAAATTTTTGTCAAGTTAAGGAAATGACTATGTATATGTAAGAGCATAGGGCAATTCGTTAAACAAGAAATTATGTTGGTTTGCCACCCACTCGACTTATTAAATGCGTGGGCAAACATCTTGCAGTCATGTGTTCCAAAAGCACCTGACTATAAGATGGTATAGCAGATTTCCCTCAGTCACTGTGATCATGCACTAGGCTACAGTGTGTGCCCAAAGCACAGTTTTACAGTAAAAATATAATTAAAAAGTTTTGGGCTTGTTCATGATTTGATGTCACAAGCAGCTTGGAGGCTAAAAGATGCACATTATGTTCTGCTGTCGAGTCAAGCATTCACCCATGTTTTCAAAACTCTATCTTGGGTCAAATGCTTACTAGTATTGCTAGTCTGCAGATCATTCTAAATCTCTATTTTTATCTGCCACTAAGAATGGTTAGTTTTTGCCACCAGCTGTTCAGATTTTTTTCCCTGGGCTGAAACTGAACCTTAGTTAAAATACATTTGCATTTCGGGATATTATCTGCATGAACGGCCAAAAATATTGAAAGGTACACTCCAGCGTTATATCCGAAAACCACAAATGGCATGTGACCTTTGAACCGGAAATGGAAAATGGCTGTAATGGATAGTACAGTACACAGAAATAAACAACACCTTCTCTTACCAAAGTCACGGTATGAGCCACCCAAAGCTTCCACTCCCTCTACCAAAGCTTGAACAAACTGTACGCCACTGGGTCGTGTGTCTCGGGCGACGAATACCTCAGCAGGAACGCTCCAATCAATACCGTATTCAGTCAACACCCCTCTTAACGCCTCCACAATGTCTTCCGCATTAGCCAAATCTGATGCATGTTTCTCCCACGAAGGTTGCAGCATTTCACCCAGAGGATCGACTAACTTGACACCATTATCTTGAACGGGATTATGCGAAGCGGTAACAACCACCCCAATAACTTTCCCGTCTCTCGCCTTGGAGCGAAGAACAGCAAGAAGTCCCATTCGAAACATGACAGAGTCAAGATGTTCGGCAGACATACGAAACCCGGCCGTTCCATATGAGAATTTAAGGTCAGGTTTAGGATGTTTCTTGCTTATTTCCGCAGCCCTTTGCAACGAAGATTCCATGATCACGGGCAATGCAAACTTCACAAGACGAGCAAAGAGGCCACGTTGTGAATTCGTTCTCAGGTTCCACCAGGGAATCTTTCATGCGTGACTCATCTTCTTTTCAATACAACCGCTGGTACATTGTTGTGCTTACCGCATGTTCTTCCTCTCCCGTCCTCGGTTTTCTGTTGCAGTGGCTTTCAGCAGAGTGAGGTACTTTTCGTCTTATATCTTAGCCATCCCAAAGTGTGTTCCCTTGTTTTCATTTGTCTGTCATTAAAATATGTCATGTTTAGCTGCTACTGTGCTCATTTTTTAAACTATGAGGATTTATCGTTGTATTTTCGAGTTAACCACGTAAAGCAAACCACATAAAGCAGTGAGTCAGAAACCTTTACACGTTACAAACTTATTTAGTTATGAGACCACTTCTGTAAATGTCTTCTCAGGAAGGAAAATGGCACCTAACGTTGAAATGGCCGTTGGCCTACACAAAGGCCACAAAACACAGAAGATACCTCAGAAACCTAGACCATCTCGAAGAAAAGGAGTAAGATGAATATATGTTAATTACTTGTACTTTGTATTGTTTGTGGGGATGTAGCCTTTTTTTTGTTTTCCTCTTATACTTATGTGCAGAGGAGCGTGGTCCAGTGTTAGTGAAAAGGAATGTTGATGATCAATTTTAGAGATCACTAAATATATAACTTTCTGATGTTCCATCACTCTACACATTCCCCAAGGGTTACATACAGCTGATTATGGTTTGCATTCATTTCATTTACAATCTGCCAAATTAGTGCAGCATTCGTCCATGGGTATACATTTATAGATCTAAGTCCAAAATTTAATACTCTTTAATCATTTCAGAACATTACAACAGACATTAAATTCAGGCTTCTCGAAGCAATCATAAAATTGTGCTCATTACTGGGAGGAACATAGTTTCACTTGATTAAACATGAGAAATGGATATTTAACAAAATTAGTGTCCTCGTGTTGCTTCAAAATTTGTGGCAATTTTGATGGCAATGGTTTGTATGAAATTTACAGACTTTGTGGTGTTTGGGTAGTTTGAATATGTTTACCATACGTCATGAAGACAACCTGCTTAAAGACGGTATAGCTACCTTTCGAGTGCACTTAAAATGGTTTAATTCCCATACATTCACTGTAAAAGCTATGTTTCCTGGCCCCAACAATTCCAATGAAAACCATGAAAATATCTTTTAGCCAGACCACTATATCTGGAGGCTCATGCCTTTCTCTTTAGCAGGGTCTGGAAGGGGGGTCTGGGTCTCAAATCACTTGTTCATTTTTCCTGCATTCACTAATTACATGATCTTTATTTGGGAATTTGGGTATCATGTAGTTGGATAGAGAATTGATGAAGTTTATGCATGAACATTTGTTACAAAATTGACAGGCAGCTTTTATTTCATTTTCTGCCGAACCAACTTCTGATTGGCAGTGACCTGGACAGATCATTACAACTTCATGTTACATAGCTAAAAATTAGTCACAGAGGCCAAGTACAGAACTTGGCAGTGGTAGATTATGTTACATAACAATGAGAGAAGACCTATTTTGAACCATCTTGAAAGACAAAATAATGACATGTATTCGTGTAGGGTTGTCTGATGTTCACGACATTATAACAGCAGAAATCTTGAATTAGGCACTGCAACTTTAAAGAATCATGTGTCACAGTTAATATATTATTGGCGAACCACGGCTGTATTCTTACAGTTTTCTTGATTCACACTCTGTTTTTTGGTCAAATTGCGGATCACGCAAAACCCCTTCCAGACCCTGCTTTAGGAGTGGAGAAAAAAAACGTCAGTTGAAGTGCCTTTCGTTTCTGTTTCAAAAAATTAGCTAGTGAAAGAAATGTCCTCTAAAATGGGAGTTGAGAGCTTACCAAAGCATGGGATCTTTTGTTATAAAAGTGCAGAAAATTTATTTTGGTTGATAACTGCACACTGTCTTTTCATACATGAAAGCCTTACAATGTAGCTGTGCCGTTCAAAAACAGACTAATTTTTGTTAAGAAGTTAGAGCATGTCTAAACTGTCTTGATTTTCTCTATCCAGCCATTCATACATGTACCATCAAGACCAGTGAGTCAGTACAATACAGAGGAATCTGTTTGCCCATTCAAAATTTAAACTGCTGATCTTTGTTGTAATAGTTGTTGGCCTACTCTTCCAACTTTTTATCCTTTTTTTGTTTTACAGCAAAGTAACAAAAGAGTGAAATTTATTCGTGACCTTGTTCGTGAAGTTGTTGGGTTTGCTCCATATGAAAAGCGTTGCATGGAGTTGCTTAGGATTGGAAAGGACAAGAGAGCCTTAAAGTTTGTTAAAAAGAGGGTGAGAGTTTGCTTACAAAAATCATTTCATGTAATTAACTTATTGCCCTTTTGCCTCATTTGAAGATTTTGTGACACTTGCGTTAGGTGGAGATGAAGACCGGCTAGATTGTTGCTTATTCAACATAGATACTCAAGTACAAAAGGGAGAAATGATCCTCGCAATAATCTGTACAATTTAAGCAATTTTTTCTTATATAGGCACCTGAAAAAGATCAGGTGACTTCAATGGGATTTGAACCCAAGACCTCTGTTATGCTGGTGCAGTGCTTTGCTTCACAGACGCCAAGGGTTTGAATCCCTATAGGAGGCAGTTGCTTAAATTGTCCTGATAAGTGCAAGAATAATAGAGAAAAGATAAATATGGTAGTGTCAAGACTATTTAAGGTAATTCCCATGAAAATGACTTACCGTACTATCCAGATTTTTTTCAAAGTTGGCTCAATTGATATTCGTACACAGGACATTTAAAAATGCAATAAAAAGATGGAGTCACCGTGCTTGTTTGCACGCTGTATTCCCTTTATGCTAAGTGTTTTTTACCGAATTTCGGGACAAGCGTTCGAAACTTGAACCTGCTTGTTAATCCTGGCTATAATCCTTAAGTAAAGTGATTTCAAATTGGTCAATCTTGCCAAGAAATGTAAGCAAATTGGACCGCTACAGTCATCACCTTGCACTCGGTGTCTGGTTCCAAATGCAGTTTCACGTCATTTATAGGAAAATGCTACAACTTCTACTATCCAACTTTTTTCTCCTTAAAATATGTTTTCCGCGTACTTATTACGAGTAAATGAACCATTTAAAATGGGGGGTCACCCTGGTCGTTTCTTCGCAACACGATGATCAATGGATTGAAAAGGGGCGATTTCGGCTTCAAAATGATCATTTTCCGCGTAAGGACTGGGGCGAGTTCCAAAACAACACCAGCTTAACCGAGAGGAGTTATCACGATTGCACTTAAAAGCTTTTGAACAGCAAAAGCGGCCTTTGTTGCCTCTCTTCGGATGGCCTTCGTGAAACCCCGCCATCTCCGAAGTCGCAATGTTATGCGCAGTATGAGATGCGCACCTCCGGTTGCCGTGTGTGGCGCAAAAACAGGTAACGCTTAAGCTCCCATAGGAAGCCCCGATTTCACTGTTATCTGGGTCCCGAAAAGCTATTTGTGAAACTGCCAACTGCTTGTTTTGGAAAGCCGATCTTTTAACATGTTTTCAAGCTCACTAAAAGAAATGCATCTGTGAAGTTTGACCACTTAAATCCCGGCGTTCTTGAGATAAAAAGGGAATTGTGACACCCGAAAATGGCCTGTAGAGTTTCGTGACTTTCGAGAAACAGGACCCTGGTTTATTCTGCTCTTGAAACAATGTACTCAACAATCACTTCCCATTCAGTGTACAAATAATGATTATTTGGTTACATATTTCACATTTCAGCTTGGCACTCATGTTCGTGGAAAGAGGAAGCGTGAAGAAATGGCGGGTGTCATAAATGCTATGAAGAAACAAACCCAACACTAATGAACCTTCAATAAAAAAAACTTTAGTTATGTGTGGAGTTTTGTGATACAATGGTGTCATGCATTATTTCTTAATTTATGAAAGATCCATCAAAAGCTTTGCATTTGTTATAATTCAAATTATCTAAGGGTGCGTTCGATTGACCGTATTCCGGAATAGAAATACATGGATTAGACGTTAGAAATGCTTCGTTTTTACGGAGATTCACCTTAGAATTGCTAAAAATGCTATTTTAAACATCGTTATTACCCTTGTTGCTTCAAAACGCCAGACATGCCGTTTTCCTCGGCTGAGAAAAATGAATATTTGGCGGAGAAGCAAAACTTCGAGGGCAAATGTGAAATTTTGAACGATCTCTTAGTTAAGGACATTGTTAGCCGACCTGCCAGCAAGTTAGAAAAGGATTTATGACGTGGATTGTCTTAAAACCAGTCTAGTGCTTTTTTTTTTATTGTTGGTAGTCACAGATGTGCTTTCCCCACGGATATTGAATTAATTTGCGATCGGGTGAATTTACTTATACTTCCAAACTTCTCTGCCGCGATTAGAACGCATGACCTTCACGATTATTTGCGAGCGCGTTAGACCACTCGGCTACCGTGACGTACTTCCGTTATCAAGTTGAAAGCAAATATTTAGTGTGGAATCTTTCCGCCGGAAGTTACCAGAACTAGGTTGCTGACCAGCGGTTTTCATTAAACAAAGGTAGGTACGTACCTACCCCTGAAGGTCGTGGATTCCACTCCCACCCTGGTCAGAGTTTTCTCTGTCCTTGAGTGGGCCCATTTCCGTTAGTAGGGCTGACGCTCACATGGTTTACATGGGTAGAAAATAGCACTTCACGTCACCCTCTCATAGTTAACTCTGTTGAAATATAATAAGTGCTACACGGCTAACGTTTGCATACAAAAATTTGGTTTTATTAACGGAGTTGATAATGTAAATTGGTTACCGTACAGAGATTCTAAAAGCTGACGTTTCGAGCGTTAGCCCATCGTCAGAGCCAAATTCGCTGTTGAAGTGTACCCTACAGTGAAGGAGTCTTGCAAGAAGCGCAAGATACCTCTTTTGGCGCGCGTGACTGTTCACTAAGCCGCCGTGTTGGATGAAACAAAAGGAAAGGAACTTCATGTAAGTGTCTAATCTAGCGGTGGAGCACTTATAGCCACTTTCAAAAATGGCGTCAGAGACGAAGGGCTAACGCTCGAAATGTCAGCCTTTAGACTCTCTGTACGGCGGCCAATTTACATTATCCAAATTTTTGTATACTACTTCCCCACCGACCCAGCACCACAGTTCAGGCTTTAGATACTACTCCCTTCATTCATTTAACGTTTACTTAAACTATGGCCCGGGTTTGATTCTCAGACTCGGCGTCATTTTTGGGTTGAGTTTGTTGGTTCTCTACTCTGCACCGAGAGGTTTTTCTTCCGGTACTCCGGTTTTCCCCTCTCCTCAAAAACCAACATTTGACTTGATTTGCGTTGATTCGTTAATTTCAATTTACAGTGTCCCCGATAGACTTCCTTCATAATGGCGGCGAAACAAAATATTCTTTTGTTTTAATGCTAATAAGCCTTTCTTGCCTCGCTACGACAAGCAAATTTCAAAAGAATATTCGTTTCAAAATGAGGGTAGTAGGTCTAATTAACATGAATACAAAAGAATGTAAAGGTGGTCGCCATTTCTGAAAGTGGCTATAAGTGCTCCACCGCTAGAAGATTAGACACTTAAATTAAGTTCCTTTCCTTTTGTTTCATCCAACACGGCGGCTTGGTGAACTGTCGCGCGCGTTAAAAGAGGTATCTTGCACTTGTAAGATTCTTTCACTGTAGGGTACACTTCAAAAGCGAATTTGCGACAATCTCTAAATGCAGTGGCCAATAGATGCCTCGTTAGAGAGCATCCAATTAAGGGACAATAACGCTGATGAGGAAAAGAACAACTACTGAGAAACGAAAACTAATACTATGCCAAATCCAAAAAAACCGTTTCAAGGGTGGATCCAGGAATTTCTGAAAAGGAAGCGGGTTGGGGGTAGGGGGAAACGAAATGCCAAAGGATGGAAAAACCGCAACAGACATCAAAACCGATAATCCCTGAAAATGACTTGACGGAACAAAACCAAAAGCTAATCTTAAAAATTTTGGAGTCTGTGAAACCGAAAATCCCACCGCCCCCTCTTTTCGCTTTTTAACAACTGTTTTCGCTGCCTGTCTATGAGCATAGGAGGTCTGACAAAACGTGTACTTAGATTCGCCGGAACTAACTGTAGGTGGCAGTGACAGAAAATGCAAATATTTTCCTATTGATATGTAAGTAGTGAGCCGTTATGGCGTTAATTGAGTCTTTGGTTGTATGGCGAAAATAAGGTTTGACGTTAAAATTTTTTGGATGTAATTTAGGTTCTTCTACCTCTGAACCCGCAGAGGTTGGTGCGCCTGCATTTGGTCGGCGAATACGTTCCCATTTTTTCCCACTGGGTTTTTGGGTTTTCGTATCAAGCGGCGGCACAATTTTTTCTTAGCCTAGTGGTGTCTAAGTTGTGACTAGTTCTATACTGTTCTCTGTACCTTTGTCGGACGGCATCAAACACTCGGCTCCCAGTTTGAGCTTGCACACCCACTCTTGTATATGAGTCGTGAAGTTAAATAGCGAAACTGGCTTGCAGTTAGTGCAATTCCAGAAAAAAATGCAACTCGATAGTAGTTATAGCAGTTTGAAAAACGATAAACGAGGGTCAGGGCTTATTTCAGAACAGTTCTTATTTCTCTTTCGAATAATATCTGACAAAGCCTCCGTGGGTGCCGTTAAATCAAAATAAACGGAATTCACTGGGGTCTCTATTAGATCTGAAGCGTTTTTCCGAGAGTAATAATAATTAGTAATAATAATAGTTTATTCAATCCTTTGGCAGCATTTTTAGCAAGGATGTCAGCAAGGCAGAAACAACAATATAAATACAGTAATATAATTTATACCAAATAAATATTAGTAATATGAAATTGGTTTTTAATTAACTATTTTCAAAGAAAGCCTTTGTATTCGAAATAAATAAGTTTTAGAATCGCTTGCTTTTGTCTTCAAATTTCGCAAGCGCCGCATCTTAATAATTGTGACTTGTTACGGTTGCCCTATTGTTATTAAACAAAAGCTCTTTGTGTTAGAACAATAGCAACCGTAACACGTCACAATTATTCAAGATGGCGGCGCCCGCGAAATTTGAAAGTGAAAAAAACGATTTTAAAATTCAGTTGTGCTGATATAAACACTCTTTTAAACTCAAATTTCGAACAAATATTTTTCGAAACACTGTTTCTCTCGGTTTATGTTTCTTCTTTAGCAAGAATGGAGGTTCCCTTTAAAGCGCTCAGTATTGGCAACTAACTTTTCCATCCAACTATTCCGATAGATCCCTGACCTGAGATTACAGTCATGAGAGCGAGCGTTTATTGGATCATTTATGGTTACATGTACCAGCAACATGGCAACACAATGCATTGTGAGAGAACTGGTGTTGAGAAAAACAAATAGTGCAAAAATGCAACGAAGATGGCCTTTACGATAATTTTCCAAGAAGAGCCTCATTGGCCGCAGAACCTAAAAATGAATAATAAAAAAGAACGTTTTGTAAACAGCTTTCTTTCCTTTTGAATGAAGCAGCTTATCACGTCTCCTGTACGTGTATGAGGGTCCGAGCATGACTGGAATTACGGCAGGTCAATATACCCCTTCAATCGAGCCTGCGAATACAGCCTCACTTCCTCGCTCACTACCACTCCCTATGTTC
This sequence comes from Montipora capricornis, assembly GCF_036669925.1. Classification (NCBI taxonomy): domain Eukaryota; kingdom Metazoa; phylum Cnidaria; class Anthozoa; order Scleractinia; family Acroporidae; genus Montipora; species Montipora capricornis. The sequence continues at coordinate 9,440,828 of NC_090884.1, read as the reverse complement.
AACGCGGAAATTGGTATATGGTAAATTGACCACCTGAAAGAAATTTGAAAGCCCATATACAGTGTGACCTTATATGGTAACTGATTGCACCGGTCGTTTTAATTGTGACATTGAATCAACGCTCGGTCGTTTTGTAAAATCGAAGCAGGTCTGAGATAAATGAAATTTGATAAAACGATCATACCAGACATGCATGGAATAGCTAACTTTTCCGTACCTTACCACAGGTAACTCAAGCCTTCTAAAACACTGGGTGATCTGTGCATAGACCAGCGGACTTCTTTGACATCGGAAAAATGGCGGAAATTGGTGTGATCGTGAGATCAGACCAAGAACAGGAGGTGTGAGATATACTTCTGCAGTCCAATATGCTATAATCTTTCTTTATCATTCTGTAAAGCCACACGATGACTTGTTTTTGTGGTCTTCTCTCGCAGGCGATCGCATTATTTTTGGCAGAAGTCAACAAAGATCGTCAAGAAATTGGTCTCAGTCCGGTCGGCAATTCTACCGCCTTGATGTTCTTAATGGCCAGAAAGTTTAATGCTCAACGAGCGATAAATTTATACAGACAGTATCAGGTAAGTGGTATACTGTAACCACTAGTCAACCTATATTTATCTCGTGATTTTTATGACGACTGGAAAGTGATTTAACATTAAAACACAAGTACATAATTTCTCTGGGCTGTTTTGCTCGCGTGATAAATGGACACTCTGGTTTGAAAAATGTCGCGTAATTCAAGAACTTTCCGTAATCTTGTTTCATCTATTGCTCGCATATTTTAGTAACATAGCAAAGTTCTTTTGTAATAGATTTTTGTAAACAGATGAGACCTGAAGTTGAAATTCTTATTAGTTCCAAGGGAAAGAAAATTTTTTTTGAAGAGCTCTAGAGAAAACGTCAGAGGACTGACACTTCATTTTTCGATCTTTATACGTAATGAGATTTAAGTTTGTGGAGTAACCGCTCTAAAACGCCCATTCAGGCATGTTACATATTGCATTTAATAGCTTTTCGTAATTGGCTTTTTAAATGCTGGGAGTGAATATTGCATTCTGTGGTTAATCCCAACTCTTTAATATGTACAAAGTACGTTATCTGGCAATGTTATGAAAAGAAGCTAAGATATTGATTCTGTAGACCACTGACTACCTCTACTTAACAGTAGCCAGTTCTTCCTGTTTGTATTTGCATGCCTAAGCTGTTTTGTAGTTCACAGAGGGAACCAAGAGTGCTTGAAACTAAGGATTTCACTTTCAGGTCCCAGTTTTTTCAAAAGTGGGATAAAGCTACCCACCAGATAAACCACTTTCTAACAGACTAGCACTATCAAAACCACCTGAGTTACTCAGTGGATATTGGCACTCTCTGCGCTTTGGACGACTGGGGCCTAATTTTATGTGCCTATAACAGTGTTTTTGCTCATTAAAAGGTCTTTCAAAGTGATAAAGAGAATTTAAAATTCAATTTCAATGTATCTATTTTGTTCAGAGATACCCAAGTTTTTGGTATAAAATTGATGACGTCTTGAACTTCCCACTTTTTAGAGTCCACTTGGGCATTGTTTATTCTAATTGACCAAAAAAGGAATATATTGTAAATTTTCATTAGTTTAATTCATGTCATTGACAAAAATATCTCCTTATGTATTTACAATGTAATTTTTATAGTCCAGCAACCTATCAAATGAGTTTATTTTCTTTATGCTCAGTAATACTGATAAATTATCACAGAGATTGTCCAATCCAGTGAAATCTCGATGGTGATTATAAATTAACTTTTATTATAGTATCTACATTTCAGCTATATTAGCAGTCTTAAAGGTGTTTGCCTCGGGGCATTAACAAGCACGCTTTGCTTCAGAAATTTGTTTATAACATTTTATGTATGTTTACTCCGTTTTTACATGTATCATTTTTTTTTTACTTTTATTTTTCACCAGTGTCACCTTTCCTTTCAATGTTGCATTTGATTTTTTGTTTTTACAGTGTGAACGCCGGTTGTATTATTTTCAAGAATTGGCTCCCTATGATGAACCATTGCGATCTGAGTTACTCGCTGGAAAGTTTACAGTTTTGGTTAGAAGCCTGGTTTAAATTATTTTTTTCTGTGACTTGAATTTCATCTATTTGAATTTGGAATTAAATGATCGAGTATGTCTGCGTTCACAAGCTAAAAAGAATCCTCTAAAGATTGTTCATGGCCGATGCAATAATATGTTGTCTTGTTGTTGATCAATTTAGAATGCACGAGACCCCGGTGGGGCGGCCATCGCAGTCTTCACAGCGCGTTGTCATTTTCCTGCTGCAACAAGTCACAGGACGGTCATTCAGGGAATAGTGTTTCAATTGGATGAATGTCTCAAAAGGTAATATTATCTTAAGCTCATGCCATTAGATTTTTTAAGGTACACTGCTAACCACATGCACTTTCTTGATAACCCTAAAATTAATCGATCATGAGGTTTGGTTTGCTAATGGCGTATGGAATGCACGAGTTTCAAAAATAGGTAAATAACTGACTTTGTCAGGAAACAGAAATGGGCTTAGTCATATCAGCTTTTTTTTTTTGTATTTAATTAATTAATTTAGTTTGCACAAAAAAGGTCACCCACAAAAGGTGACTGAAGCACGAAAGCAATCCTGAACAAGTTGAGACTTTTCCCATTTTTTAAAAAGGTTTTGGACCATAACTTGCAAAGAAGACTAGCAGTGCCGTCTGCCATGGCTTCGACAACACAGTGTTTCTCATGGAGAGATGGAAATAGCCCGGCGACAGTGGCTTGACATTAGGGAGCTTTAGCAAACACAACGGCGACTGCAACGAGAACGTCACAAATTTGCATATTTAGTGGGGAAAAACAAGTGCATATTTCATTTTTGTCCATTTTTTTTGCCGCTGTCAGAAAAGCGACAACATGAGATAGCCAAATTTGAGGTTTTATGGAGAACGTCAGCACTTGGGAGATAAAATTAATGTTAATTTTCTCCCCTAAATTAAGCGCTGCTCATAACAGTTTTATTGCTGAGGGACTGCCACACCTTTGTCATATTAAAGAGCTTGGAATAGTCTCTAAGTGATTGCAATAATGCGAAATTATGATTTTAGATGACGTTCTCATTGCCATCGCCGTTGTCGTTGCTAAAGCTCCCTATTATTGGGAGAGGGAGGTGGAGCCATAATCATGTGATTTACTTCAATCTGAAGAAAGTGTGTTTGAAGGAGAAGTAAAACTGACACAAAAAGTTTTTCCGGGGTTGGATTGTACATTCTTGGCACACAAGTTCGGTTCCATTTGATTGACTGTATTCCAGAATACGAATACATGGAATAGAAGCTAGAAATCCTTCATTTTTAAGTAGATTCACATTAAGATAGTCAAGTGCCTGCTAAAATGTACTATTTTGAACATATCTTTATTATCCTTGTTGCTTCAAAACGTCAAATATACCGTTTTAAATTGTCACCCAAGTATTCGTATTCGGAATACGAATAGGTTAGTTTGGTGTCTGTTTACTTTTCTTGTTCACAACAAGCGCTTCAACATCAAAGTGTTTTTGAAAATTTCTTTTTCAGCCATGAAACTCAAAAGAATGGATTGGTTCTGTTGTATGACATGTCAGGATCAGGGTATCATAACTTTGATTACAATCTTGCTCGAAAGATCATGAATCTTCTCAAGGTACTTGTAAACAAAGCATTCTGTTGACATTTTTTTGCTCGCGACATACTTTTGACAACTTTAAACATGTTGGATGCAAATCCTGAATTCTTGCTTTCAAGATTAAGCCAAGAAACCACAGGTTGAGTGTGCCTCTCTGTTAGGATTGATGTCAGAGTAATTTTGGGTTGAGGTTTGTGAACCCCTTCACCTCTAAGATGTTTCATGTCGACTTGTAAAATCATCTCGTCAGTTTAAAATCTCCTTTTTGGAGGCAAAGAGTGGCTGCTTTGGAGGAAACTAAAGGGGATAAAGAGGGAAGATGGATCTAGATGTTATTAACCCTTCTTTCTCCTAAAGGGGTTTTCCACTGACAAGTGAAATCTACATGTACACATGGCTGTTTTAGATGGGAAGTGTCAATTAAGAACACAACATTTTTGAGCCTTGGCTGGCAACCAGAAGTGAGCGAATCTTGTATTCTGCGATTTCTGGAACTGCCTTGCATACGGAACCTGCGCCCGTGGTGCGCGCGGCAGTCAAAACTGTGCTATCCTGTCAATCATTTGCCCTTTCACTGGAAACGGTGGATTTCGGTTGTGCGTAAATGACATTGTTGTCCTTCTACCCCATTGAAAGGACGCGACCAAAGTCTTTATTTGCAAAGTTAACACAACTAAATACATTATCAATATGATTTTGCTGTCTTCTTACGCCTCATTTGAAAATACCAGACTGACTTCATCATAGAATAGGTAGTTAGAAAAAGCACAAATAACAGCCAAAGCAAAACAGCTTAAGTTTGAATTCTGCTCGCCGACAACCCAAGTTTGTTGACAAAAAAAATGCCACAAAATGTTTTAAATGGTTTTCTGGCTCTTTATAAATTCGCAGGAAAGCTGATATGTGTTTCGTGTAAACATACATTTTCAAGGAGCGAAAATTTGTACATGTATAAGCACTACAAAACTTTTACTGACCATTGCCCGAAAGAACACCCTTTATAAGCTGGAAGGAAGCTGCTGATGGATTTTGCACAAAAACCACGGCCCCTAACACCGGAAAGCCAGACTTGGAAAGTTTTTCAGCGGAAGGCTCACTAAGGAAGAGCTTCTAGAGCTTGCCCTCCCGCAGGTCGCCAGAAAGGTGCAAACAAACTGATTCATGTCCTAAAAGATCAAGATCTAGAAGGGGCAGTCAAAATTGTGTTTCTTGTATTGTGCGAAAATTTATTCAAACTTTTCCCTCACTCCCAAATAACAACTTGCTGTGTCTTGCCATACTACAGTGAATTACTATTAGCCCAATAAGAGAATCAACATCAAAGAGGCACTCCCGGGGATTTTGGGGAAGAAGAGAACATGGTTTGTTTGAACTGGCGAACAGAATAACAATATCAAAATATTTTAGGGAACAAGGGAAGAAAACCAATTTAAATTTTAGGGATCAAAAAGCTGGGAACAAGTTTGAAAGTAATTCAGTTGAGGAACAAGGAAACACGAGCAAATATTTAAAGGGAACAAGGACCCCAACAGCTCAAACAAGCGATTCCAACAATTTTTGAATGACTGACACGAAAAGAAGACTCTCTTAGCGAAATAAATTATTTATAATAACACTTTAGCATACGAAACAATGCTCAGATGCTTACGAGCACCCTCATGCCCATGTTTGTAAAAAAGCACCATGAAGTATTCCTTGCGGCTGGTTTAGGCATTGTTTCATTTTTCAACATTGGGCAAAACCAAATGAACTCCATTCTGAGAGGGCTCTGGGGAAAGCAGGTAGAAGAAAAAACTGGCCTTAATCCAATTCTCCCAAGGTAATCTTTACAGAATTAAGATTATTGAAGCAACACTTTTGATTGCCAACCTTAAGCCTTTTAAAACAAGTGCAAACAATATTAATAGTCTTTAAATTCACAAAATGTCAAACAGCATATTTTAGTCTCATATTCAATTATCCCCCGGTAGATTTGGCTGCCATTTTCCCTAAACTATGCAGAACTATTTACCATATAATATGGAACATCTCCTGCCTATCTAAATATGCTACAAAAGGAAAGCAACCAGTTAAGGTTATAGATAAAGATAGTGTCTCTATGGAGGTCTGACACAATATCTAAAAATTAAATAATTTAATGTGATCAAGACATTGAATGACCAAGCAATAAACAAACTGCAGCAATGTATTTTAGGTTCACAAAGTGGGAATGAAAAAAATATTCCTCAACTGATGTTTCAATATGCATTTAAATTAATTTTCTATCAACAATTCAAGGGACTGACTTTTCAGTGTCTATTCACTGGTATTGATTTACGTTTCCATGATAAGGTTGAAAGTGAATCTGGCAACCACAGTGCCCAGTGAAATGGGAAATAACTTTAACAAACCCTTTAAACTAACATTGTATAAGGGACACCATTGTTGATGCCCTGCAAAGAACAAAGAATAAATTGAAAGAAGAGTTGGTCTGGAGTTTAACCACAATGGACAGTTAGTGGCTGCATTCACCAATGTAGAGAACAAACACATCAAGTTTCTTCTCAAGCAACCAGGTGTTCAAGGAGCTATTCAATTTCCAAGGAACACTATGGTAGTGTACCAGTACCTGGGTGAATTCAGGTACCTGGCCTGAAACTGAAACTTGTGGAGCCAAACGACTTGTTGAGCTTAGTACTTAAACTGGGTAGATAATTATGTCTACAAATATTGTCTATTCAACCAACAGTTTCTCATAATTTTGTGTACCATTCACTTGTTGGCCATGGTTCCTAAATTAAAAAATCGCTAATTCAATTAAGGATTCAAGTCCTTTCAAATCGTCAAAGTTACTTTGCGCCACCAGGAACAAACGAAAAAATACAAGCACTGAAGAACAAACTGCTCACGAATGCACAACTCCCTTTGAAACAGCAGAACAGAATCCTCGAGTCACTAAAAAAGTGCTGCATGCTACGTGGATGTTTGCAGAACGGTCGCAAGTTGTAATCATTGAAAGAAAACTCCACTCCAGATCTGATAGACGATGGTCGTGCAAGACTTGCCAAGCACGTGGAACACCCAACAGGATTGTTCGTTGTTTGGCACAGCAGATGAACGAAAAATTGTTCCCCTCGCTGTTAAGTTCCAACGCGATAAGACCAATCTTGCCCAAATACAACAACAATTTCAGCAGCAGGCAAGCTCATCACAAGCCATCGGAGTTGGCATAAAGCAGCATAGCGCTTCACCTGAAGTTCGATCATGATTGACACAAACAAGAGCTGAAAGAACTTCAGAAGGTCAGACGACCAAATGTGATTGACCCAACACTCATTATAGCGGCTCAGTTATCGGACATCAAAGCACTTGCTGAACAAAGCAAGGGATTTCGTTGTAAAAATGTTCACTCAGCAACGTCTTCTTCTTCTGCAGAATCAAGTTCAAAACTGTGCTAACCCAATCCATAAACTGGATAAAGTGGATTGGCAAGTTGATTGTCAGAACAATGCGTCCTTTTTGTCTCGCTGAGTAAAGAAGAGAGTCACAAGAGAAGGCTGAGCGAATGTCCACCGATCTAACCAATCAGAATGTAAACAAATTGGTGTGACATCGGATAGCACAGTTTTTCCCGCTCGCTGAATTCTGATTGGTCAGTTTAAAATTCAGTAGCTCTCACCGTATGCAAGGTGTGGATACACAAAAAATCAGGGCCTCAAGCGCTTAAAAGTTCTGTGGTTTAGCAGTTGTTTTACATGCAGGCATTTTGTTCTTGAGTTTTGAAAAAAGTTCTCAGAAAATCGTTATAAGATAAAGGGCTTTAGAGGATAAGCACAATGTCACAGAAGCAGGAATAAATTATTTAGCTGGAACTTGAACGTGAACTTGAACTCTAAATCTTTGACCAGTGTATAAGTCGAGGGCGCTTTTTGGAGCTTCTTTTGAGGCCATAAAAGCTCTACTTATACACGGGTAAATACAGTACATATGGTCTCCATGGAGATAGCAATGCATTAACGTGTTGAAAACAAGATGGTAGCCAAATTTTGTAAGTTTACAAAGTCTTATGGGTCGTGTCCTTCCCATAGTACACTGCACATCCTTACATTGTTGGGAGTTGTTGTGTCTGTTTGCATGGGGCTTTAGTCCATCACTACAAGAATTCACTTTAAATTTCTACTGCAGCACATTTCTCATAGGTAGGTGCTATCTGGAAGGTGCCCAGGAGTTTGATTTGATCACCTATAAGCAGATTAATTTGCACACTTTTTGGATTCTTGTTGTAAATTACAGTGCAGCAAGATGTGTTTAACACAATAACATTTAGTGCACTTGTTTGCTAGGGGGGCTATCCAGCAAGGCTCAAGAACGTGTTCGTAATTTCTCCACCACTTTGGTTTAAAGCTGTCCTAGCGTTTTTCTTGAATTTCCTGCAAGAGAAACTCAAAGAAAGGATTGAGGTCGTTCCCAAGGAAATGTTGCCAAATAGGTTTCCTGAGACTTCAATTCCAGAAAGCTTAGGCGGGACTCTGAAGGTCGACCACTTGGCATGGTTGAACAAATGTTTGTCGTCTTATTCTGAAAGAAAGACAGAAAGTTTGAACCATAATGGAGCTCTTATGGACTCTCTAAGAGATGACAGATTTGGAGGCAATCATTCAAGCAACGATGCATCCTCGACAGTTGTTGAGGAGGAGGGGCTTAGAAATGAGGATGCTTTGACAGCAATGGAATTTCTTGAGCACATGGTGACCCTAAGAAGAGAAGGAATACATAATGAGTTTGTTGAATTAAAAAAACAAGCGGGAAGTGGTAACTTCCACTCAGGAAAGTAAGTTCTTGATTACAGTGTGCAGTTTGCCTGAGTATTTTCTGTTGATAAACGATAGTTATGGAACCTTAGTTGTCAAATGCTCAAGCTCTGAT
>NC_090884.1:9422256-9427256 GCF_036669925.1 Montipora capricornis | reverse complement strand
AATTGGTGGTAGGCGAGTCTAGCGAAGATTCCTAATTCCTGATGTTCCCCACACAGTGAACATTGTTTTACGTTTTAATTTTTGTTATGATATTCTCTTCAGGTGTATCGAACGAAGTCGTATGAAGTGTATTCAGTACTGGCCAGAAAGCAGCGAAACACAGCACTTTGAAATGGTGGAAGTTACCCATCAAGAGACTTTGGAATTTGAGGATCATGTTGAAAGAACATTTTGTATGAAACACAAAGAGGTAAGCGTTCCAGGGGATAATAATACTCCGTTAGTTTTAAAGTGGTACAATGATCAAAAATCACTTCTCCTTTTTTCTTCAGATATCGAAAGTGTGTTTGCTGAACACCTGACTGGCAAAATTTTGAGCTTTGATTTTTATCCAAAGTTTGTTTACTTTGAGCATAGTTAGTGGAGGGACTAACTATGCTTTGAGTTTAAGTCTTGCAACTGACAGATTAAGCGATTGGAGGGTTGGATTTAGGGAAAACTGACTTCATGTAATCACTAGCTTAAAATTTTAGAGTCCCAAATGCATCGTTTTGTTTTTAGAACCTTTTGATTGAAATTTCATTTTTTATTGGTATTGAAAGACGGGAAAAGTGGTCATCCATAACCGAGCTATAAAGGGAAATAGGTTCGATACCGGGTTGATGTCACAAATTAATTTTCATCGCTGTTTTCAAATAACTTTCTCAAAGCAGCTTGTGACGTCTACCCGGTATCGAACCCATTTTCCTTCATTTGTTTATTATGACTCAAACTATGACCACTTTTCCCGTCTTTCAAAGCCAATAAAAAGTGAAATTTCAGTCAAAAGGTTCTAAAAATAACGTGATGTATTTGAGATGATTTCAGAGAATAAATAAAGTGGAAGAGCGTGTTGAGGTGATAGGCACTTTAAATAGGGGTCTGTTCTCGATTTTACGTCATAAACTGCTTTGCAATGCAAAGTTTCTTTGAAACCCATACCTCTCACATCACGGTCGTGGGTCCAAGTTACTTCCAGTTGTGCTAAGTTTACGTGGCTTGCACGGCACAGAAAAAGCGAAATTCTGGGTAACAATGCTGACATGTTTGCTTTGGATGGAGACATTATTAGGAACGAAAAATATTTGACTTTAGGTACACTTTAACCATTTTAAAACGTGTTTGAAGAAAAGTATCTCGTGTTATAGTTTAAAATCCTTGTTCAAGCAAGGTGGCTGAGGAGAGCGTGAAATCTTGTTCTGCTAAAAAAGCAAGGCGATGAGAGCCAAAACGGCTGGAAGAATGTACTTGGAAAAATTGGATATTTAACAAAAATTCCTGTGTGCAATTTCAAAAACTTTCCGGTTACACATACCCGACCCAAGCAACTGCGCATTCGTATAAGTTTCGCGCCAATCGGAGAAATTTGTGTTCGCGTTGTCGATAGAACTTGAGGTTTGGTCATTTCACGTTGCTGATTCTTGGATGACGGGAAGGAAATGTACAAAAATTCAAGAAGTACGTGCGGTGCACGTGAAAAGCCCCATCCACTCGATCAATTTATTTTAACATGGCAGTTTTTCATGTGACAAAGTTTTATTTGCTCATTTGTACGAGAAAATATGCCCAAATTTCACGTGACAGATACCACCAGGCGCGTCAGCTTTTATGCGGTTAAAATGTTTGCCGCATGGCAAAATTTGTTCGTGTGTACGACTCGTGTGATAGGAATTGTGAGAAGTAGTAGAAGATGTGTGTTCGGTTAGTTTTCATGTGTCTGTCGCACACTTAAATGACTTTGCAGTAAATGTTCTGTCTCTCCGTGCTGGCAAATATGTTAGTTACAAAAATTGACGTGCAAAAATTGTTGTTTTGGCGATCTTGTTGTCGTCGTTGTGTCGTAGATCCGACGGTAGTATTTTGTGTTCTACGTCGACTTCGCGTAACTTTAAATACGTTTGGAACAATCTTGTGTAGCTAAACCGGTTTACTCGGCGCAACCTTGGTGTGAGATCTCAAGACATTCCTTTATGGTAGCGTTAGTCTTTTTCGTTTACTCTGGCCCAGTTTCTGCATTGTTTTGGTTTTCATTTGGTCAAATTGATTGGCCTTGGGCGACCAACCGAAAATGATATTCCATTATTTACTGATTGTTTGTCTCTATCGTAGTCTGGGAAAACAAGGAAAATAATCCAATTTCAAATGACTTCTTGGCCTGATTTTGGCGTGCCCTCTTCAGCGGAATCTTGTCTTCATGTGGTTGGTCTTGTCCGCGAAGCCCAAGCGGATGCCGTGCAATCCCTGGAGTCGAAATGGACGGGGCATCCCAAAGGACCTCCCATAATTGTGCACTGCAGTGCCGGGATTGGTCGAACGGGGACGTTCTGCACGATTGATGTGAATGTTGACCGTTTGGCGGACATTGGCAAATGCGAGGTGTTTAACACAGTAAAACAATTTAGGGCTCAGAGAGCCTTGACTATTCAAACAGTTGAACAGTACGAATTTTGCTATTTGGCCATTTTGGAGCATGCGCTTAACATGCCGAACACAGGATCAGAAGAGAAGGACGCCATAAGAGACTTTTTAGAAGGATGGAAAATGCAGGCGAGGAGGTCCAGTGATGCGGATTGAAGGGGGCCGTTTGTGCCATAGCCACGACTCATTTTCGAGTAGAGTCCTGGTGCTTTTCAAATTTGATAGTTTCGTGATGGTAGCAAGTTTTACCGACTTGAGGTGATTGCCAAAAAACAAAAGCTAAAGAAGTAATTTTGGCCAATCACATCAGGGCCCGGTTGTTCGAAAGCCGATTAACTTAATCCAGGATTAGCGTTAACATTTGTTTCATGTTTTCAACTTTTTGGTGAAAATTTTCTTTTGCTTATTTTTGTCTTTCAAGATTGACTTCTTCTAATGTAAAGTTTTGCCGAATATCAGCGTTGAACAGCATTTGGGAGTAGAGAAATAAACTCCTTGGTTAATTTTTAATCTGGGATTAGTGTTAACCGGCTTTTGAACAACCGGGCCCAGGCGTAGAATGGGCCAATAGAACACGAAGCAAATACATGTACCGCATGCAAACGGCCTTTCGCGCAGGAAACACAAGCAATCATTTGTGATTGGCTAAGACTGTGGCCCGAGATGAAGACAATCCAAAACAATTACTTGCAACAAATAATTTGAAGACCAATCTCGTCGCCTTTTTTTAACAAAAAGTAAGGAATAAATACCTAAACCTATTCAGAAATAACCTTTTCAAGAGAGACTTTGAAGCGTTGTAAAAACGCTGTGAAAATATATAATAACTCAAGAACTTTAGGCTGTATGAGATTTTTAATCATCGAGAATCATGTTTCTTTCACAGATGGATAGAGTAATACAGTAAACACCCGCATGTAAGAACCTAGATTTTTCTAAGGTCAGCTAAATGGGTTCATACAAAAATGGTATTTACAGTAGTTGTAGGCTATGTAGGTTCTTAAATTGGTTCTTATTTCCACAAAAGATATCCACTCTTATGATATGGTATGACTGATTTCCTCTGATGTGGACGGTGATACCTTAATATTTCATAACCACGAAAAGTAAGTTTTGAACAAGATCTGTGCAGTTTAAAGTGCAATTTGTTCTGGTCACCTAAAATTTCGAGGTCATTTTCTAAAATAAGAACGTGTTTAATTTTTAACCTAACCTGGTTCTTATGTAAGGGGGGTCTAAATGAATTTTTTAGCCTAACAGATTCTTTTATGCGGGTGTTTACTGTAGCGCATGCGCGCGGAAACTAACGCTTCCAATAATCAAAACGAAAATGTACATCCAAGATTTCGTACACGGTATTTTGAATTACTGAGGTAGTATCCATGTGTAATCGAAGTTGTTTTTTTCAACCTCGTGACTTTGTACAAAGGACTTTTTAATGTCTGATACAGGGCCTTAGGGTCCGTTTATCTCGAACCAAAAGCGTTTTGTATCAGCAAATTGTTTTTGATTCTTTTTTGCCTAAAACTGAATTGTAGGATAGAAGCTTAGAAATGCTATGGAAGCACTGGATCTAAACTGGATCTGTCGCAAATTACCACGCACGGCGGCTTTTCCAACACTGAGACTGTACTGGGAAGCAGCTATTTTGGGACCACGACAAAAAAAACCTGCCACTATTCTTTATTCCGTCATTGTATCCCCTCTTTTATGATGTCGTGTACAACAAAAAAAGAAAAACACATTTATATCCTCGTCTTCTTCTGTCCTTGTTTGCCGTCACCAGAACTTACACGTGGTCCATTGTGAGCTCCTGTTTAGTCTACTTCAGCGTCTTTCTCAAGGCGAGTACAAGAGCGGCATTTTCAGATGATAATTAGCTCTTCTTGTCATAAAATATTAACATTTGAATTTGAAAACATGGGACGTGGACTCGCTCTGAAATAGAGGCTATCATGATTCAGTCCCAGGCTTTCACGACTTGATGTCTTGACAGCGTCGACTCATAATGAGAGAGTCCTTGCATTTTTCAATGAATTTAATTATTAAATTTAAATTTAAGTGTATAGTTTATTCTTAATGAGTATGATTTATAAAACTATTTATTGTTGCGTTTATATTTAACGTATAACGCGTAGGCACTTTTTGCCTTATTAAAGCATTACATTGGGTCGTATTTTTTTTAACATGGTTGCGTTTTATTGCCAACCGGAAGAGAAACTTTACCCCTTTGAGACCTGCACGTCTTTATTGCTAAGTGTTTTTATTCATATAAAGATGATTTTGGGTAATTGGCCGCGGAGAAGCTTAGAAGGGAAGGGATTAGCAGGACTTAAGTCTGAACGCATTTGTGATTGGTTTCTTGTTTAGGGCTCTAGATTAAATGTGTGATAACTGATGTAACATGAACCCCCAATGAAGGCGAAATCTACTGAAATGACTTCCGGTTTCCGTTCGCTCCGAACTCCCTGGTGCCTTTTACGTGTGGTGCTGGGTTCGTGCCAGGTTTTGGCACGGGAAACAGCATCTGTGTTCGGTAAATG
>NC_090884.1:9409756-9417256 GCF_036669925.1 Montipora capricornis | reverse complement strand
CGTGCTTCCGCCAGCGAAGCAGGCCCGTTGTAGGTGTTGTCTGATACTTCATCAACGAGGACCAGGTGCCAATAATCTTCAATAATTTGACACGAATTCTACAACTATTTCATTACACCTTTATATTCTAACAATGTGAAAACTTAAGTTTGGGGAAACAGGACAGTTACGACCTCGAAGAATTTAATGAAACTGTTAACGTAGTATTCTCTTGACCAATCAGACAAAATTTATAAATTCTCCAGGCTCTCTCTCTTGATCATTTTATCATGGTAACCAACGATTAAGCGCGAAAAACAGCAAAAAGCGACAATTCTTGGATACCAGAATTAAAACCCTTACACATTGTTGGCGACTTCCAGGGTCTTGTATTAATACTAATTTTTCAGTTGTCAAGCAATTAAGAACAAACACATTCACAATAAATAGTTCTTTATTTTTGTCAAAAACAACCGGTGTTCACAGCAAATGGAGGTTTTTCTCCATATGATAGCACAATTTCATAAAAATGACAATAACACAGCACTACCGTCAGAATGGTAAGATTTTGCAGCAGCCCTTAAAACTGGTTTTAGCAGCTAGTATAATGCTTTGGTTACACGGCATCTGATTTTCCATACAACCTATTTCTTTTAAGTTCAGCTATAGCCACGATAAATAAAATTCATAGCATCGGAAAAAAATGCTCTCGCAAAAATAATATCATTTATCTGTACAGCATAAGTACTTACAGCAAATTATATCATTAGTTACAATAACCCCCCTTTTAACCCAAATAAATTAATTTTGCTTTAACTTTTAATGTACAACATATAAATAGAACAATCTGTTAAAAAAATTTCAAGACTTCCACTGTACAGTTATAATTAAATGGAAGTTCATTAGCAGTTGAGGTTCATGTGATCAGAAAATAATAATTTATTTTTGTACAATGACTTCGAATCACCTTTTCTCAATTCTTGGCGGTAAAAAAAATTCTTTTACATCCTTTACACATTTAAAAAAAGAACCTTCTGCAAACATTAAGTGGTAACAAAGAAAATTGTTTACGAGCAAAGAGACATTTTCATGTTTTTTGGACAAAGCACCTTTTGCACATACAAAACTTGTGTACAAATCCTCATCCATAATGTAAGAATGACAACTTCCTTCCTTACTTTGAGAGAAAGAAGTTGTATTCATTCATTTAAATAATAGCGTAAATGATGCAACCACTAAAAAAAAACAGAGTTTGTCTTAAAAAGAATAAGGTCACCTTTACAAACTAAACTACAGCAGAAGATTCTTACTCAAAAACTGTCTTTGCAAGTTAAAATTGAAAAAAAACTTATTTTGAAAAATAACTGGTCATCCCTAGGTTAAACTTTAAAAAATTTCCTGCTTAGGACTACCAGGGTAAATTAAAATTTAAAAAAGATTTACAGAACTTTTAACATATCACCCAACCACTTCCATTTAATTCTCTATTATAATGTCACTCGAATTCATTTAAAAATAACACAAACCAAATGGACCGTTGAAAACGTTCTTCTTGCATGTAAAATTAACATTTTCTCTGAGGTATGCCTTGCCAAACACACTATCCAGAAAAGCTGAAGATGGCATACTGGTGTTAGGCATGATGATATTGTCTGGATCTTTGCTGCCTCCAGAACCCTGTAAGGACATTTGAATTTTAAGGGCTGTGGCTAAGGTGTCAAGGCCGTCTTTCCTGTTGTCTAAACCCAACCGTTCTGTCACATCATTGACTAAATTCTCCTTGTAGCACTCCCCATTTAGGGGATGAGCTTCAATGTCATCAACAATGATGGGGTCTGCACAATCGGCCATCAAGTCCTTCAATGACAGAACTTCACTGCAACTGTCAGGTAATTCTGCGAGTTCTTCTTCAAGAACATGTTCCTGAATCCCAGAATCTACTGAATCATCCAGCGAGACACACTCTTCAAATAACCAGTCTTTCAAAACATCTTCCTCAAAATCTCCCACCTCATCTTCTATGAACAAAGGCTCCAAACAAATGGGCTCGTCACAAGGAAAGGAGTACTGATGCAGATAGGGATGTGACAAGGCTTCTTCAGCTGTGATCCTGTTCTTTGGATTAAACTTGAGCATTTTGACCAACAAATCAAGTGCTGCAAAAAACAATTAAAATTTTCATCACTTAAATGTTGTTTGAGTCTTGTTAAAGAATATCATTGCGCAGCCTTTCCAGGTGACGTCAAAAGGGAACAAAGAGGAGAACCAAACCACTGAGAATTGTTCTTATTCTTATGCAAACAAAACACTGCTGTGACCACATACGTCAAAACAATGTCTGCCAGAAACTATACATTGTAAAAAGGGAGAAACTCCAACAAAAATGTCTCAAGTGACTTTTGAGTGCGTGTTTTGTCATTTTTTTTTAATATTTCTGCCAAACTCTCAACAGTAAACAAAGCACAAGATATCAAATGACTTCGTTCTTTCCAAGCTGCTTGAAGGACAACAAAAATTGGGGACACATTGACCAAAGCATTGGGTAATAAAATTGGACATTCCACAACGAACAATGACACTACTGTAATCCTTCAGCAGAGGTGAACGCAATCTTTGTAAAATAAGAAAAAAAAAATGAAATGTCGTTTATGAGACATCTTGCCAGGAGCTCTTTTGACTAACAACCTCTATCTCAAAGACTTAAAAAAAATAATGACCACTAGACCCTACCCTGTATAACCTTGAGGGAATAATCAACTATCTCATGAAAAATGTCAACTAGAATCATTCTGCACTAGTCAATAGTTCTTTGAAAATAAGTCAAAAAAGCTTAACTTCTAACACAATTATTTGCTCTTAAAAGTTCTACAGCTGTCTTGGTTACCGAGAAAACTTGAAGCGAAGCTATCGACAGATGGTTTCACTTCTGCGTGGGTGTCCTTACTCCTCCCAGATTGGCACATGACTGTTAGCATGAACTGTTGCTCGCTTCTCGGAATATTCTCGCTTTATCCGAACCTACCATGACGGAGATGAATCGCCAGGGAATACTTTGATAAGATTCATTTTAAACAATTGGTTTAAACAGATCGACGAACAGCAATCCTGCGTAATTAATTTATCGCACGAAAATACGTCAAATTAGAATTTCAAATATTCTTTTTTTCACATCTGTGGACTTAAGAATCTCCCTCGAGGGGCAACACGTCGATTTCTGATAAAGATTTTGCATTTTTTAATACGCTGGAAGAAATAAGGAAAAGGATTGCTTGTAAAAATTTACTTTGGTACGAAGAAAGTCTCATAAAATTGATTCAATCACTCACGCTTTTCCTTAAAGAACCGCAAAACAATCACACCAGAATATTCCAAATACCGTTGCAGTTTCGTTGAAGATAACCGCTAAATTTAGAAGTATTCTCATTTCAAGACCAAAAATGAAAGCGACCTAATTTAACGAGCAACGCATTTTATGCCAAAAAAATTGTCATCCTGTTTTGCTCGATACTTCAGATGAAATCTAGGTCAAGGTAAACGAAAAAAATTTGCATAAGGACGCGCAACATTTCTATCTTATTTGTTTACACACTTCACTATTCTTATGAAATATTCATAAGGTATCAAAGTACATCGTCAACGCAGTCAGTTCATGCTAGCTCTCACAAGGCCATCGACATGAATTTTTGGGAATAAATTGACCGCCATTTACTAGAAAGTGATTGTTTGCTAAACACAAACCCCCAAAAAATATCGAGTAGGAAAGAAATGACGGCGGATTAGTGGCGATCGTTAACTAAAAAGAAAATCGGTTTTCGTTACGTAAGGAGTTCCTTGACACGCATAGAAATGAGTTCATGTTGACATGAATCTGACATCAACAAAAGCCGGTCGTACCTTGTATGTCGATGCGCGTGAATTTGCTGCCAAAAGGTGTTCCTTGTCCCTGTTCTCTGCCGGTCGCAGTCTTTTCCGGTATTTGTGGCTTAAGATTGGACCATTCTTCAGCCGTCAAGCAAACGGAATCCAAGATAACTTCGAGTTGGTCCATTTCATGTTTGCCTTCGAACAATGGCTTGCCCAGCAACATCTCGGCAAACACGCAACCCGCGGCCCAAATGTCTACTGAACTATCATACACAGAAGAGTTTAACAGCAATTCAGGAGCTTTATACCATAAAGTCGATATCCTGTGCGTTAGGTAACCCGTGTGCGAGTAAGCCGGGTCGATAATTCTCGAGCGGCCGAAGTCGCCGATACTCAGTAAGAGAGTCTTGCTATCAACTAAGATATTACTTGGTTTTACGTCTCGGTGAACAATATTCGCTGAATGAATGTATTTTAGTCCTCTTAGTAGTTGATATAAGAACAGTTTGACGTAGTCTTCTCGAAGCTTTCCGTTACTTTGAAGGATTTGATGTAAATCAGAGTCGAGTAATTCTTCTACAAGAAATAGTTCACTTGCTCCTTTGATATTTTCAACCGAACTCTCTTGAATTGGTGAGCCCTCCGTGTCCACAACCTTGGTTAACTTCACGACGTTTTCATGTTCTAACTTCTTCAGTATTTTCAACTCTCTCAAAGCTGCTCTGCAATTCAGTTGATCGCGTAAAATGAGTCTCTTCAAAGCAACGGGCTGATCCGTTTCTCTATCAATGGCAGAATAAACCGCGCCACTACCGCCTGTTCCGACCAGCTTCATGTTCGTAAAATACGGCGCAAGAAAGTCTGAGTTAGCTTGTTCTAACATGCTGTAAATCTCTAAAGAAAAGAAACCTGCTTGTCGTTATCTATAAAGGGAAGAATGAGTTCGTTTCAAAGAGGCGTTATCCGTACGTCCTCCTTCCACAGGAGACAAAAAGCTATAATTTCTAACGTCGCATGAGCTAGTTAATTTACCAGTAGAGTCTGTTGCAACATAAATATAAGGTTAAATGTGATTGGTTGATGCTGAACAGCTTAAAAAAATCAGACGTTTGATTGGTCAGCTTGTTCTTAATTTATTTTGATCACATGATAATAGCACATGACAAATGGATGGAAGGCATGCATCAGCCATACAGAATACTCAAAGGTCCAGAGAATCACGTTATTACATAATTGCCGAAGCACGCTTCCCAGCGCGTGTTGAATTATTTCTCTTCTTTAGGAGCGATGTCATTAATATTTCGTTTTGATCACGGGTACGATGAAACGAAACGATCAATCTGTTCACGAAACGAGTTTCGCCATACATTTAAGAAACTGAAAGCGACAAATTTTTCCCTTTCCGGTTTTAATCATCACTAGGGGAAAATCTATTGTTTCGATTGGCAAATCCTTCTTTCTTCTCTCACTTTTGAGACCCATAAGTTTATTTTCTTAAATGAAAACAGTTTTCCTTGTCCGAAAATTTCTGTTGAAAAAAAAATTGATGAGTTTTTGGGTCGGAGTGGGCGAGAACATGACGCAACGGGAAAGAGATTGAAAACGGCAATGGACGTATGCATTTTCCTTATTTGCATAAATTGAAAAGCATAAAAAATTGAAAGGAAGTAGGAAGGACGAAGAATAGCACTTTGTCTGATGGCGTTCGATCCATAACCTTGGCTTTCGAGTTAATTATGAAATAAATTTTTCAACGATATTTAATGCCTGAAGGAAAGAATATATATCGACCGCAATAAACGTAGGATCTTTCTATTTCAGTGTTAATAAAAAATAGCAGCTGTCTGCGTAGGATTCAAATATAGTGCACGAATAAAAAAATTCATCAGACTTTCCCAAAATAGCGAGGAAACATGTCATTTTCGGGAAGAAAGCTGATTTTTCGAAAAGTCACTTACGATTGTGGTTTCGAACGAGAATAGCCGAGATACATCGCGCTATTTTGTAGCGATCGATCAGAAAATCCAAAGGAAACTTTTGTGGCTGGATGGACAATCTTCTATAAAAGTTTAACTGTTGCGAATTTTGGTAAAAAATGGTGATTAACTCCGCGATTCTCAATTGAAGCTTGACTAGGGATATCAGACCATGTAGATGTAGATGTAGATGTAGACCATGTTAACGTGGTTCGAAATTTCACAATTCTTTTACAGAAGCACTGAGATCCACAAAGTTTACTTTTTGAACAAAAAAGATGACTCTTCTTGCAAGTTCCCGCCGCTTTTTTTTTCTGTAAGCCGGATTCAGCACGTTTGCTCTATCAGTTGACTAATTAGTACATTTCCGAAAAAAGAACTCCGTAAAATATGTATGCTCCACGCAAAACCATCATCTTTATATATTACAATATAAAAAAAACTATAATACTGTTATCAATTTCTTCGCAATTATACGGTTTTTATATTGTTTAAGCACCAAATGACGATTGAGATCCTCCGGCTACGTTCAATAAGTATTTAGGCTTGTGACGCAGAAAGGCAGTAAAATAAAACAAGAGACACAAATTCTGGCCAGTGGCCGACTATCGACGTGATGCGATGTAAAGTCAACCACCCAATATTCTACATAAGCTAATAATAACGTTAACCTTTGCAAAGAAAAATATAACTTACAGTTTGAAAATGCGGTATATTTATGACAATGAAAAATTGAAGACATGACCGCGAACTGGACATTTCCGACTAAACATCTTAATCCCAAAATAATTCCCTCAACTCAACGTGAACGATACCAAAAGCTATTGAAAGAAGATATTCGTAGTAAATTCTTAACGATATCCTTCACATAATGTGTGAGAATTGCACGAAGAAAAAAACCAACCATTTCCGACAAATAGCATTATTATTTATTAGGCATCTTTGAGAAAAATGTGTCAGTCCAATAGAGTCGCGAACTGAAGAGCTTTATCCATTGTCTGGCTCCGAAGAATGATAAACGAGACGTCTAAATATGTTTAGCTTTTGGCTTTAACCAGGGGTTTTTTTTTAATGAAGCCTTGATCGGGCGCCGGACAGAAACCTAAACTGAAGAAAGTCATTAAGACTTGAAGAATTTAGGCATCTTATTTGATATTTTTACTCTAAATAAAGAGCATTAAATGAAAATTTACTTTGGCATCTTTCGCGGCTTCGGAGAAAACTGAGCCGGAAATTCAAAACTACGGGGGAATGTTTCGTTTCCTTTGGCTGCTGACGCCTTGAAACTAAACACCGTCAGGTAGCTGACAAAGCCTGATTCACCGGCCGCCAGACAGTTCTCAGAGATGACCATGTACTGTTTAATGTACAGCTGCAATTTGATGCAGTTTCACCGCCACAACGGAGTTGACCTAAGGACTCAAAACTTGCTTTAATCGATTTTCTCCATAATTAAATCTTAATAGACTTTAATGACTGTTTAGCGAATTTATAGTCTATCTGGCAGACTAGACCATTACTTATACTGTGCGGCTACATCAGGTCTCTTGATTCCGCTTTGCCTTGCGGCCAACATAAAAGTCATATTAATTAACACGGAACAAGCTAACACCAACACGAGCAAAAACGGTCGCTTTAAATTTTACAACATGTCATCTCAAAAATATGACTAGAACTGAAA
>NC_090884.1:9387256-9399756 GCF_036669925.1 Montipora capricornis | reverse complement strand
ACCAATCAAATGGCCAGAATGTGTTCTGCGAGGATAGCCCACGCTCAGAGAACACATTCCCACCATATGATTGGCTGTTGGCTAATCCCCTTGGGATCTGTACATCTATGGAAAGGGCGTGGAAGGGGGATACACTATCTTCCCCCTTTTTTTTCTCTTGCTTTCAGAGAATAACTTGAAGTGCTATATACACCCTAGTAGGAGTTTTTGTACTTTTGTTGGCCCGTTTCCATCACGGGGGCAAACGATCACGTGCCGTATCACTTGCAGGATGCTGATTCCATATTATGCAACGTGAACAAAGTGGAGTAATCGCAAAATATTAAAGATATCCCAAAGTTATTTTTGAAGTGAGGTTTTCGTTTAGCCAGTTAATTACATTGGCGAGTGCTTATTAAGATAAACAGAGATACCGAAGGTGTGTCGCCATTTCAGGTGTGTTATTCCGGTAGTTTTCCAAGTTAGAAAATATCTGCATCTCATTCATTTCACGTGATTTGCAAAATGATCACAGGAGTGTTTTTATAACAAACATAGTGCAGAATATTTTCGTTAAACCCTCAACAGGTTCACCATACCTAATTTTAGAGTGTAATTTCACTCCCTTATACTTTTTGTTGATCACCCGTGGGGTAGGAAGCACCCTGTTCTTAGCCGAGACAAGTGTCATATACATTCTTTAAAATGTTTTTTGAGATTAGACTTCGAGGTAACAGTGGCTTGATATCGATAAATGACCAAAAGTCTTGTTTTTACAGATGCTTTTTTTAAAAAAATTCTTTATTATAGTAATGCTGAGGTTCTTTTGTTTCTCAACTGCTAGCCTTGTTCAATCGCTTTTTGCTTCCGTTAGCAAAATGAGGAATATCACTGTTGTCGCGTTCACTGGAAAAAAATACGCGGTCGTTGTTTGTCTTCTCCGAAATTTAATTTCGGGGGCAGCAATACTACAAAGCGTTTCTGACTCTCGACTTTTAGTCGAGTGTCTTAAATTTGCTGTGCAACGGTCAAAGTTCATATAGTATGGGCAATATTAGGGACAATATCATTTACATGCAGGTTGATATGAACTCGTTAAGGAAGAAAAACAATTTTGTGCAGTGTGCACGTGCATCGGCACTTTACAAGTGACGAGTTATTCTACAAAAGTTACAAAACAATTTAATAGTTTATTAGTAACCCAAATATGATCACTGAGATATATTCACACGCAACCTCTTCCCCAGCTGAGGAGACCCTGACAACGAGGTTGCTTCACGCACTTTGAAAAAGTGAAAAACAAAATGAAAAGAAAATTCGTACACTAAAGTGACGGCACGCTCAACACGATTCAATGATTGTTCGTCGCCATGAGTTTGCTTGTTACACTTGGCAGTCTTGGCAACTTGCCTCGCGATAAAAAGTTGCAAAGAATAGTTTTGCGAAACACTCCCTTATACAGAATCGTCTCCAACGCCGGAATAGTGTAACATCTTTCCTGCAATTTGTGCCCCAACGCTTTTTGGCATCGGCCAATAAGATTTTCTGTCAACTCAATTTGACCATCGAGGTGACAGTAATTCACCAAGCTGCTCAAGTTGCAAACTTTTTCCCACAAAAATTGCCAGACAAGTTGTTTGAAAACTGGTAATCCTTTCCGGCTGTAACAGCACGTTCAACGCTTATACCCGCCTAGCTTCGAACAAAAGGTTTTAGCTTGTCATGTTATTTTAGCACACTGAACCCTGCTTCGAACAAATTTTCCCGGTTTCTAAAGGATCAGGACAAGATCAAGCTGTGTCGGCGCCAACAGAAAATAAAATTAATAAGATACTTAAGATAAGCAGGTCTCCCCGGAATGTTTAAGCATAGCCGGATGCCATGATTCCGGAAATAGTTCTACAGATTTCCGTCCAATACTCGATATGCCGTGGAGGTACACCTAACTGGAACATTTTTCTCGGCGAAGAAGTTTTGAACTAAACTAAGGTGAACATTCTCAGCAAATTGATGGATTTTCTTTAAACTGAGATTCTTCTTACATGCAAGCAAATGAGTGCCAGTAAACTTGATATCCCTCTCGGATTTCAGGCGCCCCACACCTAAGAGGAAATAGTGCAATGAGAAAAACCAATATGTCTTAGAAGTGGTAGGTATTTGTAACAGGAATGAATGAACTCTCTGACTAAGGTAGCAAGTAGACAATGATTGAGATCCGATTAGACAGATTAACAAAAAGCAACTGTGATTCAATTAAACTGCGGGCTAACTGTTTCTGCAGGGGTCAGAGCCGGCTGCGACAATGACAAGAAAGACGACTTGCAATTAGCTGCAAGTCTCTGCGCACCCAACCTCTTTCCCAGGGTTTCTCTTCTCTGCCTCCGTTGTCGTTGAGATAACCGTGAATGGAGGCAGAGAAGAGAGATCCTGGGAACCAGATTGCTGCGCACCCGCTTTTGATAACACCGTTCTCCTTCTTCTCTTCCTATTTAAGGACGTTCGCGCCAATTGTTTCTGCGCATCCTTACTGCGCACGCAAATGCACACGCCACGTCATACACGAGCGCGCGCGCTAAGTAATAAAATGAGAAATGATAGGGCAAAAGGCCATTGCTATAACTTTGCCTGGATTTAACGGTCTTGGTCGTTCGGTGACCCCTATTTTTCTTTCCAGAAACGGATTTTATTTACAATTATCTCCACGTTGTCCAAAAATGAACAAAAAATCAATGTGGGAAGTTAAAAAAATTTCAAGATTTCTGCTCACGGGACATCAAATCTTGCCATCTTGCGGCTGCAAGGCGAGTGAAACTGTGGTCGCTAAATGCGAACTTGATCTTTAAGAAACCTCACCAGTTGACTAAATTCACTTAATAAGTCCACTTAAACAATATTTGGCAGAGAAGATTTCACTTCAAAGATTTAATTGCAATATATTTGGGTTTACAGACACTGGCCTTATTCGCTAACGAAGCCCGATTTTGTCACATTTTGGGTGTTTTTCCGGGCAAGTTCTCTCCAAAACGAAGTCGGTGACCCCCCATTTTTTTTACATTTCTGACATAACTAACTCATCATCTTACAGTGGTAAAAGTTTCAGAAAAAAATCAATGTTGAAAAATTTTCGCGCGAACGCCCTTAAGATCTGTGGTATATCTCCACCTAAATCAGTAGTTGACGTAGTTTTCGTACGTAGTTTCACGTACAGCGATAAGCGCCGCGGGTTTGCGCCGCGGGTCTGCTTCAACAGAAAGAAGACCAACACTGAGGACTGCTAACTCACTATCACTTCAGAGCCATGTTGATAACGGATACAAACGCTCCCTATAGCGCGCAAACAGCTTGCCATGATAGAATGCGGCAAGTACCTGAAAAACATGTTTC
Source organism: Montipora capricornis (assembly GCF_036669925.1). NCBI lineage: Eukaryota > Metazoa > Cnidaria > Anthozoa > Scleractinia > Acroporidae > Montipora > Montipora capricornis. The sequence continues at coordinate 9,396,393 of NC_090884.1, read as the reverse complement.
TGCAACTAAAATATCCGAAAAAATTTTTAGTTTCTATAATTCTGATTCTTTCACTTGTTTGTTCATGCACAGGGTAGTCAAAAACCTAACTGTCGTATTTTCGCTTTTTTGGACGGGGAAGAAATTCTTGAAATGCATGCCGCGCATGCAAAACACTTTCCTCCCTTCACTGGACTCGTAGGGACGCCACTAAAACAGAAAATCAACGGAGAAATAAAGCTAGAGTGACAGATTTATGGTGGCATTGCCAATGCTCACGTTGCTCTACTTTTCCAAGTAGACTGAAGGTGGAAAATCTCAGAAAGACATTACAGTGAGAGGAAATTGTATCATGACTCGTTCTTTTAGAAAGTGTTATAATCATGCTTTTTGATTTCACAAGTGTTTTGTGATTTCTGGAAGTATTTTGAGATTTCTTGATGTGTTTTGTCCCCATACACCACCCGCGGACATTCCACACAAAACGAGAGGAGAGTGCAAGACTGGGCCTCGGCTGGCTTGGCTACCAAGGTTTAGGATATTTCATTGTCGCTTACATAGATCACTACCTGTTTCTGGACAAAATCGCCAAATCTCGAATGAGGAGAAAACTTCTGACTCTTCTAGCTTTTGTAACAGCTACGCAGGTAATATAACTTTTTAGAATGTCAAAAAAATAGCTCTGTGCAGCATGTCAATGCATGCAGTTGTACTGTGTTTCTTTATTTAGGTGATTTGGAGCTTTGACTTTGATCGTAGATTTCCTCAATCGCAAAGTTGGAAACCACCTGTGATGCGAAAACTGTCAATCGCTGTAAACAAATGCCAAAATCAGGAGAAGCAGAAGAGAACGACGAAATGGGTCAACGTGAGTTTGCTCTATTCTAGCCAAACATTTACAAACATACAGCTTTACTTAGTTAACTAAACTGGTCGCCGACAGATCTAGATTAATTGACTTAATTATGGTTTGGAGCATTATTATCGGAGCATGACTTCAGGAAGGACGCAGGTTGGAGCCTCGTGCGGACCCCCAAGCCAGGGTCTTTAAATAACTGAGAACAAGGTACTGCCTTTGTATTCAGATCTCCAAATGGTTAGACTCTTTAACTTGTCTTCTCCTTATAAGCTGTAGGTTCTGTTTTTATAACTCTTGTACCTTGCTTAACACTGGGATGCTGGGATGTGAAAGAGTCCATATACCTTCCTTAAGTTCCTGGTATTGACGTCCATATCTGCCAGCATGGGGATTAGCGTGATAATTAAATTAGATAGGGCTTCCATGCAAACAAGGCCACAAAAACAAGAATACAACCAGAAGTCAGGCTTTTTAACAGGTGCTGGAGCGCGTTACTAAACACAGGAACAGAACGGAACAGAACGGAATATACCGGAATAAACTGGAATATGCCGGAATGAGACGGAATGAACAAGAATGGTACCGGAATATACCGAAACGAGCCGGAATGACATCGGAATGACACACAAATGAAGCAGAATATACTGGAATAAACTGGAATATGCCGGAACAAGGTGAAATGACTCTGAAATAAAACCGAATGACACGGGAATGAGACGGAATAAACAAGAATGGTACCGAAATACATTTGTATACCGGAACGAGGTGGAATGACAACAGAATAAGGCAGAATAAACCAGAAGGACACCAGAATCAAGCTGATTAGCATGGACCGGAATGACAAGGAACAAAAAGTAACTTTTTATCATTCTAGACTGTGAATGAATAAGTGTTGCAGAATAGAGAGACTGACAGAAAAAAGAAACAGTTTACATTTTAAAAAGGGGAAGTAACAAGGCTTTGAACGACGATCGATCGATCGATCTTTTTTCTGTGCTTCTGACTTCTTTCTTCAAACAAGGAAACACTGCATTCAGGTTCTGTGGCATTATTGCCAACAATCGGGAAGAGAAAAAGAGTCTTCAGGCCGTTTGAACGAATCTATTTCCAAATATCTCCATCACTTGTGGGTCGTGGGAAGCAAGCAAGCAGCAACGGTAATTAGTTTGTGGTTCACTGAACTTGATTGTGATAGGTCAATACACAACAGAATGAAATAAAAATGATCATGGGTTTTCAGACTCACACAGTGAAAGCTGCCTCCAAGGTCCATAGACAAAAACAATTAGAATAACATTCTGTTTCTCTTGCTACTGTATTCGTTCACGAAAAAAAATGTTTCCACAACAAATAATTATTCATTTTCTTGTGATCAAAGTGTTCCAAATGTTACAAAAGGCAAAAACACATGCAATTCCCTTAGGGAATCACGTGACACAACAAAAGCTGACTGAAACAATGGAAAATCGGTCGGCGCTAACTAAAACACAAAATTTTGGCATTTTCAGGTTCATTCGGTATATTCTGCTTTATTTGGGTGTCATTCTGCCTCATTCCAGTGTCATTCCGGTTTGTTTCGGTATATTCCGGTACCATTCTTGTTCATTTCGTTTCATTCCGGTGTTATTCCGCCTCATTCCGGCATATTCCGGTTTATTCCGGTATATTCCGTTCCATTCTGTTCCGTTCCTGTGTTTAGTAACGCCGGGTGCTGGATACTTCAGTAAGATAAGGACTTTTGGGCATTTCCTGGACTTACGATATACCAAGAGTCTATATAGGTAACAAAAACGTAAATGCAGCCAGCATTAATGAAGCAATACTGGTGATAAATGCAAAGGAATTGAATATGAGATCTTTTGGTTTTGGTGTGGATCTTGAGGCAATGTGGATAGCTGCACGAAAAGTTAATGGGGATTTTGCTGGCTCTAAGTATTTCTGATAAAGTTCAGGGAGAAGGGTTGGCGCATTGGTGAAAGCACTAGCTCTCCTCTAGATAGTGTTGCTCATAATAACATTGATTTCTGAACAGTGGACACTACATGCAGGTTGAGTTTGTTGGTTCTCTACTCTGCTGTGAGAAGTTTTTCTCTGGGTACTCAGGTTTTCCACAGTAATTTATTGGCAAAGCACTTATGTCCAGCGAAATATTATTTTTATTTTTGAGCGAGATGTGAACTCCTATATAGGCGTATCATGCAGGTGGTTTGAGAGGTTTTTTTTGCTTCAGTTACTGTTTCTCACCACAGAGTTTGAGCATCCGTATTAGATCATGGAGGGTTGTGGGTTAATCTTTCATGTAAATTTATATTTGTTGATAATATTGGTTTGGTTTGTTTTCTCTTGAGTTTTGAAGCTTCCTCTTCAATATCATTATCATCTTGCATTACCTTGGTCACATTTATTATCATACCTAAAACGTTATGTACTTTACAATGCAGTTTTCCCAGGGTTCGACACCTGGCTACCTGCATTACTAGCCACCGGACTAGTGATTTCTAGAATTTACTAGCCCGAAGAAAAACTTTGTAGCCCGGATCAATTTCCCTCGAGGTCTACTTCAACTCCAAACACGCAAACCTTACTCTAAATTTATTGGCATTTTTTCTTCCATTGTGATAACAATGTGTTATTAAGGAAAAAGCTAACAAAATGTTCGTTTCACAGTCACTTGTGCATGCGGCGAAGGCTAACCGTAGAATGCCAGTGCACAAGCCATGGGAAGCTCGCTTTCCACGATGGATTAAAAGTTCTCTTTCTCTGAGTGCTCTCATGATCTTACTGCTTTCCTGTCTACTCGTACTTTCAGTTTCGGCCGCTTTCCCCTTTTTACATGGTGGCGCCTCGTAATTTGTCAAAAATCGCTCCATCTTCACAATCGCTTCAAGTGCGAAGCGATGGTGCGAGGCGATGTGCAAGGCATCACAACATTGGTAGGGAGAAGACTGGGGAAGACATTAACCATTAAGCTCAGAGTCTGGGAACTAGCGATGTTTACAAACGACACACAAGATAAAAAAGACGCCAGAAGATGATAGATTTATGTTTTCTTTGTAAAATTATTGGTATTATCGTTACATTTTAAACTTTCTTGTTTTTTTAATCAACTGTGAACTTCAAACTAAAACTAATTATATCTAGTTTATTTCCATTTTACTACTAGCCAGCGGGCTATTAAACGGAGTTTTTTACTAGCCCGACAAAATTTTTACTAGCCTCGGGCTACCGGGCTAGCGGAGATGTCGAACCCTGTTTTCCTACTCTGTTAAAATAAATTTGCTGATCTCATGGACAGTGCAACATTTTGCATCTTTGCAGGTTTGGGTTTGAAATCAGGAATGGAGGAAGAAGTGGCTTTTCCCGAAACATTGGAGGAATTTGGATATCACTTTAATGCAGGTTTGCACTATTGATCAATAAAGCCTGGTTTTCACAAGCGACCTTTATGTAAACACAAGCAATTTGCACAAACTCAGAAGCATCTTGCTCATTAATGCCTTTTCTTAGAACAAAAGACACTAAATTGATGAGCAAGCTGCTTCTGAGACACTAAATTCTTTGATAAAAAATATTATTATGCATCTGTTTATGTTGCTTGTGCTTTTGCCTATTGTACATGCACATCGCTTGTAAAAAATCAGGCCTTAAAGCTACGTGTACAGTGAAATGTAATAATTAAGGCAAGTTGTCTCTGGGTCTTTCATCTCCCCACCCCAGAGGGATTGATTGAGGAATCAAATGCTCCCTATGATAGAGAGTTCAAATATCATAGGTGCAAATTTAGGCTATTAACCTCCTACCAGTGCTCATCTCTTTTGTTTGAAGGGAGCATCCTTTGACATCTGGCTGCCTTTAAGGGTTCACCTCAAGCTCCTCCTCTTTCAAAGGTTTCCTTGTGTATATATTTGCATCCAATTGATCTCTCACATGCTAGCATCAATTGTTCCTCTATGACCCTGTCGGTTTTGGTAATTACCGGTAACAACTGAGCTGCAAAGTGAAGGTTGGGTGTGCCTCAGAAACATCCAGGTGCAAGTCGTCCGAAGGGTGGATAGCGCTATCCACTGGATAATTCAATGTAATGGTCTTGCTAGTGTTTATTCGCTGGGTAGTGATTTTATCCACTTGATAGCATTATCTACCTTTTGAACAACTGAGGCCAGGAGCTTCTACTATTGGCAGCCAGCTCCTCGATGGAGACTGTTCCCATGTTCCCCCCCTTTCTGCTGCATGGAAGAGCAACAGCCACTGGTCACACTGATAAAATCAGTGGAAAAGGGTAGGGTAGGGTGGGGAAAGGGTCATAACTAGGCCCAAAGCACAAGATGCCAACGCTTGAAAAAGATTCCTCAACCTGCTCAAAGGTGCGCTTCCACACTACACATCATGAAACCCCAAAGACACATGGGATCTAGTCACTTGTTGCATAATTACTAAATTCTGTTTAATTGCATTTAACTGCATGTATTGGGTTTGTAAATATGATAATAATATTGATGCTGACTACGTACTTTTTGTACTGTCAGTGATGATATATACAATGCATATTAAGCTTAACAACGGTAGATTTCACCAGATTCCCAAATAACCATTGGTTCTTACCCTATTAGGTTCAAGATAATGAGCTTAATGTTCTGTAATATAGACTGTTGGTTTATTGGTTCTATGCAGATGGTCAGATGAGACACACAGAAACTGGTGAACCTTTCAAATTTGAAGTAAAGGAAGGTGATAGAGCATATAATCAGAGGCATTATGAAGCCCTTGGAGAGGTGGGATGTAACACTTTTGGTATTGTCATAATAAGTCATTATTATTATTATTATTATTATTATTATTATTATTATTATTATTATTATTATTATTATTATTATTATTATTATTATTATTGTTATTGTTAGACATTCCTCTATTATGTAGGTGTGCTGCTGACTGGCATAAAAGCATGTAGAAGGTTTTTCAGGTTTCATGGTTACATGGTTTCTTGGGTTTTGTGGGTTTTATGGCTCTCTCGTTTCTTGGGTTTCATGGTTTCATTTGTTTTGTGGGTTTCATGGTTTCACTGGTTTCTTGGGTTTAGTTTGTTTTGTGGGTTTCATAGTTTCATTGGTTTTGTGGTTTCACTGGTCACTTGGGTTTCATTGGCTTCTTTGGTTTTATGAGCTTCATGGTTTCACTGGTTTCTTGGGTTTCGTTGGGGTAGTGGGTTTCTTGGTTTCACCAGCATAATTAACATAGAGGCCTGTCTAATTAGAATTAATCACAGGTGGCTCAAGCTCAAGTTGAGACTGTGACAAGAGTGGTGTTGTGTTATAACCAACTTGATGTAATTATAAGGATTTGTATGGGAAACCAACCGACTTTCTTGAAATGGAAGTAATTACGAGTATCATGACAATAGAATCAACATACCCTGCAGCAGTATTGTACCAATAGTAATTATTGTTATTCTTGTCTGCCCGCTTCTTAAGTGCATTTGATGCGATTTTGGCAAGTCATTGTCCCATGTTTCTACAGCTAAGAAAAACTTAACTGGAATATCGATAAATATCGATCGTTGTCTTCGTCATTGGCCTCAACCTTATCAGCAGCAGGATCATCTTCTGTGTTATTGTTATCATCATCAATTATCTGTCAGTGCTTAATTATCAGTCATCATTACCATAACAATATAATATTATTGTTATTGTTATTATTACTATTTTCTTCCTTGGCTGTGATTGCTGCTGATCATTTATTGTGACTCTGCATCCAATTTCTTCAAGGTAATTACAGAGTATGTCTACAAACTATTAGAGGAGGAAGTTAAGCTGGAGAAACATTTTGTTCCAGTAAGTCAAAATTAATATATTATATGTTATGGTTCCATTTTTTATTTGGTGCAAAATTTTTCAATGTGGTTCAATTTTGACTTTTTTCAAATTATGATAATGGATATTAGAAGAAAGAAAAATCAAAATTTAACTGGTTTGACAAATTTTAAACCAAGAAAGAATTTGAATCACAACATATACATGTACTGTCTAGCATGACCACTCAACAAATGTTTCACACAATTTAATAACAATAATGATAATAACTGTTGACTTTCTGTGAAGAGAAGAACCTGCAGGGAGATGGTATTCAAACTCTGTAGGCATAAACAACTGCTTAGCCTTAGCACCAAACCTGTGGCTTAGAGACAGTGTCTTGTGGAGGCTTAGGGTGGCTCCAATGACTGCGGAAGCCTGCACTTCTCCCAACAAATCCAGAACCCCAAGATCTTTGAAAAAACCCTCAAACTGACCAGACACCACACCCAAACAAGCAATCGCCAATCCCACAATCTTCGTCAACAACTGATACATCTACCTGATTCCCTTTGCCAGAAACTCTAGTACTTGGTGATTTCCTCATCTTCTTTAGTCACCACATTCTTATCTCAAGGCACTGAGAAATCAACAAACACCAACTCCTGGCCTCAGTTGTTCGAAGGCTGTCCAGTGGATAAATCAATTGGTTTTGCTAGTGATTATCCGCTGGATAGTGATTTATCTGCTGGATAGTGTTAACCACCTTTTGAACAACCCAGGCCTGAGCTGCTCAATCCACCTCAGTATGGCTGGACAAAGCTCCCAGTACACCTTCAACCCATCTGATTTAATTCCTCCTTGGACTGATACTCCCTCTGAGCCAAACCAGTACAACCACTTGCCACATGCCCAACTGACTCCACCTCCTTGCCACTGTAAGTCTCTCTACACTTTGAATGTACATTTTCCTTCTCAATTGTGGCCCGAAAAAACCTCGTTCGCAAAGCCTGCTCCTGAGCAGCAAAAGTAATAATAGCCCTCTATAATCTTTCGCAAATACGCATCTCTAAGCCACAACATCTCATCAGCCACTTCACTGATATCCCTCATAAACATCCCATGCAACCTCTCCTCCCAAAATGTCTCCTTCCTTGCTTTCTCCAGCCGTTTCTTGTTCTTTATTTCTCCTACCTTCCACCTTAGAACTGATTCAAAAGTCAGACTTATTTTATCCAATCTAAAGTTGCCGTTATTGTGATCCAGTAGATCTGAGACGGCAACAATCTCCACTCTTTCCTTCTTGATATTCTTAAGAAGCATGATGACTATATTTGATATTTCCCAAATTACCCTTTCTCTAAAAACGTACAAATAGAACTTGAGGTCTTCATTCAAACTTGTAATAATTATTATGCTAATGATTTAAGTTGACACAAATCTGTGCAAGTAATTATGTACATGTAAGTCTCCTTTTGTAAATTTAGTAATTACTTATTATTTTCATTGTAATCTTTTGGTGTGACTGTTGCGCCCAGATTAGCAAATGCTATTTGTGGACCAGTCCTTTTGTGTTGTATATTGTCAAATTATTATTCTTTAAATAAAGTTGAATTTGAAGTTCTAGTCTGTAGTTTTCATCCATATTCAATGAAAACTTGCCGGAGTCTGACCAGTGCAGATGTGATTACAAACAAAGCAGCTCATTGTCCTCAGTTAGATTATTTTAAGACTCTGAGTATAATGGTGTGGCCAGGGTTTGAGCCCTCAGCCACTCATACAGAGTGCGCAATTGAGTCCAGTGCTTTTCCAACAAAGACATGTGCCATTATTTTACTTATGAACACATGCCTCAGGGCTGATTTTTACCCATGGTCCAAGCATAAGCTTGAGCAACGTACACAAAGTTGGTATTGTTCACATTATTACCCCTTGATTAGACAAAAGATACTAATAAATTACTTACTAACGACAAATTAATATAAATTATCTGCATCTGTTGTTTGTGTAATTGCTTGCATCACTAGTGGAAACAAATCTTTAAAGTGGCTTATTAAGTTCTATTTTTTTGTTTTAGGTTGATGCAAAAGAAGATGAAGCAAGGAGTTTTATTTTCATGAGCAAGTGTGCCATGACATCTGACAAGCTTATGATTCTTATTCATGGCAGTGGTGTGGTTAGAGCAGGGCAATGGGCCAGACGGTGAGTGGTTCATATTGAAAGGGGAAAAGAGATGAATAAATAGGGACTGAGGCTTCTATGGACATACCCTGCGCGCATTTGGTTTCTCCTACGCTTCCCAAGAGAGAAACCACTGCGAGCACCCGTTAGCAACCAAGCTCATTCTAGTGAGCTGCCGTCCAGCGCCAAGGACAAATATGTACATGTGTGTGTGCTGCGTTTGGGTGAGCCTGCTGTGTGGTGATTCCATATTTTTCCTGCAAAATTATACAAAGTGATGTCAAGTGCATCATGTTGGGTGTGATGTACTTCGCACCTGCTCGATAGAA
>NC_090884.1:9369756-9384756 GCF_036669925.1 Montipora capricornis | reverse complement strand
TAATTTTGAAAGGCTTTATTATGTTATGCCCATTTCTGAAAGATACCAGGATGTCATATTTGGCAACTTCCAAATAATGGATCTCCTCAGTAAATTCAAAAACATCAGATATAATGTATCTGTTAATCAAGAGGGGTTTCAACTTGGTATTTACCACTTCGTCAGGGCTTAGTTGTAGGTCCTGATAGATGATGTTTTTTGTGTCTACAAAGACTATGCAGGTGGGCTAGTCTCGTTCTTAAATCGTTAATTTGGAGAAGTTGACTACTCCATCTGCCTGAAAGGTTTGAGTCTATCCCATTTATGGATGTTGTTCTATTTACTGTTTTGTTCGTTTTCCTGTCAAGGTTGATTATCAATGATGACTTAAATTGTGGAACTATGTTGCCCTACATCAAGCGAGCTGAGAAGGTCAGGTTTTTCAGTAGATAATTTTTACATTTTTACTTAATCTTTATCTGTTGACTTATTTGTATTTTGTACAAATTTTAGTGTAACACACTGGAATTTTGAACATTCTGGTGCACAAAGTAGAAGTCATTTTTGAGTTGGCCTGAGTATTTCCTGTATGATGTTCTTACATAATACACAAATATCATTTTATCCACTGAATTTTTCATTTTGCTCTTGTTGTAAAGCAACAAATACTTGCCTCCCTGCAATGCCTTTGTATGTCCTTTTTTCTGTAAAGGAATGTGTGCTGTTTAAATCTTGAAACCCTGTAGTGTACTTACTGACATACGGGTATTCAATTCAAGAAAAGTTTTCTTTATCATTGACTTGACATCTTATACAGAGTTCCTTCATTAACTTTAACTTTTTGAGCTTCTCAATAAAAATTACCTGAGTGTGGACATAAACTTATTAATAATAAGTTCACAATATTTTTGTGTCTGTATTGTATCAAATTTACAATCGTGAGGCAAAACCAGGAGTTTGAAAATCTCATACATCAGTGCTGCTCATACTGTAGATGTTACTTATATGGTTTACCTCTGAAGGAAAGAAATGTTTTATTTGCACTTATCTGCACAATTTATTATAAGGAATTAAAATTTCAGACAACCTCAACAGTGGCTTCCAAAGAAATCAAATCAGTGGCTTCAAAATTGAACCGAAATCAAGTCAAGGTGGCTTCCCACTGAAGCTGCTTGAATTTTCCAGGTGTCTCTTTGAGACAATTGCTTAAATTGTCCTGATAAGTGCAAACGTCACTTTCAATCTTACGGTTTACCTCTGCTTACTCATAACACAAGTGTTGCTGTTGGCCTACTGGTAGAGCATCTGGTAATGTCTTTGTGGGGGATAAATGGTTGACACAACCTAGCAGGACTAATCCTCACAATCTTTAATTTAATAAGTGAGAAGAAATTGTTGCTTAAATTTGTAATGATGTTTACAAATAATGGAACTTTTTACATTCAATAAGGATGATCCAATGCTCAGCTAAGTGAGCCACTGGTGTGAAAAGAAGGAAATCTTTTTTTTATGAGTGCTTTCTCAGTGCTAAATGATAATCATAGATTTTTTAGAAAAAACTTTAAGAATGACCAGTGTTTTCTCTTAAAATACAGGATGGTTTTGGAGTACTTATAACAAATGGAAATGAAAACTTTGGGTGGGATGAAAAGAAAAGAATACCTATCAGAGTGAGTTTTGATGGTGGGGCGTTTTGATCAGTCAAGTGAACAACATAGAAAAGCATTCAGAACATTTCATAGTTGTCAAGATCAACTGCAGTGAACATGGTTTTTCACAATTATTTTTGAAAGCATTATGGTAATAAAATATTAATTACCCCATGGACACCTCAAACCTCCTTGGACGCTCCCAGTGGATGAGTAAAAACATCTGGCCCCAGTTGTTCAAAAGGTGGATAGCGCTATCGGGCGGATCGATAAGTCACTATCCAGTGAATAAGTAATAGCGAAATCAATTGCGCTATCCAATGGATAGTGTTATTCACCTTTTGAACAACTGGGGCCTGGCGTTAGACAGAGTAAAATCTGTTAAGTCTCACTCCCAGGGATCAATGGGTTAAAAATCAATAACTTTTTATTACTCTTTTGCACTTCACACTTTTAACCTTCCATTGGCAAAATTAATAACCAATAACATTAACCTGGTTATTGCCTCCTGGGAGTGGGACGTAATTAACCAATTCACTCCAGTGGGGTTCCCCATTGACGAGTAAAATTGTCTGGCATTAGACAGAGTAAAATCTATAAGTCTCAGTGGCACTTACAGGAGTGAAAGGGTTAATTAAGGTGGCTCAAACCAGTTTTAAAAATTTGGAGGGAATGTGTTATTAGAAAGATTAACTCTACAACACTGTTTCACTTAATGGCAATGTTGTAGTACCAATAATTGCTTAACGAGATGCACATATTAATATGACATAATATATTACCATGGCAACAAAAGAACCATCCAAAAATGCCCTATGCCCTACGCCCTCTGCAAAGTTTTCAAAAATTCCCTGGAGCGGATTCAGAGCCACCTTAAAACTTTTTTTGAAACTGTGTAGATGGCTATAAATCTGCTCCAGAGAATTTCTTTAAACTGTGCAAAATTTTTTTCCTAGCCTGCTAATCATTCTCTTTCAATAAAAAATGGGGGGTCACCGCATTCGCTTCTGAGATTCATGCATTTAAAGACAACATATAGGCTGTTTTTAGATGGCTCTTTTGTTGCCATGGTAACCTATTACGTCACATTAACGAGTGCATCTTGTTAAGCATCTATTGGTGTTTCATATGGCATCATAACATTACGATTGAGTAAAAGACCAGATGATTTTAATATTGTCAAGTCGGAGCATCCTACGGCACCTGAGCAGTGTCTGAATTGGTTAAAGGTACAATTCTAGCTTTCTCATTGGTTCACTGGGTCTCGCTTATCAGCCATTATACCTGCATTTGACCTTATATGAAAATGAATGTGGCAAATGTCGCTCAGCACAAAAGTTTTGGCGCCCAGAATTCATGTCACTTTCAGGTCTTTTCTTCAATTTAAATAAAATTTAGCAAAACCGAAGGTTGAGAATTTAATAAAACAAATATTCCATTCGCCCTTGTTGTATACGAGATTGGTAATAGCTAAATTGGCGCTATGTGCCATGTTGGCTATTTACCATCTCGTATCCAACACGGGCTCATGGAATAATAATTATTGTTAATTATTCGTAGTGCTCTCATACCAACGACTTATTTAGTTTGTAGATTTAAGTCTGATTTCTTTCTTTAAGGGGAGTGAATCTCCAGAGAAGCATTTCAGATATGTTTGGGAGAACTTCATTTCTAAAGCTGCAGCTGAAAAAATAGTTGTTGTGGCCCATAGCTATGGAGGAATTGTCATTGTGAATGGGGTGAGTGACACTTTGTGTTTTCAAAATTTATACTATTAATTTACGAACGTCTGCTTGCTTTGAGTCCACATGGATATTATTAAGTCTCATTAAATATTCAAAAGGAGAAATTTGTCTACATGACTGTGAAATCCATTGAACATTAATATAATAAAAAAGCAGCTGCACGATTTTCATTTCTTGTTTTGTTTAGGTAGTGGTGTAGTTTTATGTAAAAACTTGCAGCAGTGTTTTATTGGTTTACACCCAGTAAAACATGCGCTGTGAGTTTTTTGAACAGCTTGAAAAACATTCAAAGAGCGTGTCCCTGGAGTCTGAACAAAGGTTAAAATTGTGAGAGGAGAACATTAACATACAAAAAAACAAGCTATGCCTTATTAGTATGCTTTATATAGAGAATTCTGGTGAGGATTGTTTTAGCAGTTAAAGCTCGTGCAGGTGAATTGAATTATTAATGAGTTTTAAAAAATGTAATTTATTATACTTTATTGATTGCATAAAAGATAATTAGCTTTTCTGTACAGTGGTATTGTTCTGTTGTTATTATTACTTGTATATTAATTTTTGAAAATGTCTTAAATTTGTTCCAAGATTTCAAGTGATAATAATAATAATAATAATAATAATAATAATAATAATAATTTTCTGTTGTAAGAATGACATTGCCATTCTTATTATGTTAATGCTGTAGCTCTTGTGGATGTTATACTGAGATTACACCAAGGGAGCGAGCCACATCCAATGGCCAATTGAAAGGTCCCTGGAGTCTTTCTTTCTCAGATCTCAGATAGAATCTGGTTTTCATTAGTTCTGGGCAACAACCAGTTGTCTAAGGAAACCAAGAAGCATCCTTCATTGTACATTCCTTTCCTGCCTTCATTTCCAGCACTTTTCTAAGAATTCTTGCCGATCCCGACAGTACAGATCTCTGAATCAGTTCAATGGATGTGTCTACACCTATGGTCCTCAGATTTTCTTTTAACCTCAGTGGTCTTGTTCCGAATACCCCTACCACTATGGGTATCACCTTTGTTCTTACTCCCCACATCTTTCGAACTTCTCTCGCAAAGTCTTGATATTTTTCTACTTCCTCACCCTTCCATCTTCCAGGATTGCCATGTCTATAATTTGGCAGTTCTTCTCACTTTTGTCAATGATTAATAAATCTGGTCTCCTAGTCTCAATCTCATTATTATTATTATTATTATTATTATCATTATTATTATTATTATTATTATTATTATTATTATTATTATTATTATTATTATTATTATTATTATTATTATTAGAAGTGAAGCATTTATCAAAAATATGGTAAAAATTTCATTTTAGATTTTAGAATTCAACTTTTAAATCAAAATATTGTGCCTAAATGTATATTACCATTGATAAATGAAGATTTCCTTAATTATAGTATTATAATAATTATTTTTCAGCTTCAAAAGTGTAAGGGACTTTTGGACAAGGTGAAAGCTGTTGCATTCACTGACTCTGTACACAGTCTTCCACATCAGGGAGGGGACAAAACATTACTAAAATGGATGAAAAAGGTGCGGTTTCTAGAAGTAACAGTGCATAAGTAAGTACTGTAATCCTTTCACTCCCACCGGTGCTACTGTTGACAAGTAAAATTGTCTGACATTGGCCAAAGCAAAAAGAATTATGGTGTACTTGCTGGAAGTGAAATGGATTGATGGGGACTAAAAAAAAAGGTTATTGTTTTTGCTAAAATTAAAAAGCCGTTAACATAGACAAGTAAAATGGTTTGCCGTAAGCATAAGACAGAGGTTCTTGAGAGCAAAAGGATTTTGACAATTGGTTACTTCTTTAGATTACATATACATGTTCATACATGCAAAATGCTAAATTGTAGTATTCAACCCTCATGGGACTGATCACACAAAAGGAAAATCCTTCTTATAAGGACTCAATATGTCCTTATTGACTAAGCGGGAGGGCCGGACGTGACAATATTTGGCCCAAGGTCAAGGCTTATTGACCGAGTGCAGTGAGATCCATGCGCCATGACCGAGGCCAAATATTTTCCCATCAGGCCCAAACTAAATTCAGTCAATTTTATGATAATTTATGGGCTTTTTATGAGCACTCAGAATGTCCTGGTCAAAACACACATAGAGCCCATGTTGCTGTAGATCTCCTAATCAACTCATTGAGTGTGAATGATGTTTAGTTAAAACAAAAAGTAGAAACTCCAGTTCTGCACAAACTTGATCTGGACACAAAGCTGTTGCCATGGCAACTGTATAATAGGTGTCATCATATTCATTGGCTGATAAGCATTATTGGTGCAAAGTTTGAAGAGAACTGCTGTAATATTTCTTAGGATTTTCTAGATTTTGTGATTTGTTTTGCTGTTGGAATCACTGATGATGTCATCAGTGTTTACACAAAAACTTTAATGAGAACACCATGTTCCTTTTAATTATTCAAATATCTTTCAATTAGGCCTTTAAGCAAAAGGTATTAGTGTGACTCTCTCACACTTTTGGATCTTTCCTTTAAGATTTTCCATTGTTTACAAATCACTAAATCAGATTACATACTTCATTGTAAGATCAACGCAAACAGAAAGATGTTTCAGGGTTAGGGTTAGTTATTATCTAATGTTGTCCTAAATACATGTAGTTATTAATTCTGAATTCCTGCAAAGCTGTCAAATTCTGCAATGTGCTGTAGCCTTGTTTTTCTCAAATTGTTGTTTCCTTTTACTGCATTTGTAGAATTCACGCAACTGGATTTCGTCGGATCGTCCTCTGGATTCCCCTGTGGAATCTGTGTTTAGAGGAGCAGACTGTGATATGGTATCTGCTGGTAAGACGTTTACTCTTAATAATGTCTTTACAAGGCTGGCCCAGTTACCCAATTTCCTTAAATCGTAAATATCTTAAATCACAAAAACTTGTAATTATTGGCTGGTGTTCATAGATGTTTAGAACACATGTTTCAAACAAACCAAACTTATTTTAAAACTTTGTACCTGTTTTTTGTCCAAAAAAAAATGCCCCAAAAAATCCACATGCGATCAAAAATGAGCATGCAGTACGAAACACTTCACACAATCTCAATATCAGCCAATCACTATTGGGCATAACAAAAAATGGAAAAGGGGGCTATAACACAAGCTTAAGACCTGGAATAATTATTGTTACTGCAGAGTGGAATAATTTTAACTGCTGAAAAGAGTAGAAACCCTAATTAACTTTAATATACTGTGTGACAGTGCACACTGAGAGTTTATTTTTGTGGGTTGGTGATTTTTCATGCTTTGCTGGAAATTCAGAATGGTGCTTTTAAACAGAAGTGACTTTTCATTTACTTGAGTGCATTCAATCAATATGAACCGTTGGTTTTAAATGAAAACAAAGAAAACTAATAGTTTTGTTGCCTTTCTTCTGAACGAAATGCACACTTAAAGAGAAGGCTATTTCTATGAGTGACTTTACTTACAGAATTTTGCAGTGAAGTAGACTTATTTTAAATTGGTAATTTTTTTGCAGGATTTTTTTTTTGCACACCACAGAAACAATAATATTGCGACCGCAAACATTAGAAATGGCAAAAATGTAGTGGACGATCATCTTTCTCAGGGTGATTGTGTTCTGTTTCTTCATTGTTAGGTACAGAAAGACACGAGCTGACTTCGCACTTTGCATTTGATTCGGTTTTCAAGTTCTTTGATGAGAGGCTCAGTGCACAAAATGAGCCAGATATCTCAGACAACCAAGAGGAGGCATCAAAAACCCAGGCAGATGAGGCATCAAAAACCCAGACAGATGAGGCATCAAAAACCCAGACAGATGAGGCATCAAAAACCCAGACAGATGAGTCATCAAAAACCCAGGCAGATGAGGCATCAAAAACCCAGACAGATGAGGAGAAAAGTACAGAGCAACCAACCTCTGAACAAAATGGTGCCTCAGAGAATAAGCCAGAGCCTACTCAGGGCCAAGAAGAAAGTGAACCGATGGAAGTTGACAGTAGTCTTTAGTGACTGAAACAGAGAGAGAGAAATATTGAGACCCCTATCCTTGGTTATTCAAAAGGTTAATAGCCCTATCCACCTGATGAATCACGGGCCACTGGATTAGTGCTAATGCTCCCCATTTGAAAAATCACTAACCTCCAGACAAGTTCTTCCAAAACCAATAATAATTATTGAGATATCCACCAATGCTTGTGATTTATCTGGTGGAATACTTAAACCAACCTTGCAATGACTGGGGCCCGTTGATAAAATCTTTGTTTTATCAGAAGCAAATGACATTGAAGCGTGTTTACAACTTGCAGCTCTTTTCCTTGGAACAAAGCTGGGAATGTTTGGACAACAATAATAATTACTTTATGCCCAAATATGGACCAAAATAAGATCAAAGCTGCACGTGTGAGAAAATGTATGAACTGTTTTGCATTTATACTAAAAACCCCAGCTCTGAACCAAAGGTAAATGCTTCTGGTTTTATCAGAATCTCAAGCGTTTTACTCTGGTTCAGAGTGGGGTTTTTTTTTAGTTTAGAAATTCCCTTATTTGGATGTAACGTAGCTCGTGCATTTTCCTGTGTGTGCAACTTTGATCTTGTTTTTGTGCATATTTGGGCATAAAATTGGTGTCCTAAAATCCACAGCTTTGTTGCAAGGAAACGAGTTACAAGTTACACGCTTCAAGGTGATGTGCTTCTGGTTTTATCTAATGCTTGGGTATATGATTCAGGGTCTGAAGTCTACCTTAATAAAAGGTGGCGAAATACGAGATACAAAAAACCCTAAACTTGGCGCGCAACATTGTTTCGTTGCAAGTTTGGGTCGATGTCTCCCGTTTTTCACCTTGCATGATCAACTTGTCGCTCAACAAGAACATTTGTTGCGGGTTGAAGAAAGTTGTTGCAAAAAGTAGAGAGTGGGTCTACTCTGAGCAACAAATTTTGGCTTTTTTGTTCGTTTGTCATCGAGCTCACAGCTTGTCCCGCAACAAATGTGCTCGTGTACTAGCAAATCAACCAATCAGCGCCCTGCATTTCTTCAACCCGCAACAAATGTTTTTGTTGCGGGTCAAGTTGATCACGCAAGGTGAAAAACGCAAAACATCAACCAAAACTTGCAACGAAACAATGTTGGGTGACAAGTTGAGGGTTTTTGTATCTCATCTTTCGCCTCCTTAAGTGAAGCATCAGCAATTTTTTAATTGAGGCCATACCTAGGTTTTCTGTATTTTGCCTGTTTATCAACAGAATTCTTTGCTCTTGTTAACCCTTTCAGGCCCGATAGTGCCAAATGGCACTTATAGATTTTACTCTGTCTAACGCCAGACGATTTTACTCGTCAATGGGGAACCCCTCGGGCCTGAAAGGGTTAAAGCAACAGGATAGCCCTTATTTATTTTCCTTTTCCCAGTTGTTTGAAGGGTGGATAACTTTGTCGACTGAATATAAGTGCTATATGCCATGAATAACTAATAATAATGTTAACTTAGTTGTTCAGTAAAAACCCAGTGGCATGTGAAAGAACCTAAAATTTAAGAACCTGTTAGGCTAAAATTTTCAATAGTTTCTTCTTTTACAAAAATGAAGGCACAGATGAAAATACAGAAAAAAAATTAGTCTAGCTTTCAGTCAGCAAGATTCAAAGAATGAACTAAAATGCATGCTAGTATTTTGGAAACTGATAAATTTACTGTATGGTTATCATCTAAACTGTATTCTACATAATTATTTAATACAGCATTATACCCATTCCATATCACATATGCCCTGCAGTAGTTATCTTTGCTGATCGCTAGTGCCCCTATCAAATTAAGAACCTAAGTAAGCTAAAACCCCACTAAATACCATTTCTATAAGAAACTATTTAGGCTAAGTAGGAAAACTCTAGGTTCTTATACGCAGGTTTTACTGTATTGGTTTTGATAGCCGATATCCACTGAAATGTCATCTATCTGTGAAATAGTCCTAGTCACCATTTGAACTCATAAACCAAATAAAAGTTATCATTTTATTCTTATATGTGGTGCTGCTCATCATCATGAAGGTTAGAAATTGTGTAATCTACAGATCTTGCAGTTGATTCTTCAAAAAATTATCTTCCAAAGCACCACACGGGTACCCAATTCAATTATCACTCTGGATACTTGTCCTTGTTTGAAAAGAACTTAAAATTAATAGAGATTCTACATGATTGTACTTTTGAAACTTGATTTCTCTACAATGCCTCAGCAATTTCCTCAACCTTGATAATTAATGTGTTCCTCGCATCGCAAAAGCTTCATACCAAAGTGAGTGGGGCCAGTTATTTAATTAAAATAACTCAAGTGAAGCCTTACTGTGAAAGAGATGTCATCAGAGAGTTGAAACAAAAGGGATACAGGGAAAGGCTACTGAAGTGTTCTTTCCATTCATTGAAACAGCAGCATATATTGTGATGTGATCATCACAGGTAAAAGAGTTAAGCAAATTTTTTTTGTGGGGGTAACCAACACTTATGCAGACTACAACCCAGTTGAATGTGTGTAGTGATCTGCAGTCCCCTGACTTCTAGCAGTCTCAGTTCAGAGTCAGTTTTGACTAAAGCCCTCAGCTCAAATGATCTTGAAGAGACTGTTTGTAGTATGTATGAGTAGTCTTAGAATGCTCACTGCGGTGTGCTCATTTTAACTTTTCATCTTCTCTGTGTCCCAGTAATTCTTTTATTGAAAGTATAGTTTCTTGGTAGTTGAACCCTTAAACCCCTGACTGATGAGTAAAATTGTCTGATGTCAGTCAACCAGTGTCACTCTTTGGAGGGAAAGTTATAACCAAAATTAAGAATTAAGTTTATGTACCTTTAAAGCTAATTATTATGGTTCTTTTTCAGACGATATTTACAAATAAGATGTGAGAAATTAAATTTGATAACTGAAATAAAGGTATAAAAGTCATTTAAAATTCTAATCAAGGGTGTGTATTGTATTTGTTCCCTTTAAAGTGACCCTGTGATAAGAAAAAATAACTTCCTTTTTTTCTTCAGAAAGTGTGTTTGCTGACTGGAAAAATTTTGACCTTTGATTTTTATCCAAAGGCCGTTTACTTTGACTGTAAGTTATGGATTTCACGGTCCTCCATTTCTCACATTTAGAACTGACCGATTGGACCTCAGAGGGTTGGATCCGGGGAAAAGTGATGTCAAAGGCTCACTAGCTTCAGCCTGTGAACAAAGCTTATTATAAATGCAAACCATGAGTTTAAAAATCTGAAAGCCCAAAACTCCCATGCTGCATGTTAATTATGTGGCGTATACACACATTGCATTCTTAAACCAGTGAGCCTTTGACACTTTCTCCTTGAACCTACTCAGGTTTCCTATTAGTGGTGCTTACTGAGAGTATCAAGTATTTATGAGCCAATGAGTCAAGAGTCAATGAAATGAAAGCTAAGATTTCAGAGAGTGCTTAGGCTTAATCACTGAAACAAGGGCCTAGGCTTAATCAATAAATTATTGCTGTATTGACTGTGAGTGTCATTGACTCATTTGACTCATAAAACATCCGTTCTCGCTTACTGAGACAGGGATATTTTTGCTTGGTATAACCCTTTGACGTCCAAACCAGCCTAAACCGGCCAGACTTAGTATTTTACTCTGTCTAACACCAGACTATTTTACTCGTCAATGGGGAACTCCTGGGAGTCAATGGGTTAAAACTATGCGGAGAAAGCAGAACCTAGCAAGTGCTCTTGGCATTAAAAAAGAAAATTGGGGTTAACCACAATTTTTCAGAGATAATTAAGCTTCAATTTGGAAAAGGCCACCATACATTGCTTTGTATTCAAAGCTTTTTGCAAATATTGTTGATTACTAGGCCTTTTTTGACATATTAAAATTGAGCTTGAAAGAGAGGTTTAGAGGACAAAGACCAAGGAAATTAGATGATTTGCAAAGATTTTTCACATTCATCCAACGTGTTTCTATCGTTTTTGTCCTCACTGCCTCACTATCAAGATGAATATTTGATATTTCGAAAATGGGCCTATTATCTTTGAAAAATGCGTGGTTACCCCTAAATTTCTATTTGGATTTCATTAACAATCGTCAAGATCTGCCTTTTCTGCATTTTCATAAACCACGCAAAAATACATTTGAATTAGTAGGCACCGTCCTTAAAGTTGCAAAGATTAAGTAACAGGTTGACTTCACGGCTATTTTGCATTGAGATAGTTCTACCAAGACATAACATACCACATACCAATGACATTTTGTCATTTGATGTATCCAGATTCTTTTTTCTTAGGGTTGATTTCACTCTATAATTAGCAGCAAGGTCTTTTTTTAACGAAACAAAAGATTAGATTTCTATCCCTGGCAGAAACGTTTGGGACTTTGTTATGTAAGGTTTTAGTAAAACTGAGTTTCCACAATGTGTGATGATGGTGATTGCTCAACTTTACAATATGGCTTGTCTTTGTAGCCGATATAATGCGCGCTCTGATTGGCTAATTGTGACTGAATTGTAGGGTATTATTATCCCGTAATGCCCACGGGCCGATTACGGGCTTGCAGAAACAAAGCAAAAGGTAATTTAAAAACCATATAATAAACTGCTTACTAACAGAGCTACAATAGCTTGAGCCATACTGGGGAATATTGGCCCTCGGTCGTTTTTGTATGGACCTCGCTGCGTTTGGTCCGTACTGCCACGACCTTGGGCCAAATGAATATTCCCCAGTACGGCCCTCGCGCTCGGTTAGTAAGAAGTTAGTAAGGAGTAAGGAAGCGTAACTCAAAGAAATAAGAATTTTTTTACTCTAGCTTTAATTCAAAATTATTTACATTTTCTTCATTATACTCTCCACAGGTCTCCATAATTATATCTGATTATTCAAATAATCTTTTACTATCAAGATCATTAATTTCATAAAAATATTTCATCAAAATTTCAAATAGTGAAAAAAGATTGTAACATAAATCTGATTTCTTCAACTTTACATCCATGGTCGTTTTACCTGAAAACAATTTCTAGTTTTACTGTGCTAGAGTATGACAGTTTCAAAAAATTGCAACCACAGAGGCCATTTTTGTTTTCCAGAGGCCACATTTTTTGGGGCTGTAACTAGGTAAGAAAATCAGAGACTTCTGTTCTTCTGGGCAGCATCCAGAGTTTCAAATGATGGCGATTGCCAGCAGTTACAAAAATGGCAGAATTTGGCTTCACTTGAAACGAGCCAGAGGTTGTATTTCTCAATGCCAACCAAACAAATTGTGGCCTTTAAAGAACACAATAAACAAAGACCTTTTAGCAATTATGTGGACAGTCAGAACACAGTTACTTGATCTGTACTGGAAAATAAACAACAATGCTTGAGTGCATTGTTCCAGGACATGTATTTTCCAGTCATTGGGCAAGTATCATTTTGATCAGTCACTTATTCCCTTTTTCAAAAATATACTGTATATACATACCACTATACATAGTGATTACCATGCTTGCATTTGTGAACACAAATATTATTTGATAGCAGTAAAATACCGTCAATTATAAACAAAATTTCAGGGAAGATTATAATGCAACAAACCAATGGTTGAAAAATTGAAAGAATCTGTTGTAAGCAAAGAACTTTGAACAAGATTAAATGTGAAAATCACATGGTCCACACCCTCGATTTAAAATGTCAAAGGCCCTGAATGACGATCTTTCCACTCGCCCTTTTATCTACAAACTTGTGAAACAAACAGATACGATAAAAGAAAAAACAACAAAGGCTAACAAAACATACTGTTGAAAACAACAGTTAGATTTAAAAAAAACATTTCACATTTACTTATAAGGATATGTTTAGGTTGACTTACAGGTAATCTTTTGGTTACCCAAAATAAAACATTTTGAGAAAATTTCTCAAAATATTTTACATTGCCACTGATAACAAAATTAATGATATGGCCCTAGCTCAGTTTGCACAAGACAAAAAAGTCATACCACTTTGCTCATTTTTCAGCATTCACACATGTTTCTGAACTTCTTGAGTCAAAATTAGACAAATGGGACATCTGCCTCTCAAACCTCTCGGATTACTTCAAATAGGTCCAAGGGTCTTGGAGTGTTTCAAATTCAATGGGGAATTTACATCTCATTGCTGAAAACTCACTTTTTGCAGACAATTTCACAATATTATTGTTACACAGAATAAGGGCCAGGATCCTGCTGACCTGAAGCCATATTCATTTCCAAATCCATCTCTTTTGTAAAACTATTCTGAAATGACCAAATTAAATCAAATACAATGATGTTGTTAAAGGCTCTGACAAATCATAAATGTTGTAGCAATATTGTTCAATTATTAAATTTTGTTATCATCAAACAATGAACGGTGAAAAAAAAAAATCAAGTTGCAGAGGATGTGCCGTTTTTGACAGATGGGTTAAGGTCTCCGATGTCGTGTTCCAAATCGTTGGAATAGTAAACAAGTACAGTGACTATTGTGTAGCCTGCTAGCATGAAGATCACTTTTAAGAGACGGTCCCCATTGGCTTCAAGTTCACGCTGGAAGATTTCAAAGAACGTGACAAATAAAAATGTCCCGGTCGCGATCCCTTGCAGAATCCCCGAGGTTAAACTGCTGCTAAGTTCAGAAGTGCTGTGAAGCACAGCAATACCTATTCCTATCCCGATAGGGCCCATGATGGAGAAAAGGAAAGCTGATTTGATGACCGTTTTCGTTTGCATCTCGTGTTGCACCAAGTTGACGCTGAGTGAAAATGCAATAATCGACTTATGTATCACAATAGCTACTGCTATCTGAACTAACCGGGTCACGTCTGTGATTAAACCGAGGGCAAGTCCTTCGAACACGGAGTGCAGTGATAAAGCGAGAATTAGAATGTAAACTCTGAAACTGGCATGTTGTCCTTGGCGACAATCAACTAGACAAGAATTGCTCGCCGAATCCACCTGACTGTATCCCTCATTTGAAGGTCGACGCTTTGGCATCAGTGGCTGTCTTTCAGATTCATTGGACCGTCCGTGGAAAATTGATGAATCGCGGAATAGTGTGTGTACGATCTGTTCCACGATTAGTACAATAAAAAAACCGGCACAAGTCGTGAACTCGGCTACAGGGAAAACCGTGTGCACATCTGCCAAGCGAAACGCCTGTTCATATTTTTCTCGTACCATCGGCAGCAAGTCAAGCAAACAGGTTGCAAAGAAAACTCCACCGGCGAAGCAGTTGCAACAGCCAAGGATACGCTGCCTCGTTCTCTGCGACCCCCGGATTTTCAGCGGAAGAAGACCGACAAGCATTGTGAGCAAAAACAAAATGGCGATTGCAACTCCTTTAGCTGTTTCATGCCGCATTTCTGGTGACAAATTAGTTTAAACTTCGTGAAAGTCTTTGAGATGAGGGAGTTTTCAGGAGAAACGTGTCCTCTCTTTGTACCAAATACACGACTTCAACACATTTGAGGGCCGGGCGGTCATCGCGTGTAGCGTCATTGTCACGAGGAACTTTGCGATAAATGATTATCATCAACAAATAATCACCAATCATCATACCTTAACCACGGGATTACATTCATTACTGGGTTGCCCAGTCGGAAAACGGGTGGAACTCAGTTGCTGTTGTTGTTTCATTTTTATTTTTACTGGGTTGCCG
>NC_090884.1:9344756-9367256 GCF_036669925.1 Montipora capricornis | reverse complement strand
CCCTCTAAAGGAGATGGGGTTCAAGCTGAACAAGAGGGAGTTTAGGGGTGGACTCAGCCTACGCTATGAATGGCCTATAGCCGATATTCCATCTACGTGTTTTTGTGGAGAGCCCTTTACAATAGATCACGCCATGATTCAGTTGTATGAGAGGTGGATTTGTAATTCAGAGACATAACGAGCTCCGGGAACTGGAATCAGAGCTCCTGAGCTGGCATGGTTTGCAAAAATGTAGGTACTACAACATGTTGAAGGAGAGCAGTTGATACGATGGCCAAATAAAGCGCAGGATGCAAGACCGGATATACATGCCAGTGGCGGATCCAGGGGGAGGGTCGGGGGGGTCCGGACCCCCACTTCCCTAACCGAATTTTTTTTTACTACTTGTTTGAGTCTAAAATTCTCGCATCTGCAGGTTCGCCTATTATTACTCAACTGGATGTTTGATGGAGAGCCACTCTATTTTGCCACTAATCTGAAAAAAGTTTCAGGAAGTTTCTGTAGTGTTTTTCTGAGTCAAGGTTTGGACCCCTCCCCCCATCAAATATTCCTGGATCCGCCCCTGCATGCACGTGGTTTTTGGGGGCCCTAGCGATCAGCCTTTTTCGATGTCAAGGTTTGTCACCCGAATGCTGAATCCTATAGGAACCTCGAGCCGTAGCAAATATATCGTCTACACGAGAACGAGGAAAAGCGTCAATACTCAAGTAGAGTGCTCGATATCGAACATGGAACATTCACCCCTCTGATTTTTACAACAACTGGTGGAATGGGAAAGGAGTTCATGGCAGACTAGCAGAGTTGATTGCCATCACGAAAGGAGAGGACTACGCCAAGACAATCTCATGGATACGAGCAAGAACGAACTTTGCACTTCTGAGAGATCCGCATTAATCTGTCTCAGAGGAACTAGATCCACTGTAAGGAAATCATGGGACTTTCGCAATACTGATATAGAAATTGCGAATACTGAAGGAGCTATTTATTGACGTTTTGAAGGGGACATTTAGGGATCCATACGTTTTAAATTGTTTTGTCTGTTTACATTTTCGTTGTTTCTTCTTTTTTTTTTTACATTTTTTTTAAACTACGCATTCTTAATTAATTGTAAATAGGTTTCTTTAAGTACTATCTGATATATGTATTTGGAAGATATTTTTATTTTTATATTTGACCTTTTGTAAATAGTTTTGAATAATTAATGACATTTTTGAAGTTAAATTTATTATTATTATTATGATTATTATTATTATGATTATTATTATTTTATTATTATTATTATTATTATTATTATTATTATTGTTATAAGATTTAACGAGAAACAAAGTGAAATGCTTCCGTAAGTGCATGGTTGGAGTGTAAATGTCAGGATATCGGAATCAAAAATGTTGCTCTACGGGTGCAGTTCCGCCCTCTTCTTTCCGTTCTCGTTTGCGATAAGTTTAAAGTACATGACGTCATGTTAGTCACAGCAAAAGGAAAGGAGCTAATTTGCCGATTAGGTATATGACGTGCTTTTTGGAATGATGCTCTTAGAACATTATACGTCATGTAATTTGTCAAGAGACCAGTAACCCTGACGAACTATTCATGTAGTTCAAGATTTCTCAAAACCAGGGGCTCTTTCAGTAGTCAGTTGCAATTTTCTCGGGACCGAAAACACAGCATTGCAACTTCTTGAGGTTTATATTTTTTAAAAGCAAGGTGAGCACACCATAATACCAAACCCAGTGGGACCACACGTCACGTATGCGCACAATCATATCACCTGGTTCCTTGGCAGCCATAAATAGCTGTGGCCTCATCAGCATGGCATAGCCAAGTTAACTTGGTACATTAAACCGTCCATTATATGACAACAACATTGAGAATGATTGCTTAGGATGATAAATGTTTCATTTTCATAAGAATTCTCTCTCGGACCATTTCAGCTTCAATTAAAATAAAACAGATTGCGTTAATGAACATTTGAATTAAATGCATTTCTTGTGAAAACAAAACGACGTTTCGTATGCTTTGACGTACATGTTCAGAAGTGCCTGTTGACTCGATTACAAATGAATTTACAGATAAAAAGACATTGCCAAGAAACTGTCGTGAATTGGAACTTGTCGATCATGTCTCTTCAACCGAACTCTTACGTATCCATCAGGCTCGGGTTGCTCGAATCATGGTTAGCGCTAACCAGCGTTTAACACCGTGGAAACCTGTAGGTTTCAATACCGGAGTAACCATAGAATACAGGGCCATTTTTGAAGCAGTATCACTGCAGTGCTCCGCGGCTCGCTAATTAAAATCAATGTTTAAGGAAGAAATAAGGTAAGGCATATCTTTGAGTGGCTTGGCGGCTTGTCAGGCTACCGAGCTGCCGAGCCCGCCTGAAAAGCTGTCGAACATGGGAAGCCAACGAGGCTTCGAGCAACCGGCCCCAGAGACCTATTGCAAGATATAATCTCCTTATCATCCCCAGCACTCGTACCCGACTCCGCCGGCACGTAATACAGTTTCTTTTGGGACTTACAATGGTCCCAAGAGAAAACAAAAACAATGCTTATGGAAAATTTGGGTGGACAAACAAAGAGTGTTATGTTATTTTCCGCTTCGGCCAATGGTAACTCCTTGGGGATGTATTTCAAGTCTTTGAAATGCACTTTATTTTAAATGTTTTAAACTCCAGTGTGTTTTATTCTATTTTCTCTTCGAAGCGTAGCCAATTGGTAACATCTGTTCTGACGCCATGGTATAAATATGGTAACCCATGTTTATGACGTCATCGTACGACGACAAAAAAACGAAATAACTCTGCTTTGGTTGAACATACACCTCTGCCAACAAGCAAAACCAGAGAGTAAGACGAAGCTCACTACGAAAAAGAAAGAAATACAGTAATATGAGTTAGGG
Source organism: Montipora capricornis (assembly GCF_036669925.1). Classification (NCBI taxonomy): domain Eukaryota; kingdom Metazoa; phylum Cnidaria; class Anthozoa; order Scleractinia; family Acroporidae; genus Montipora; species Montipora capricornis. The sequence goes on along the minus strand of NC_090884.1, from coordinate 9,364,355 downwards.
GTGTAAACTATGAAAAACTTGAACCAAAACGGCGAAGCACAGCCTTGCCCAGCGTCACAACCAGATGACAAAAATACTGGGGTCACCCCGTGCGTACACTCAAAGCAAGAGTTATATGTTTTTCGATCACCGCAGGATTGGAACAAAATGCCTGCAGTTCGCTTTACTGTATGACCTCTCGAATGTGTTCAAGGTAGAAGTAAAGAATCACAGCGTTTTGCATGAAAACTTCGTATAGAAGCGAGAAAAGACAACAAAAACTTTATCCCAGACAAGTCATATTTGTTAACAACTGTTTTCGTCAAGCAACTTGTTCCTAACTTCTCGATCATCTTTAACTCGATGCCAGTGAACTAATCGCAAGGTTTTGTAGAACCAGCAATGAAAGTGAATTTCAAATTATATTTATTGTACCTCTTCACCGACTAAAATATGTTAAGAGATTTTTTTAATCAGCCCCCATTTTTTCGGATTTTGTTTTTGAATTTTCGGCTTCTGTATTCTAAAGAGATAAATTTCCGTATTCCGCTTTCTGGATTCCTGCTTTTTAATAAAACTCTGTTCGTGTGGAACTGAGTTCCTTTTGCTCGTCCATCAGATGGTGAACTTTATTTATTTAAGTGTCAAATCAATAGGCCATTAATTTCCGAGTTCATGTCTGCTTCCTCTTCAAAGCGAGTCTAAGTGCAAAGTTTTTGTGATGGTAATTAGTTCTGCTTTACATATGAATGAAAACTAATTTTCATAAGAAAAACTTCGCATTTAGACTCGCTTTGAAGAGAAGGCAGACATTGTACAAATCAAATCAAATCCACCCGAAGAGAACTTGAATCAACTCATGTCAAATCACAGCTTGGTTTTCGAGGAGAGGGGAAAACGACAGTACCGGAGAAAAACCTCTCGAACAACAAACTTAACCCACATATGACGCCGAGTCTGGAAATCGAACCCGCGCTACAGGCAACTGTGGGACGCGGGTGCTCTAGCCACTGCACCATAACCGGACCATCATGTTTTCTTAAGGATACTTTTCCTTTGGTACATCTCGGATTAGCTTTCAATTCCCTCTTAGCTTTGTAGCCTCGCTCGTATTTTATAACACGTGTATCTGACTAAAGTTTCAGTTGACCTCTGGCGATCGCATTGTACTACTGTATGATTCATAATTAAACGCTGGAAGCTTCTGTTTGCAACTCCCAACAACTCCTTATTACGCGCCTTCGATAACAACACAGTACATGGGAATGAATTTACCTTGGTAATGAGGATTATAATTTCCTAGGTTATCCCGGAATTTCTTTTGTTAGTTTATTTTTCGTGTGGACAAGGCGTCGTGCTTGCACAATGAGGTTTATTAGCCTTGAAGTGTTTACATCTAAGCCTCGGCATCTGATTGGTGGGTTTCCGGAACAAAAATGATGTGATTCCCTTCAGAAAACATTTCAAGCCATCAAGAGCGCCAAGGCTTTTGGAACCTTTCCCGTTTTCAACGACGTTTTACTTAGATAAAATCGGTTAAAGGAGAAAACGTTTCTTTTTTTAACTTAGGTGACGTCGACCTTGGTGCAGTTACTGCTTGTAGTTATGCACTTAATTTCTAAACACGCATTTTCCTCATTTTCATCTGCAGGATGGACAATTGATCTCCTGTTTCTGGCAAACCTACATGGAAGACATGGTCCCACTACACAAGAACTTGGTGATTTAAGGGAAATAGAGAAATGAGATATCCTCCTCTAGTCAACTTTATTCTCAGGAATGGAATGGGAGACCTCGTTTTTCCACGGACACAGATTAAAATAGACGAGAACACTGGCATCTACCATGTCGAAAGGTATGCACATATTTCATCTGCACTCGTCTTTTACTGTGTTAGTCGCGACGAAGCTATTATACAGGCATGCTTTGTAAGAGACCTATTAATTGGATACATGGTCGCAATCATGGAAAACATTGGTCTAGGGCGACATCACGAAAAAATGAGTCGAGGGACATACGTCGAGGCCAGCATTTTGCTGATGTCAGTTCTTTTAGCTCCACCTCCTGTGCTAACCGCTTGTTTAGACATTGAAGTTATCAGAGGTTATTGAATTTTTTTTCATGCAAAAGGATCAAGGAGAACCAATGCGCGGAAAATCCACCGCCCATTGGAGTCCTTGAGACGAAAGCACCGTGAACGCCAAATATAAAAAGAAATAACAACACCTTCAGGTATAATGAGCAGAGACTCTCATTCTCCGCGTGCGGCATACATTTGAATACATTCTATGCCATTCATGCGGCGGCAAATCTTAGATGATCTTTAGAACCATCTTTCTTAAAATAGCTAGTCCATCAAAAAGATAGACAGGCTATTACTTAAAATAGCCTGTTTTAGCCGCTCTTTTTCGAAGCAAGTCAAATTGCGCACTCCTTCGTTTACAATAACATGTAAAGTAAAGGTAATTAACCTCAAAAAGATCTTGCAACTTGATTTTCTTTTAAAACGAGATGTAACTGTTCTCAGAAATGGCTTACTGAGGACCTTCAATGGGGTTTTCGAGATTCTGCTATATTGGTAAATAACAACGAATTTCACTTGCCTATATACCTAGATAGATCTTTCTAGATATCAGACTAAAATCGAGTTTGCTAATTGTTTTTCATACGACATTTTTATGGAAGTCAACGACGGAACTATATACTGTCACGTAGAACCGATATTCATTTCTTTTCAAACAAGGAAAAATAGATAAAGTGATGGTGAACTTTGAGAGCCGCGTAATCTGTAGATTCTTCTTCAAAAAACCCTGTGTGGTGTCTTAACTAATCAGATTTAAAATAATGAGTATGTTATTGCATATATCTCTACAGCACATGTGTGCTAGGCCATTCCCGAGTTCATGTTTGCCTCCCAATCTCGACCCCAGAGCAGAGCTGTTCTCTTGACTGAGGGAGAGAAGAGCTCTGGGGAACCCTGAAACAAAGTGTTTTTTCCATCGGTTTTCGAGAAGAACAATGAACAGCGTCTCTAATTGGTGCATTCGTGTTAGCACGAGGAGTGAGCAGGCGCCGTAAGGTTCAAATAGCCAATTTTTGGCTATGAGAATCCTACGGCGCATGTTCTCCTACATAGAGTTTCCCAGAGCCTTGGGTCGATCCGAGGTGACGAGAATGGTCTGCCTCCTAGCTCTTCAAAGCAAGTCTAAGTGCGACGTTTTTCTAACGAAAATTAGTTTTCATTCATATGTAAAGTAGAACGAATTTCAATCACAAAAACTTCACACTTAGCCTCGCTTTAAAGAGGAGGCATACATGATATTGCCTTATGCGCCTCAAAGAAAACAAAACATGACTAGTTAAGTATGTGTGATGTTTCAAATGAATTGCCACACAATTAATGAGACATTGTACCGCATAGAACTGATATAATCCCGAGTTCAGTGGCATATCGGACGGCGAAAGCTCTCGGAACGCAAGTCTCGCAGTTATTATCAGTACGGGTCAAATGTCGCGATTACATGGCACCTACATAAGGATGATGAGCAAGTAGATCTTCAATGCAACTTGGTGACAGTTCAGCTTTACCGTACTTACTGAAATATTAAATATTAAAGTTCTTCCTACAGCTCGACAAAGTAAATAACTTCTTTGGGTCCTGGGTTGCCACTGTTTGATTGTGCCTCAGGATATCTTTTCTCGCTATCGCAGAGTAGCGTATGTTATAATAGCCTGCGTAGCATGGCGGTTTTGGTTGCTAAGTAATAAAGGCGGGCGAGGTTCTCGCGGGTTCGCCGCTCGTTCTCGCGCGCTTGGCGCGCGAATTTCGCGGCTTCGCCGCTCGTGCGCCCGGCTCGATAAAACCGCCAATGCTACGCAGGCTAATGTTATAAACACCCCTTGCTCCCTCGAACTAACTGATAGTTGTTTTGTCCTCGCATCGTTACACTTCATGATTGGCTGCCGAGAAATTGCTGTTATGAATCGACAAAGAATCGATAAGTAGTCAGTCAGTCCGTCAACCAATCCACCCATTCATTCATCCATTCATCAATCAGTCAGTCAATCAATCAATCAATCAATCAATCAACCTATCAATCAGTCAGTCAATCATTCAATAAATCAATCATTTAATCAATCACTCACTTGGTCAGTGAACCAATATTTATTTGTCTAAGGTAGGTTCATCGGTTCCCTCTAGATTAAAGCAAGGATAACGCTATCCAGTGAATGAATCAGAAATGAATTCCTATCCTGCAAATTTAACAAGTAATGTGAAGGTTTAGTATTATTATTCAGACACGAAGTTTCTGCCGATCAAAATAGTGTGTGCAGCAGTTGCAAAGACCAGATCAATATTCCTAATAGTGAAGAAACAACGCAATAACAACATGATTTCCGAACTGATGTAATTTCCAAGCCGATCTAGCCTAGCCCCCAAGAAGTCATCTTAAATATTCCGCATAAGTTTACCAAATAGGCAATCATTCATCCCACGACAGGGGTCTTCTAAGGAGTGATGACATCACCATTTGCCTTAAATTCCTGTTTATAAAGCCAGCTAGAAGTTCTTAAAAACACATATGCCTGTCGAGATGAACTCAAGCAAATAATTGTCTGCTTGTGTTATGAAAACGAGTTTTAATTGGCGATTTTCAGAGTGCAAATCATTGCCAGATCTAAATCCCCTCGTGACAAAAATCTTTATTCATCTCATATTTTTCTAAACAGGGTACCTCATTTCTTAACAGGGGCCGCTGAGAGGGAGAGGCTAGGACGCACATATACCAAGACCTACTGTAGCCCCCCCTCCCCCCTCCCGCCCACTTTCAAACGTTCTCCGCGGCCCCTGTCGTCCCCAGGCCTTCAATTCAAGCGCCCAATGCAATAATGGATCAAGACGTGGGAACGAGGGCAATGCCGCATTCATGTCTTCGCATTCATTTTCTAGCGAGGTTGACTGGGAAGGAGGGTGAACTGCGTTCTTTGATCGGTTAGAAAGTCGCACCGGAAAATTATTGAAACGAATTGTCATTTGATGGAATTATATTTTAAGATATCATGACCAAATATTTTTTAAAAATCCGAGGGTAAATAAAGATATATGATATGATATGATATTCTGATCAGAGTATATTTGAACCAACCAAAATCACATTTTGTCTTGTGATAACGCGAAAATTATTCGACAATCAACAAAGCAGAATGCAAATTTCTTGAATTTGATGTTTTTGATTTGAAATGTTGCTTTCCAACATGTTCCAACTGTCCAAAACCAAGGGAATGATTTTTTACTTTATGACCTCCTTCATGATGGAGTTTTCGTTATGGTTATACACAAACTCCCGCCAAAGCAGCTCGGCTACCTTCCACTTCAGCACTTGCACTGACTCCCTCCCCTCCCAGGCTACGGCTGAGTGACGCACATGGGCATTTTGAGCACAAGTTACTGGTCCATAAACATGCCGTACAAAGCAAATAGATACCGTTTGCTGAACTTTTATGGGTTTATTTTAAATGTTAAATGACATACTGCTCAGTATTGCCTCTCTTTCTCAACAGATTATTGATACTTCTATTCTTTTCTTAACTATCATATATCCTCAATTTGGAACTTTTGTGTCTCAGGACTCCTAGTTGCTCCCGCAGGGTTTTTGGCCCCAGAGGGCCAAAAACCCGAGGAGGCACCTTAGGACTCCCCACGTGATATAGAGGAAGACTGGAGAACAGAGAATGTACGTATTTCCGGTAGATTATAGTTATTGCTGTTTTAGGAGTAAACTCATTAAAGATTGAAGATTAAAGATTAAAGATTAAAGATTGTGGTGACAAAGCCGCCGCAAATTTGAAAAAAAATTGTTAAGTACTTGGAATGGATTTTAAATTAAACCCGGAGATTCTGCTTTGTAGGAATGTACCTTCTTTCCTTTTCATCGATGCGGAAGATCCACACACCGACTTTTTTAAGTAGATTTGTTTCATCTCCTTTAAAACATCGCTGCCCAACAATACTAGCCTTGAGGTTGTTTTGAAGTTAGGAATCAACGGTTTCCCATTTATTGGCTGGAGGGTGTTCATACAGGTTTTTGACGTTCCAATAAGCCCTATCGAACTGTCAGTGTTCAAATCAGGGATAATCAAAACTGATTAAGAGTGTATCAAAAATGAACGATAATAAATAATTCAGTTTTCATTGGATCCATCTGAAAACTGGTTTGCTCTTAATATCGACAGGAAAAATTTGCTTTTTACTTATCTGTTAAGACATGTTCAATAATCATTTGTTTAAGAGACCGCACACCGCACGTATTAATTGAAAACGTAGCATCTACGTGCTGTCATGATTTTCTTCTTTGCCGCATGCCCGGGCGAAGCCCAACCAATTGTGGGCCAACAATAAAGAAACTTTGCCAAGTAACCACAATTGTTTAGTTTCTGCTGTTTAGCCTGTGATAAATACACTCATCAGACCTTGTTTTTCTCAGTTTCATTGGTCATGATCTAACTGCAAAAGCAACAAATACATTTTTTTTTTTGCTATCCGGCTTTACTTTTCTTCAAGATAAATGGTTTCTTTTTGAGCTCGAAGTGTTTTCGAATGTTTTCTCGTTCCAAGATAAATTATTTTAAGAATCTGACCGAAGCCTGTGAGCATCTGCGGTCGAATCGGTTCAAAGACCCTTCAAATGCCTCAGCGCTTATAAAAGAAAGCCGACGTTTGGCAATGTCTAGCCTCTGGCTGTTTTTCTGATAAATCATCTCTCCCAATAGCTTTCTTGGTCATCGTTAACGGAAAGAGAAAAAGTAGGCATGATTGTTGTCATTCTTCTGTTATTAACTCAGATCACGCTATGGATCAACGTCTTTTTCAGAGATCACTTGAAAGCTAAAGCAGGGAACGCCACCAAACAATTGGAACGAAGCCTTTACACGCCGGGCTCGTACGTTTTACATCACTTTGAGGTTCTCGTTTTGACAGCGACGCGAAAACTGGACCAATATTGAGATCATTCGAAAATATTTTTTTTCTGATCTGGAAGCATAACGTGTTCCAAAAAATAACCGACTCCGCAATGTCTTCATCAGTCGAGTGTTATTTCGAGGACGTGAACCAGAGCACCCGAGGATAAATTTTTCTTTCAGTTTTCTCTCCAACTGAATCGCACTGTTCAAACCAAGTTTATTGGTAGTATGTTGATACACAATTTACACGCCTTACAGCTTGGAATGATTATGAAATGGTTGCATTAATTAAAGGGAAGTTGTAGCTGTGGGTGATGTTCAAGTTTTGGCCGCGCATAGCCTAGGGCTGTCTAAGTAAGACAAAGTGACATCCGGGTAGAAGTCGTGATTAATCTAATTTTTGAAAAAGCTGCTCCAAATTTTTAATGTTAGCGTTGACCAGTTTTCACTGTTTCTGCTTCTTGAGCTGTAAGTTTGCTAAAACGAGCAAAACAGATCAGTCGTATCTTGCAACAAACTGTGTGTTCTGTAATTCTTACCAGAAAGAAGATTTCAGGATGTTAGAGAATGGCTGTCTCTTTTTACTGGGTTGCCTCATGGCAAACCCAGTCGAGGTCTGCGTTTAGTTTGTTTGTTTTCTTTTTACTGGGTTGCCTATGGGCAAACCCAGTCGAGGTCTGCGTTTAGTTTGTTTGTTTTCTTTTTTTTCTTTTTTTTTTTCTTTTTTTCTTTTTTTTTTTTTTTTCCGTGTCGGTAAAAGTCTTGCCTGTCACTCCCCTGGTAAGTGGTGTCTTTGTGTATAGAGCCTTCTGCGCGTATTTTCTTAGGATCGAGAGGGTAGTGGAACTGCGTAGATTTCTCTGGTGGACACAGTAGAATCATTAACTTAGCCTGCAATGGCGTCGAAAGTCATGCAACGCGAATGGCGTTTTAGTGGATCCTTAAACAAAATATACCCTTATGGAGCTCAATAATGGAAAGTCAGTTAGATAAACTAGGCATGAATCTCAAAAGCGACGCGTACTGGACTTCGACAACAATCTCTCGCCCGCCGAGACGAAATCAAAGTGAGCAGTATTTACCTGAAGTACATGGTAATTTGACACAATTTGAGTTTCTTGTCTTCACGCACGCCATGAAATAGGAAGAGGTTTTCGCCTCCAAGAGCAAATATGTTGTTTGTTTCAATAAATATTTCGCTGGAAAAGGATTCTGTGGTATTTTCTGTCTTTGTGAATTATAATATCATGTTGTGTATTGAATTTTCGAGTTCAAATGTGATATGGGAGAAGTTTTTTAGTATTGCTCTGTAAGCAGGAAGGGTTCACAGGCCTGTTGGAAGCGTGCTTGAGTTTCAACAAAATGAGCCCCAAAATCAATGAAAACTTGTGACGCAGATGAATAATAAAGTAGCTGCTATTTCCAAAATGATGGAATTACCTGGTGATAAATAACGTCGTACGCGTCTTGGAGAGTAAATTTTGACTTTGCATAAACAAGAGTTGGGCGATTGTGATCTTTGTTTTGACTTCGCTCATTTCATTGTCAACCTTTATAACACTTGACAGAAAAAGAAACTTACAAAAACCCGCTATCTTGCCATCATTTGACACAGATGCTTCACTGTTTGGCGAGTAAACATGCCGCGGTAACTTAATCACGGCGCCCGCTGAATTCCGGCCATGTCACTTTCGATTTTGCAATTTACTTGAACGTAGCAAAAATCTCCCAAAATGTTTGTCGCTGATTGTAACTTTTTATATTCTATATTCACGGTTCAAAATTAATGTTGTTTTCATGTCGTAAATATTTTATTCTCGATCGACCGTCTGGGAAACTTCCTTCTGCTCTTTCTGAAAACTGTGTTTCAATAGTTATTTGCTTTTTCATCAATATTTGTTTTGCATAAAGCAAGCTAACAGAATCTGTACCTTGCTGAGTTCGCATTTGTTAGCGTTAATAGTATTTTCGGTCAGATGTTTCTGTTTTTTATGAGGGGTTTATTGTTTTGGTCTCCCATCCTAACACTAACCCCGCGAAACAGGGATTGACTTCAATGAAGTTTAGTATTACAAAGCTTTCAGATGCTCAGAGGGCACACTTGTGGTGAAAAGAAGTTGTGAGGGAACTTGAAAATTATCAACATGTCAGCCCAGAAGCCAATGTTTCTCGCTTCTCTTTTATTTGTTATTCTTCAGAGACTGGAATGCTGTATTTCAATACCACACAATTCAGTGCCTTCTGATTTTCTGTAGCACGTACCACAGGCAAACCAGTGTATGCTTCACAGAAGCATCTAGTTATTGTATCGAACCAGAGGTGATCGTCCACAATTTCCACGCATCGCTAACCAGCCCTAGAGCGCTTCAAATACCGTATTTATTCGATTAAGCGCTCTGGGGCCGGTTGGTCGAAGCCTGGTTAGCACTGACCGTTGGTTAAGAGGTATCAAAACCAATCGGTTTCCATGCTATTTAACGCTGGTTAGCCCTAAGCACGCTTCCAGAAACCCGGGTCAGGGCGCTTATTTAATTTTTGGACTTTCAGGGTGGGCGCTTATTAAATTCTCACCATTTTCAGTATGTAAAAAAAATATTTTGCAGCAAAACATGGCAAAATATTAAAGCATATTAATTGTAACTGTTCATTATTCGGTTAACGTATGTCCAGGACTAACAACTCATTGTTCGGTCTTCGCAGAAGTCTCTTTAGCTACATGTATCATGATTTTCAATCAACTTCAATGTCATCGTCGCTCAGCTCAATAAGTGAACTTTCTGGTGCTGCCTCCTCGACATCCGACAGCGTAACGTCAGCAAATGGGTCAGTCGCGCGAGAAGCTGTTAGGGATGGATGCTGTTAGAGATGGATGTCAGGCAATCTTGTCCTTAGGGGTGGGGTGGTGGGGTGGGCGCGAAATCGAGTAAATACGGTACCCACAGGCAAACCAATGGCCGACTGTAGTACAAACCTGGACAGTATGCAACGAAAAAGCGGCATAAACATTTTATTCAGAATATAAAATTTGTGCTTGACACTGACTCTTGTTAACGTTAGAAACAACGTTAATAAAACTTCAGAGACGTTTCGACCGAACAACTTCGGCCTTCATCGGTTTTTAAAAAGCCAATTGAGTGACGGCTTTCTAACGACTATTGTAGACAAGGCTCGTGTCGTTAGAAAGCCGTCACTCAGTTGAATTTTAAAAACCGATGAAGGCCGAATTGGTTTGGTCGAAACGTCTTTGAAGTTTTATTAACGTTGTTTCTAAAGTTAACAAGAGTCAGTGTCAAGCACAAATTTTACAATGACTGCAAAATTCTCGGGCGCTCATTGGCTACTTGTCATTGTCAATAAGCGGACAGACACATAAATTTATAATTTATGCAATAATGACGGGATATTGCTCGAGTCAGATTGAAGTTTCTCCCAATTTCCAAAAGGAAAATTGGGGGTAACCACGCATTTTTCAAAGATAATTAATCAACAATATTAGCAAAAGGCTTTAAAATACAAAGCAACTTATGGCGTTCCTTTCCAAAATTAAAGCTTAATTATCTCTGAAAAATGCATGGTTACCCCCAATTTTCTTTTTGATACCAAGAGCACTTGCTAAGTTCTGCTTTCTCCGCATAAATTTAAACCGCGCAAAAATATCCCTCCATTAGTAAGCACTACCGACAGGAAATCCGAGTATCTGGAGATGCGCAGAACGTCTGCGCAATAACAATAGTAGGCACCGTTTTTAAGCGGAGTTGGACCGCGGTTTCACATTCCGGAGATGACTTGAAACGGCTTAAACGCGGTTTTAAGCACAGGCTAAAATTAGTTGAAATAATCACTCTTACGTGTTAAAGTGATTGGTCTCAGTCACTTGAACAATCGGTATGTTCGTTGTAGCCTCGTATCACGCCAAAAATGTGCTTGTGGTTGGAAATTGGAGGGAAGCCAGAACAGCCGGTCATGAGGAAAATTTATTCGGCACTCTGAAAGAAAAACCCAAGTACTTCTTTTACGATGGAAAGAATGTATGAAAGGAACATAGGAACTGCGCAAATAAGGCGATTTTCTAAGCGAAAAAGCATTGAATTGAATAAAACAACACATTATTGTAAAGAGTTAAAAGAAACCTGAAAAAACCTACGCTTCAACCAACCTTCACATTGCTGAATTGTAGCATAAATTTGCGGAGAGATAACTTCCTTATAGTGCCTAAAATAAATACCACTCGTTATGGTCTTCCTTCTTGTCCTGTTACGGTCGTAAGTTATGGAATACTCTTGCAAACGATATTAGAACAATCCAGGAATTAAGTAAATTTAAGTTTGCAAATTTTAAAATGAAATTTGATACTGACGGCTACACCTTTCGTGGCAGTAGATTTTTTTCGTCGTCTTATTTTTTAATCCTTAACTTTTATCATTATTATTATTATTATTATTATTATTATTATTATTATTATTATTATTATTATTATTATTATTATTATTATTACAGTGAAAACGTATGGATACCATATGGATCCCTATCCAGCCAACCTGGGCGCGTCGAAAGTAACCCAGGAGACCCTAAGGCAAACAACTCTGTAACTAGTATAATATATAATATATAATATATAATACATAAACTAAAATTGCTAAAAAATGTCTCTATTCACTCTTCTGCTATCCTTAAGACATCACTTTCAGTGTGCGGGAAATGTTCAGGGTGTGCGAATTGACGGCGCTCTGCATCCGGAGTAGAATCTCTCCTCCTCGAGCCCCGAACAGTTCCCTCATAGCCTCGTCTACCTCACTGGACCACCCTCCTAGGACATCTATGATGATGTTATAATGCCGAAAGTCATATCCTGGGGACTGCTGCCTGAGTTCCCAGCGGAAGGGGCCGTACTTGGTGGTCTTCTCTTCTTGTTTCTTTCCTCTGTTCTCCGTCCACGGGCAGCTCATTCCTACCGCCAGAACTCTCTTCTTCTCGTGATCTATAAATCTCGCATCCACGCTGTTCTGCCTCACTTGCTCACTTACTGCAAAGAATGGGATATCTCAATATGCTTGGGCCTCGGGTGACTCATAAATGGGTTTGGGAACGACCGAAGAATACCACGGTGGCGCTGTATCAGAAAGCTGAAGCTCTCTAAGCATTTCCCAGAACACTACTTTGAGGGCCGCATTATGACGCGCGAGGACGCGCGAGGTACTTATTCTGCGCAAGCGCAGAACAACTCGCTAGCACGTGTGGTTAGGTTGGTTGGTATGGGTCTTGCGTGCGTGATAGACCTTTATCGGTTTTAGCTGTTCATAAAGTTCGAGCTTCCCCGCGCTGGTGTGTGTCGGCGCCGTATCCCAGTTCTTCAGCCACGCGAAGCATCCCCGCTGGTTCAGCTGGTCATCCTCCCATCTAGCTGCGAGGAGCTTTCCTTGTCATCTCTTTTCCTTGACTTCAGTTTTCCGCCGCTCCAGTGCAGTCTTTTTGAGGTGCCTCTTGGTTTTATCTCTACTAGGTACATCTGCTCCATTCGTGTTGTCACGACACTTGGGGTTCGGAAAACTCAGGTCAAGGCGATCCCCAATTCCTCTGCAAAAGTTCTAGCCTCTTCGACGAGCGACAGATGCCTTGATGCGCCGCTTCTCTTCAAACTCCCGCAACAGGCTCATGGTGGAGTCCTCATTACTATACAGCTTAATGGCTGACTTGATCTTAGTCATTTTGTTCTCTTCCTCTCAGGAGTGATCTCATTCCACGTCCTCCCACAGCCCTTGGCAGATAGACAGTCGTTTTCAGCCCTAGTGGGTGCTTGCCACCACTCTCACCCACGATCTTCCGTGCCTGCCTATCGATGTCGCGCAAGTATGTCATACACAAGTGTTGGGACCACATAAGGTGCGACAACACTGGAATTGCAAGCTGATTGGACGCTTGAACTCTGTTATCATTATCATCATTATTATTATTATTGTTATTATTATTATTATTATTATTATTATTATTATTATTATTATTATTATTATTATTATTATTGTATCAAGTAAGGTAATTATTGCAGAATTTCATTTTATATTCGTCCCCAGCTTTTTTCGGTCAAGGGTTCAATAGTTTGCAGCGGGCTGCACTTTTGACGTCATTGATTCAATATGACGAAGTTTCTTTCCAAATTTGGTGAACAGCCTGGTTATGGTGAATTGTGCGTGTGGTTTTAACCAATCAGAAACGGGGAAATATTTAGAATGAATAATAATAGGTCATGTATTGGGGAGCAGTGGTGACAGCACTCGCGATGACAAAAGCAGTGTTGAATGGTTGTTCAAGTAAAGGTTAAACGCTTTTAAACTCATTCAACGTCGATTCAGATTCGTTTCAACACCATTGAAAGGGGGGAGCGAACGATTTCAACATCGACCGAAATGATATATGAAGTGTGGAAATATATTGAAGTGTGGATATGAAATCAAATACGTAAGGCTGGGTGGGATATCTGTATAAGTTGTATATGTATCAAGTAACAAATAAGAAGAAAAACATCTGTCATTTTAGGGTTGATCCACGTTTATTTTTTTTGATATCTCGTCAAAAAGGGTGTAAGTAGCATTTCCGAGCTTCAAGATTTCAAGATCAGGCTGGCGAAGAATTCCTCCAGAATCCCCTACAAGTTAGCGTCTCCGCGCTTGCTTGTTAGGCCCCTCGATAAAAAGACTAAAAAAATACGCTCCGTCGTACCTGCAGCAGTTGGTAAATTATTCGAGCGCTGCTCACCGGTTCCATTCTAATTAGAACACTGAACTGCCATCAACTCGGTCTGCGAGCCAACAAAACCAGCTGACAGAAGGAGTTTTCAGTATTCATGTATTATTTACTTTTCAACTTTTCTTAAAAAAAGAAATGTGCACTTGAACATTATACTTCAATACTTAACAGGTCAGGTTGAGTTCTTCGTATTGGTAGAATTCAGCTTGAGTTTTAATGTGATAAAACAATTTCAGATCAAAAAAAAAAGCAATTTCGAAATTAAAGAACTTTAATCCTTGTTCTTCTCTATTATATCCCTTTAATACCATTAAGTCTGTTCCTGATATTTTCATTTTGTCTTGAGTGATTAGGATCAGGGGGTGGCCAGTTTAAAAATTAAAAACAACATGTTTACGAATTGTTATCAACTCCTTCAGCTATGCAGGTAAAGGCGTAGTCCTTCCTTTTTCAACAATGAGGAAAAACTGCCAAATAGTTTAATATTATCATTCGGCGTGCGTTAAGTTTTAAAGATGTCAGTTTTTCTCCCAGTTGTCAATCGATCACGTTCTTACTAATAACCGAGAAATAACTTCCATAAGATCTTTGACAACGTTTATCCTGTAACTACGCTTTGTTTTTTCAAAAATGAAATATTTCAAATCTTTAGCTCTGCATTGGTTTTTTTCCCCGTGACTGAATATTGTAAGAATTTCAAGAGGGAAGATAAATCATCATGCTTTCAACACTTTTGATCATTAACCTTGAATGTCCTTTAGTTTTAACCCGTGATCAGTCGCATCCACTTCGAATTCAGTTTTGCCTGTTCGTTGTGTTTTCGCCAATCTGCTTGGTAGAGCTGCAAACCGGTATCCACGAGTGCCTCCCAGAGGTTTTCAGAGAACATGACTAATGCGAATATCTGACAGGGAAAGTTGGGTTCAAAAGGTAGTGAAGTAAAAAAAGACAAGAAGCCACTTTTGTGAGACACTCCCAGGGCAGATTCCGTAGCCAACCATATTGTACCAGTTCAAAGGTCTCATATGGCCACTTTGTAATTTGACTTTTTTTATCACCCATAAATTAATCCACTACGGTTCCCTGAAAAGAGGGCTTCTTTACAGCCGGTGCCAAGCTTCACTGAACTAAAATGTAAAGACAACCCCCTCCCCGAAAAAACACACCACATTGGGAAGGTTGCAGAGCATTACCATCTTGTCAAAAGACGAAAGGCGTGAACTACGCATTGTAAGTAATCTTCATTCAGGCCAAAAAAATGTCTCTCTCTCCCACTCGGGAGCAGGGTACATGTTGATGTTGCTTTTGTAACCAATCAACTCTAAGGGGCTTGGACAACATCGGCAGATAGCAAAAGAAAAGAACTTCCGTGTTCGTAGCCTAGGCGTTCATCCTTATAGAATGCACTTAAGTCACTTCAAATGTACTTTCGCTTTCTCTAAAAACTATCTGCATACTTTTAAAGTGAAATCATTGTTTACCAAGAATGAAACCAATTGTTGTTCTAGTTCTCAAAAGTACTTAAAGAATGCAGAGTCAGTGGGCGGCATAAAGAGAACCAAGTGCCCATTTTGAATTGAATCAACCACCCATAACTGTATTACAGACAGCGCAGTTGAAAGCACAGACTACACAAGGAAAAAGATTATTAATCACAGCCATTGTGTATCTTGCCCATCAGCCCTTAACTAAGGAATGTGCTTCCCAAGGGATTTGATTTTAAGGAAACAAATGGACTTTGTTCTTCCAAAAAGCTGTTTGTTTTGGTTACTCAGCCCTGGTGATGTTAAGGTGGTTTGATATCTCCCCATTCCAAAAAACGTGGAGCAACTACAACATCATATTTTATGTATCATTCCATTTACATGGATACTTTAATTTTATCTTTGAGATAAAAGTTAAAATCACTTACACTCTTACACTCTGTATGTATCTAATAATTAAACTGAAGAAATTGATGTTCATGTACACATAAGATAAATAAATACTCTGGGTTAGAAGGTCAATATAAAAATGCACACCTAAACTGGAAATATTCACATTAACTGTTCACTTACACAAGTAAACTTGTAATTAAGATTCATTAGTATTTCTTTGGACAATTCTATACTTTCCATCGGGCAAACAACATTCACTAGTGAGTTCATCAAAACTTTGTCCTTTTCTAAAAATCTGCGAAGTGTTTTCTTTCCCTTTTGGCAGGTTGACGAAATACAACCCCTGTCGTGTTTTCTTTTCTTTTCTAACACGTCGGATCTCTGACTTCTCTCCAAAAGAATCTGCAGTTGCAAAGCCCACAGTTGGCAATGACAACCTAGAAACTTGTTTTTTTTCTTGCCCCCCTTTGTAGGTTCTGGTCACATTGCACTGTTGGCAAAGTAGGGTTTATCTGTCAAAATTATGCAATCTAGCACTGCGTTGAGTGCTATTCATCATCAACTAGGCACCCTTAAAGTTAACCTTCACTGTATTGTACTTTATCATCATCGCTAGCTTTTCACATACAGCATAGCGGCAAGGGTGCCCAGTCCCAGAGTTGTGTATAGAATGCTGTTCCACCAAAACTTCTCTCGCTCGTCCTGAACGTCTTTGAATTGTTCTGAAAAGGCTTCCTGAAAGTCAAAAGTAGTGAAACTTATGTAGATTTGATCAAGTTTCCGGCGAATGTGCAAAATGGGGTGGATAGACAATGCGAATTGATTAGAGGGTCAAGTTAGAACAAGTCACATTTTTCCAAGAAATGTTTACAACTTTGATGTCCTCTTGAGCCTGCAAGACATTCTTTTGGGCGGTTCTCCATCACTCTTATCTAAGCTGAACCTCTCATTATATTCTTGATTTATTTTACCAATATAAACAACAATTTGGAATTTTCACAGATGTTGAAGCAATGGGAATAATTACGCACTCATGCTTCAGCAATACCGTAGGTCGCAATCGCGTAATATCGGTTCTTAGAGCAAATTACCTGGAAAGGGGCGAATGAATTGGCGCACTTTGACCGGACCATTTTCGGATTTAAAATTACCCTTGTATTGTGATATTTTGGAAGGCGCTTGACCTATTGTCTGGGATAAAAAAAAAATATTGTCTGGGGGGAAAAGGAAAAACGTCTTCAGCGGGCGTCAAACAAGCAAGGCCCGCACGAAATCCGCCCAAAAACCGTGCTTTTGGCCGGAAAAATGGCGAGCATGTGATTCTGTGGTCACGCCGACCCTCGAACTTCAAAAGAACACGTTGTTAGGGCAGAAACATGCACATATCGGGCCGTTATAGGTAATCTACTTATGCCTAAAAAAATCCAACGCTTATCGCTTCAAGAATCTTCGTAAAAAATGTGGAAAGTTAAGTACTCAATATAGGTATTCAAACAAATTCGAATATCTTCACGTATCCTCCCCACGTATGAAAAAAAGTGACTTGCGAATGATGAGAAAGAACGATAAATTTTTTCCTAATCCGAGATTTTTCACAAATGTTTTACAAGTATTTAGAAAATCAATAAAACTTATAAATAACTTTACCGCAGGGTGGTTCACGAACCAGCTGCGCTCATAAATAATTCACATTAATTTTTCACATCAAAGAATTGCGCCTATGCTAGAACTTCCCGTGGGAAAACCAGATTTTACAACTCGAGTGTTCCCATTTCAGAGAAACGAAACACTTTACATGAACTATTTTTACCCAGTCTGAGCCAAAATTCGAAAGCCTACCTCGTTAATTTAAGATTACTTTCCATCAGCCACCAGACTTCGATATTTTCTCATTCCAAACGTTTGATCATTTACATATATATTCCACGTAAAATTACGCGAATAAGTAACAATAAAAATATACGTACCCATCCTCCTGTTTTCGTTATCCATTCTGCCAAGGTTCTCTCGCTCAAATAATCCGAAAGCCATCTGACAACATCTTCAACGACGTCAATCTCGTGTTGACTACAGAACACTGCCACTTCGGCCGCGAAGCAAAACAGAACAACGATGCGACCCCAGTTTATTCCTGTACAGAATATTTCATCTGCCACAGTTCTAAACGTAACGTGAGCCGTAGAAGCCCTGATATCAAGTTTATCACACATGTTTTTCAGTAAAAGTTGATGCCGAGATTCTACTTCTCTGCCAATTCGGCGGAGAGTCGCAGCAACTTTCGTGTTTAAACGGTGAGCCTCCTTTCCAAGCTTGTTGTAGTAAATGTAGTCGCAGGCTAACTCGTAAGCGAATCTTTCCTCCGAGAATTTCGTCCTTCTATTTGCAGACATGTTCGGAGTATGGCAAACCTCTGAAGGGGCCATTTGCAGCTCGTTTGAATTCACGTTTTCCACAATATTAAATTTACACTGTAGGCCACAAGTCAGTGGAATCTCTCAACCTTAGTTTTACAACCGTGGTTGGCGTCTAATATGAGTGAGTACTCAAAGAGGGAAACATCGAGAAATTTGATTGGTGGTGAGTACCCATAGAAGGGAAAATCAAGCAATTTGATTGGTGGATATTTTAAGAAGTGATCACTGATAGGCGGTTGCCTGGAAACCTTTCAGAAAATTGACAATTGTCGTCAAATTAATTATTGGACCTCACGTACGCTTTGGGCGAGAGAAATCGATAAACAAAACAGAAATAGCACCATAAGTTGCGACATCTCTGAAACGAATTACAATAAATCACGAGACGCTTTACAGCAGCTTCGCCAAATTCACTGAAATAGTTTAAGACCATTGAAGCCCCTAAACATATGTTTCCGCAATCGCACGCTTTGTTGATCACGATCCAATATCGATTGATTATTATAATACATGGTAACATCCGTTTTCTCATCCGCAGATATCGTAATCAGTCACAAAAACTGAAGTCTTTGTCCCTTCAAACGACCTTTTTTTATGACAAGTTTTTGTACCCCGGCTAGATCGAAACGTTATTGACATTTTTTTTTGTTTTTTTCCCTGATCAGAGGAGCGGCTCTTTGGACCGGAAGGGATACACATCATGTTTCAGGGCCTTTAAGCGTATACCTTTCAGACCTTTCAGTTTCGTGGCGAATACTGGACAAAAGTAGAACTTTGACTTTTCCTACAAGCCGCTTGGCAAAGCTATATCGGGGCCCAATGAACTTTAGTCATTGCTTTGTCCTTTGTCACTGTGATATTTTGAGAACTTTATCGTGGTCTCTTTTTCTTGCACGTAGCTAATAGCATTTTTATTTATATTTACTCTACATTCTTACCCAATGTGCTACTAGGATAATTCACTTTTACAACGAATATTTGGTATGTTGAGTAAATGAATGAATGAATGACGCACATATGTATGAAGCAGGTGCAAAAGTGGTCCTAAAAATATAACCTTTGAGATTCACAAATTTTTCGGTTTCCTAGGATACAGGAAGCCCTCTTAAATATTTATGAGAGGGAAGCGAAGAAGACCGGTAAAATAAATCTTTGTAAATGTTCTAGGTTGGTCTTTCCGAAAGAAAAAGGAACGAAGAAATCGAGGCCGGGCTCCGGCGTTACATAAACAACCCAAAGTGACCAAAAAGGGACATAAATTTATGCGATTAACAAATGAAGGTGTTGAGTAAAGATGTCAATTCGAAAACCCGCCCGTAATTTGTGTAACTTCATTCCTCTGATCCACTTATGGAGACACAAGTTGAAAACAATGCTTGCCTTTTCAAGTTGCCTTATTCGTCCCTTATGTATGTATCACAGGCCAGGCCAAAAGAATAGGTCAGGTCTAAACTCCAGAAAAATAGGCAACAGCTCTTTCTTGTAAATAAAAGTTGTTCCTAATGTAAACATGGATCTTTTCAGCGAGCTGAGATCGATCCTGGAGCGTTAACTTTAACCAGAAAATTCTAGATATCAAATCGTAATAGTTTGGGAATGGTTCTCTGGATCAAAAACATGGAGAA
>NC_090884.1:9319756-9339756 GCF_036669925.1 Montipora capricornis | reverse complement strand
GTCAGCCACAAGGATTACCACAAACAAAACTTCAGGTAAAAATACTTTTATTTTGTTGTAATATATGTGTGATTCTGATAGCACTACGATATCTTGGATTTTCTCGAAATTACGTGAAAGATATTAACGGTCACACAGTTTGTCCGGGCCCCTTGTGTCTCCCCAAACTTCCTGAACTTCAGAATTCAAGATGGCCGCCAAAAATTCCGGGGAGGATTATGCTTAACCCCATCCTCGGAGACCCAGGGGCAGCTAGTGGGGACGATAGAATGTTCGTGGTGAAAGTTTACTACAGGAACGTAGTAAACTTCACCACGGACATTCTATCGTCCCGTCTAGCTGCCCGTCCTTGTATAGGGCGAGGGCTACTGAAATTTAAATTGACCAATCAGAATTCAGCGAGCGGTAAAAACTGTGCTATCCGACGTCACATCAATCGTTTGCAATTAAAGGGTCAGAAAACCATTTAAAAGATATTGTGGCACTTTTTTGTCCACAAACTCCAGCGCCAAAACTGGGTTGCCAGCCATCGGCGATTCAAACATCAGCTATTGTGCTTTGGCTGTTATTTGACCTTATTTGTGCTTTTCTAACTAATTTAACAGGACGAATTCAGTCTAGTATAAGTACTTTCGAATTAAGTGTAAGAAGACGTCAAAACTGTATTGATAATGTATTTATTTGTGTTAACGTAGCAAAATAATACTTTGATGGTGTCCTTTCGACAGGGTATATCGACAACAACGTCTTTTACACACAGAAATGCTCCGTTTCCTGCGAAAGGGCAAATGATTGACAGGATAGCACAGTTTTGACTGCCGCGCGCACTCGTGTTCCGTATGCACGGCTGGGTCTCCGAGGATGGCTAAGACCTTGACCGCTAAAATACGCCTGTACTGCAGGCTAATATTGACGCCAATTTTCTCGCCAATTTTTACAACAATATCGTTTGTCTGGTCCTCAGGGCCAAGCAGAATTCCTCTAACTTCAACACAGTCTCTTCCAGAAAATTGTTCCAAGACATGGAGGGAATCCTTCAGAATCTTCAGTTGGTTCGCAGAACTCCGAAGTGAGAAAAAATGAGGGAGAGAGGGAGAGTAGGAACTATGGCCTGGATATGTAAATTTCACAAAAGTTATTTTTAGATCGGAAGTCTGTTTCCCGAGACTTCCGTCACTATTACGGATGATGACGTCATATAAATTTATCTGGCATGTGTAATGGCTTTCGGAGTCGTATTCTCATTCATCCAACAAGCTCTTAGATTCACTATAAATTGTAGAATCTATTTCCAACTCCAGGATTTGGGCAAGATAAACCAATCGCCTTGCTTCTTAAACTCGTTTTCGTCAGCCCTAACCCTAACCCTAACCAAACCGCATATACACTCGGAACGCCATTTTAAATTATCTGACTTTGCTGTCGTCTCGGGCAACAGACTTCCGTTTTAGTGACATCTAAAAATAA
This sequence comes from Montipora capricornis, assembly GCF_036669925.1. Classification (NCBI taxonomy): domain Eukaryota; kingdom Metazoa; phylum Cnidaria; class Anthozoa; order Scleractinia; family Acroporidae; genus Montipora; species Montipora capricornis. The sequence goes on along the minus strand of NC_090884.1, from coordinate 9,338,289 downwards.
GTTAACTGAAATTGACATCAATCCCAAGGGCTAGACTTGGAGACTCCCTTTCTGTCTCCTTAATTTTATCTTGTCCGAAACTCAGCCGTTCAGGCTTTTGATGTCATTTATAAGTGATAAGTGACCAGAGTGACCGCAAGTGACCAGATAGCTCAGTTGGTAAAACAGTGGTCTTGTGTTCCAGTCTCCTTTTTTCAGACCTGCTAAGCACATGCTGAATTCGCTGCTTAACTGCAATGATCCTCAACTCTCATGTCTTTTACCGACTACGAGCTCCACCGCCCTCCCCCCGATCCATCCGTGAGAAAGTTTCAATAACTGGAAGTTCAGAAATGTTATTTTTCGCAATTCGGTCTACCGATCTCGTCCCATTTCCTCGTGGAACGATAATATTGGGAATTTTTCGATCAAATAGATCCCTCCCTATTCTTTCGCGAAGTTTAATGGCAAATGGAACTGAAAATATCCAAGTTTTGCTATGTTTTGTGAAAACGGACTGCTTGCACCGAGAGTATGACAAAATTTACTGTCCCAGTTTGAATCTAAACAGAAAATTCCGAAATTTTGGGCCAAATGGATCGCATCTCATGTTGCTGGTGTTTCATGTTTTTATAGTTGGCGAGACGGGGAAAAGTTTAACTTCATTTTGATTTCTCTGCTGCGGAGTGACCTCAACCAACAAATGCAAATTTTCGATGTTCTTGGCTTTGCTGGCTTTTTACCATAATGCATCGCGCTTTCGACCACTGGACCAGAATGCACTGCGCAGCGACCAGAGTGCATTGCTCTATATAATAATAATTCAGGGCTTTCCTTTAATTCCGGAAGCCGGACGTCTCGTCCGGTGGTTTGCCATTCCATGTCCGGTACTTTGATACCAATATTTTAGAGGTTTGTTTCATTTTTTTATTATTATATATATTTTTACTTACTTTTTGAAGAGAATTTGAGTGCACTCCAGCCTGGAAAACTGATTCCTGGGTTCCAGAAACTGACTGGAAACAGCGTTTCTGAGTGTTTTGTTTTAAAAGTTTCCCAGGGGGCATGCCCCCAGTCCCCTTACCCCCCTCCCCCCTAGTTAGCTTGCGCTTTCGGCGCTTGCAAGGCGCCTTGCGCCAAAAATATCGCGTCCAGTGCTTTCAGAAATATGTCCGCTACTTTACAAAACTGTCGAAAACCCATATCAGATACATTATCCCTCCTGAAATAAACCAGGAAATCATTTTGTTAATGATCAATTCCAAAATGATGCATTTTGAATAGTTTGTTTTTTGGGGAGGTAAATAGAAGGTGCTTAAAACTTACGCGATGAATTCAAATCATCCCTCGCTTCTAATTGCATTCTTTTAACCTTAAACTCTTCGTTCTACGACGCACATAGAAACAATATTCACAGGAATTTGATATCCTTGGGCTACAAAAGTAGATAGAGAAAACTCACTAATTCTTCTTTGCACTTCTCGTTCTTTTCTACAGTTTTACATTGGCGGTGCAAGAAGACTAATAAGGCGTTTCACTCCATTCCCGGCAGGTATGGTTCTGTTTCCATAGAAAATAAACAAATACGATTGGTTTACTTTACCAGACTCACCATGACGACATTTACAGCCTTTGTAAATTGTTATTATCGGCTAATGCATTGTTGAAAGGTAGGTGGAAAGATAAAAAGAAAAACAAATGAAACCAAAAGGAAAAGTGGACGGGGGATGGAACATGCATTTAGGATAAATGTCACTATTGGTTGCCTCGAATCCCTTTTCGACGCATGACTGAAGAAATTACCCCTCTTCGTCCAATATTTAGTCGATTATTGAATATTCGTCGCTAGTTTTCAAAGGAAGAAATTATGCGCAGTGGTAGGACTGATAGAAGAAAATCATTTGTAATTGGCCTGGTCTCTTTTATAACTGGCTATATGTTCACTCGTATTCTTTGTTCAGTTAACAACCCAGCCATTGAAAGAAGAGGAAAGTGCGAACGAGAACAAGCTGAGAAACAACTGGACATTGAGCTAACAGACAAAGACAGCGCAGCAACTGAAAAGCAGTCCAGTGCAGATGGGCCTCCAACATTGCCTCCATATCCGCTATTGTTCAAGGGAGAAGCCGCATTTGTTAGTCCTTCAAATTACAGGGAAAATGCCTTTTTGTTTATCATTGTCACTTCGTCTGCTAAAAACTTTGAGGCGCGTAAAGCCATAAGGTCATCTTGGGGATATCATGCTGCCAACTCGTCTTTTCAAGTGATTTTCGTAGTTGGCTTCGACGAAGTCAACGACAAACGAGTCGATAAAGAAGCTGGCTCGTACGGCGACATGTTGTGCGGTAGCTTTTTGGACACTTACTTACAGAATGAGAGGCACACACTAAAAACTCTTTTGGGGATGAAGTGGGCTATCTCGGCTGGAAACCCAGAGTATATTTTAAAAGTAAACTCGGAATCATTTGTTAACGTTTACGGAACGATTAAATGGTTGCAGTCTCTGAGATATGATAAAAACATGGATATACTTAAGGATTTATATGCCGGCCATTGCCATAATGGCGTTGCAGTTGTTAGAAACCCTCAGAGCCCATTTTTCGTTCCTGAAGATCAATGGTCGGATGTTTCCTTTCCAGTTTACAGTTCAGGAGTAGGAATTGTACTGTCAAGAGATGTTACTGAAAAAATGGTGCGACTTGCGCCACAGGTAAATGTTAATTAAGGCGGTTGACAAGTAAAATAGTGATTTTTGTCAATTCATTTGGCCACTGATTCGACGTTGGATTTTAACGATTGGTGATTGGCCTAAAATTCAGCTAATCAGTGGTGAACACAAAACCAATTGTGACTTGCACGTTTTCGCGCGCCTAGCGCCAATTACTATGGTATCTATTATGCGTTGTGATTGGCTCGTTTCATTGTACGCATCTGTTGTCTGCATCCGTTTTCCCGCGCTTAGTGCAAGTTGCCATGGTATCTATCGCTCATCAGCATCTTTTGTGATTTAAATAGGCTTTGATTTAATTTCATTGATTTACGGCGGTTTACTTAATTCCCTCATATGCCCAAGGAAAAAAAGGAGGCTCTGTTTCAGAAAACAACACCAACATGAAACTGTTTAATTAAATCGACAGTTGTCCAGAACGGCCATGGAATGAGAGCACGAGTGCACGATTCATCATCTTTTCAGGGAAAGGATGATGAATAATTTGAACTGGGAAAGGGAACAGAGACAAAATATCTTGGGGAAAACTTTTGGAAGTAATTTCGGGAACAAGGAAACCCCCTCCTTCCTGGGAGGTCCTCAAGGATATTCTCCTCACAAGCCTTCGTTGCTTGCTCGCGAAAACAAAAATATACTAAATGAAGGAGTAGTTTCTAAAGAAACTGTGGTGCTGCGTCGGTGGGGAAGTAATATACAAAAATTTGGTTTTATCAACGGAGTTGATAATGTAAATTGGCCACCGTGCAGAGATTCTAAAAGCTAAAAATAAAAAATAACATTTCGAACTTTTAGAATCTCTGCACAGTGGCCAATTTACATTATCAACTCCGTTGATAAAACCAAATTTTTGTATACAAAAATATACTGTTTGGCTCTGAGTCAAAACCGTGTTTTTACACAAAAGACGAAGCTCAGACGCCGGCGTGAGCGCAGACTTACAGAAAAACAAATGCGAATGCAAATAAATGTGATTTTGTCCTTTGCAGATAAAAATGGTCCACATCGATGACGTATTCCTGGGGGTTATGGCGCAGAACCTAAGCATTAAATGCCTGGATTTTAGTAACCGTTTCGACACCGCGTATACCACCATGCTCACCGAGTGCGACGATTTAAACTTTTGTGTCCTCGGTGGCGTTCCTGCAAAGGATATGTTTTATCTCAATCAAAATGTGGACAATTTAAGAGATATTTGCATACGGCCATCTGAAGAAAAATAACCTGCGGGCCTTTTTCATGTGTACTCTGCACGGACTAAGCATTTTCGCGGTCATTTTTTTTTTGCGTGAGAATACAATTTCGAATCAACAATTTTTTAGAAACGGATTTTACTATAAAAGCTAACGCCAAAAAACAACAACGATGTTTCGACCGTCATTTTCAAGTTGAAGGATAAAATGTCTGCTTATATAATCAATTGTAAGAATGCTAATGAAGGACTGACCAAAAACTCTAAAATATTTACATGGAAACGGTACGATCAAAAATAGGCACGCATTGCGTACATGTGGTAGTGCGGTAACACAGCGCTTTATTCGATAATTGTCAACTGAGCTGCGTTTTGTTTTCCAGGAGATTCAAGTTGTTATTGCGTGATATGTTGCTCTAAAAGTACATAATATTGTTTTTTGTACCGTATGTCAATGCAGGGCCGTTTAAGGACGTTCGCGCTAATTGTTTGTGCGCAACGTTACTGCGCAAGTAACGCGACTGTAATATGTCACGCATTACTTCGAGCATTAGTGAAGTTGAGGTTTTAAAACCTTTGCAAAAACCGTGGACGATAAGTCTTCCACAGCGTTGGATCAGAGAAGATCGTGATCAGTCAAAATAGATTTTTAATATTTATGAAAGTCAAGTAGACTACTGCACGACTGATATTCGCGAGGTTTTATCAGTCGTGCACTAGTCTACTTGACTTTCATACAAATTTTTCAAGCATCAGTTAAAATAACATGGCGACAACAACGCCGAGGAAAAAATTCCAGGCCGGCAAAAGAATGGCACATTTATTTCCGAATCATCATGAAACTTCAAAGAGAAGTGAGCGGGAGGATGGAAAAGCTCTGGAAAAGGCGGCTGATCGAGTAGACAAGTGGCTGAAAGTTTGGAAAACTCGAGGACGAACCGTTGCGTAAATTTAATGGGGCTGTTTCTTTTTAATGTTTTTATTACCCTACGAACTTAAGTTCAAAGTGAATGCATGTTTTTAAAGTTCTTTTCCTTTAGTTTCGTAAAAAATTGAGCAGCATTTTTGTCCTCGTCCGCTTGAATAGTGCGGACCTGCGTGGAAACAATCAGCGATTGAATTTCACAAAAAAACACACTCCAGAGGATGAGCATGACGGCAATGAAGAGATATTATACAAAAGACCAACCAAATGAAGATGACCCCTGCTTAAGACTTCGTTGCTATGCTCGAGAAAGGTTTTTTTTTTCGGTAAAAACCTTTCCTCTCTTCAACGATCGATCCTCTCTTGGGTTCCAGTCCTTGCCCGACAGGTCACGCAAAAGCGTGACAAACGAACTTTTCCAAGAGCTTTGCAAAATCACATCGATTTTACTCGTTCAGATCATCGGTGACCCCTATTTTTTTAATCATGAATCACTTACTTTACTTACTATCTACAAAATATGATAAAATGAAAAAATTCTCACCGTAAGAAGTTATCTTTTTTTAACATTTTCTTTCCTCGTGCCATCGAATTCTGGCAGTGGTTGCAAGGGATAGAGCTTACGAAAACGCTCGTCGAGGATGAACTCTACTGTTTACCACATCCCTAGTGGCATACAATTATCTAAAAATCTCACTCCTAAAAACCTATGCACGGAAACTTTCACTCCAACAGTTTATTTTTATGATTTTCGATGGATGAGCAGATGAGCCTACATCTCGCTATTATGACCGATTTCTCGAAATTAAGGCATTTTTCCACTGCCATTTTCTCCGAAACAAAGTCGGTGACCCCCATTTTTTTTTTTCATTTTTGGAGTAAGTACTTTATGACCTAACTCTAGGCGAGAAATGAAGAAAATCTCACCGTAGGAAGATTTTGGCGCGAACGTCCTTAAGATGTCTTAGCCTTCTTTATACGAAACGAATATTGATGAAAAAGTAAATGAATATTGATAAACACTTTTTAGGAAGAACAGAAGGAAGTTTTCAGGAAGTGTGTTGATCGAGAATAAAATTTTTTGTCATCAGCAGGAAGATTTGCGAAATGAAAACAACATAAATTTTGAACCGTGAAGATAAAAAGTTACCATCAGCGAAAAACATCTTGGGAGATTTTTGCTACGTTCAAGAACGTTGTACTTTTGGCTGCACAAGTAAATCGCAAAATCGAAAGTGTCGTCAAATTCAGCGGGCGCAGGGACAGTGTTTGGACTTACAACATCGTTCCGAGGAACATTAAACGCTCAGCGAATTTGAAATCAAACTAAAGCGCCATCTTAAACAATGAATGCCTCCGATACATGCTCAACCTTTTATAATTTAATAGATCGTCTGGTTTAATGTTTTAATGTCTCTGTTTTTGTCTTGTGCCAGAGCTCCAATTAAACTAGCTCTGCTAAATTGGATCCCCCTGGATAAATATTGAATTAAATAAAAATAAATAAAGAAAAGTTTACCAGCTCTGTTGTATAGATATCTGTGCCAGCCAAGTTTTATTGTATATTGTTTTCGGACAAGTTGTCTAGAAACTCGCAGTTTTATCAACCTCGTTCCTAGGGTGAATGCCTCCGATACATGCTCAACCTTTTATAATTTAATAGATCGTCTAGTTTAATGTTTTAATGTTTTGATCGAGCGTCGAGGGTTTAGGGTTTGTGTCGAGGGTCGAGGGTAACATGTCGAGAGTGAGGGTTTCATGTACCCCTTCTTTCACTACCCCTTCTTTCATGTCGAGGGTTCCAAAAAATATAATAATGATAACAATTAAAAGAAAGAAAAATTAATTAGACCTCTCACTTTGTACCGCCTTCTTTCGCGGAAATGCTGACCAGGATTCGCGCAATCTATCAGATTTCTTGCACCCTTTCGGCGAAATCACCTTGCCTGTCGTGCAGTCTATGCCTGTCGGATTACATTTCTTGGTGTTTTGTGATTTTCGGACGAACTAATCGTATTCCTATTAGCTTACATCTAGAAGCGATATTTCGGAATCTCTCGAAATGTCTTCGTCTGAAAATTCCCCTGAACCCGACACTAGTAGTGGCGCACGTGCTTTTCATTCTACACTGGTGGGAGAGCTGCAAAACAGAGGTCAACCAGATTTCTGACATGCGACTCTCCTCCCCATTCTGCTCGAGGCTTCGCTGCCAAAACTTTATTCCGTGCACCCAAAATACCGCCACAAAACTTTATTCCGCCCTCCTACAATACCGCCAGCCACGCAGGCTAGACAAAATGGGCGTCTATGAAACAATTTTCAATGGTTTAAGTTGTTTTAGTGCTTGCCAAGATAGTGGCTTTCTTGACTTCAAATTTAAGTGCTCTGAGTTTCATGTCTGTTGATAAAAATACAAATATTTATTTTGTTCTTTTTGGTGTTTTTGGGCTATCAGTGATACATTTTGCGGGTTTTAACAACAGAGCCGATTAACACTACAAACAGTAAACAGGAAACCAGTGCGGGGACCGCAAATCGGAAAGCGGCGAATGTATCAAGTGGAATCCAAAATGGATTTCTTGGAGAAAAAAGAGAGGAATACGGAGTGGTTATAGTTACTCCGTCGGAGTGTATTTACGGTTAGTAGGTTACCACTGACGAATATTTTGGAGCTTCAAACCGGAGCACATCGACAAACCCGGCAGTGTTGCCTGATTTCAAATACACCTAAATCAGCAGTGAATACTCCCATAAAAGCTCTGTAACAGTTGGCTGATCTCCACGGTAAAACGAATAACAAATGGGAAAAAAATACGGTAAAGTGTTTATCACATTTTTTTCAAAATTTCTCATTCGTTTTGTCGTTGGACTCAGCTTGCTGTTTGTATCACGACACCTGCAGATTGATGACAAATTCATGTCATCTTCGTACAAAAATCTTAATCTTCTCAGTTTGATTTTTACCGAAATTCATTACTTCAAGCCGTTTTAGTTCATACAGCATCCATCACGTTTACTAGAACGTTATCTGGGCTGAAGTGTTTCCATCAACTGATGAAGTGGAGCCCGACTTTAGGAAAGGATCTCAAGAAGTTCATTGTTCCGCAGTGAGCAAAAGAATGCTGTTTGACCGAAGTTTCAATTCAATTCACCGAAAATTTACAGCGGGAATAGATTTTGTTGTTTCGAATTACTGTACGTGATCAAACTATAAACCGTCGTGGGATCGTGTTACGCGTCTCTTGCCTCATAATGAAAGGTCAACTTGTGGTAAGCCTACGGCTGTATGCGGCTATCGTCTTGCGGAAAGGATTTCAAGAGACGCGTATACATGATAGCATGACGGTTTTTTGGTTGATCACGAAATTTGCGCCATAAATTTTCGGTGAACTTGACCCTGTGGTAGTTCGTACTCATTGCGAGCCTAGTGGTTTCTTCCTTCAAGAGGTCAAGGGATATGGCAACAAGGCTTGGCTGCTGAGGTTTTCACAACAACGATCGACTTGTTCCTCTGTGTGAAACCATTACAGTCGGTAGCTTTCGTCGAGTTTTGCTGTTCTCATTTTGGATTCTGCTCAGAATGACTCGTAAGTATCTCTTAAAATTGCATAAGAAGTTTTGCGCGGTTGAAAGAAATCCCTTTGAGTAAAGTACAGACGAAACTGGATCTATAAGCTTACGTACCCTAAGAGTTCCACGATCACACGATCGAACGAAGCTGTTAGATTGTAAGATTTTGTAGTTTATGCTGAATGTCGTTTTGATAAAGTAGGATGTTGATGACAAAAAGTGCCTTTGTCGTCGCTTAGCCAGCGCTCACAATTTATTATCAAACTGGTTGAATGCTCAGACACTTTTCGGAGGGACAGGAAGGACTTAACTCAATAGTTTAAATAATTAATGGTCACTTAAAAGCCATGTAGTTTGTTCGTAAGTGTTTCTGTTTGTTAGCTTCATAATGTGTTGTCGCACATACTTCCCTTGGGTTTTAAATCTTCCATTGGAAGATTATTGATTATTGAAATTCATGAAATGATCATTCATTGAAATCAATTTTGCCTCATGGAAGCATAATCAATAATGAGTCGTTCTGTCCCAGAGTCGATCCACGCCACAGTATTCTGACGACCTTTATATGATAACTAACCAACCGTAACCCTAATCATCACTAAAATCCGTTTTTAGATCTAAACATTGAAATGATACTGTGTGAGCAGTTGGTTTCTCCTACGCTTCCCGAGAGAGAAACCAGTGAAAGCAACTGTTTGATTTTCCATCGAGCATGTGCAAAGTACGTCACACCCCATGTGATGTATTTGACATCACTTTGTTTTATTTCGTGGGAAATCCCTACACAGCAGGCTCCCCCAAATGCAGCAGTTACCGTGAACTTGTGCGCAACCACCACAACAAGTTTACGAACTTGTTCTACTAACTCGTTCTACTGTTTCAAATTTAATTCATTCATCCTTGGCACTGGTCAGCAGCTCACTCAAAGAAACTTAACAGTTGCTTGCAGTGGTTTCTCTCTCAGAAAGCGTAAGAGAAACCAACTGCTTCCAGGGTATTGAAATGAGTGCTTAGAGTTAATCATTAAAATTAGTACTTAGACACACTAATACATGGGGCAGATCGACTCTGGGGCGGAACGACAGGTTTTCAAGAATCGCACTGCTGTTGTTTGATGAGATTGATGGTTGGCAGTTGGTCTTCTTCTTCAAAATCAGATCTCAAAAAAAAAAGTCCTGAAATTTCACCAGTTTTGAAGGCTCTAAATTTTACCAAAGCTGACCTTGGTTCCAGCAATCGTCACTAGTCTGTTTTTAATCATTTCTTATCTTTGCTTGCTGTTTTGAAGAGGTATTTTAAGTACAGTCAACTCTCTCTTAACGGTCACCTCTGTAAGCTGGACACCTCTCTAAGACAGACAGCTGAGGCTGGTCCCGATGGTGTCCGTCTTAGAGAGGGTTGACTCTGTAACATATCATAATTTTATAATTCTCCCAGTATTGTTTTAAAAAGTATTAAACATTTTTAAAAACAATCTTAGAGATATGCAAAGCATCTGTTTACTGATTTTGATTGCAATCAATGCCTTTAACAACAGTTTTAATTGTTACGTAAACAAGTATCTACAATTGCACTTAACCCTATTTTTGGGTTTAGGAATGTGGACTGTGGACTTCGGACGACAGAATTGAAACTAGATATTGACCAAGATATTTAACATTAAAAAACTCATTGTGAACTTTAATGAAGTTGGCTAAAAATCCTTCAAACAAAGTGTAGGCTACCTGTAACCTTTTGTTGTTATTAATATTAATTTTGGTGTTCACTCTTGATCAGGGATGTAGATAGAACCTGGCAGCCGGAAAAAGTCACTGGCTATTCCAGATAAATTTCCGGGGGATCAAGTAATTTGAGTTTTTGGGATTCGTCATCTATTTTATAATTTGTGAAAAAAGAAATGTACTACACACTCAAACTGTACCAGTTGACGGAGACTGGTTGTAGAAATGTCCCAAAGGTTGAGTCATTACAAGGGTATGTAAAATGTGACCCAAGATCTTGTGTGTTTGGTAAAAAGCTCATTGACCAGTGGTATTCTACCTCGTGTACGTCAAATAATGTAAACCCTGCAGTTCGTGTATTTCAACTGTGTCGTATAAGCTGAAATGTCCGTGAGAAATAGGAAGAAAAGTGATTCAGAGGTACTCGGTATAAAGAAATTCTTCAGTTCTGCCAAAGCTACTTCATCAAACTCTGGCGGAACAAGTGAAAATTCAAAGAAAGCGCTATTACTACGGCAGAATCGCATGAGACATCGAGAGCATGTGTACAAACAAAGTGACATTGTCTGAAAACATCATGGATGGCCTTGAATTTACCTCCTAAAATCAAGGAAAACGCACTTATGAGAATCTAAATTTCAAAATTTTCGGGGAAGTATGCCCCTGGACCTCACTGGAAGGGACATGCCAGAGGCATGTCCAACTGGGCCTTCCCCCTGTTAAGTGCATGTTACCGTCTTTACAAAATTTTAGCTACATCCCTGTTGATGCAAGTACAAGTATAAGCAACATACTCAGATTCATTAGCTTGTTGACTGTTGTTAATAATTATTATTCTGAAGCATCTTTTGTTCTCTCTAGAGGGACTAATAATATTATCGTCTACATGATATTACTGCACACATTACCCATGATTTCATGTGTGACAGCATCACTAGTGAAAAACCGATTTTACACCTGAGCCAACTGTATGATATTACCTCAAAGGACAGATTAACTATTAAAATAATCTCAATATACCATTAATTGTACTGATTTAATTTGTGATTTGTTGTAACTCATTAGGTGGAAATCAGCGTGAATTAGCTCGTGCAAAAAACCTTAAGAAGCAACAAGAGCAGGCAAAGAAAAAGGGAGGAGAAAGTGGTGTTGCACTTAAAGAAAGAAAAGAAAGGTTTGTCAAGTTAAAAGACATTTGAATAAAATACATTGTAGTGCGGTTTGTAGACCGGCAATTTGCCCTTTGCCCACCCTTTGCAATTATCTGGACAATTAAAGCAACTGTCTGAGATGCAAACCCATGACATCTATGATACTTGTGCAATGATCTACCTGCCGAGCAGTGAAGTCACTTAGTTGTGCTCCTGTGAAGGACTCAATGAATGACAGAAATATATAATGTTGTTTATGGATAAAAGAGAGAAGTGATCCATGCATTTATCTGGACAATTTAAGCAAACAACAAACAACCTGTGCTTTTTTATTGTAGTGAAACATGAATAGCCCTTCCATTGATTAACAAGATAGAAAGGCTTCCATCTGCATGTTTGTGACTTTTATTCTTAATCAGTATTTTACTCTTTTGTTTTGGTATTTAATTAGCTTAAGATCCTTTAAGATGCATTCTTTTATTTGGATCTTTGGAGCAATGATCCCCTCAAGATCCTAACAATCTTTATGAGAAGATTTAGCCACAAATCATTATAATAACATGTAGGATCTTATTTACACCAAGAAAATGCACATCCTGTTTCACACTTGAGCATATGGCTGTATCCACATTAATCACCACTCGTTTTTGCCTAAATTGGTATTTTTTTGTAAATAACATAAGTTGCTCATGTATGGGCAGTTAAACTTAATATTGTTATAACATTTACAGCAGCACAGAATATTACTATTATTATTAATATCTCACTGAAGATGCAGATTCTCCAAATGCTGATTACACGTCACTATGTTGGATTAAAAGAACAAAAAAATATAAGCCTGCTGAGTGCCCATATGGACAATTTACGTTGTAGAAGCAATATTCTAGCACTGAAAAGATCCTAAGGGAGTGGATCTTTTCAGCAACATATGTTTTCTGTAGCCATTTGACATGCAAAAAGTTGTACTAAGCCATATTGCTAGGATCTTCCGAGTGACACTATACATGTTGAATCTTGCTATTTACAATGTAAGATGAAGGAAGATCCAGTGCTACAATGTATGAGGATCCCAGCTCTATGCAAACTGTTTTCACTTGGGAGATCCACTCAAAGTCCAAACAACCAAAACGCAAACACGATGGCTACAAATTATGAAAAGATAATAACCCAAACTAAAATTTGTGTATGAAAAGTTAGCAAAAATTGTTTCATTCTTTAGTATCTTTTAGTGCAATGATCTTCTTCCCTCTATGCAAACAGCCGTTACCGGTACGTCTGCTGTCCCATGTCACCTACATTGTACTTTACTACAATATGTTGCAAGTGTCCTTTTTGTTATTTTTTGCTTGAAATGAGCCTGTTCCTTTCTTCATAAGGCTTTAATAATGAGAAGAATATTGTAGTAAGTACCAAGCTATTATGTGTATTTTTTGTAGAGATGCTGCCATGATGAGAGAAAAGCAAAAGAAAGCTGCGGAAAAGAAGGAGGCTGATGCAGCTACCAAAAAATAACAGCATACAAGGAAAAAAAATGTCAATTCCTGTATTTTTTACTTGCTCAGAAGTCTTCAATGTAAAGTCAATGTATTGTTTTGTTCTGGTCAAACAGAATCATAAACTGCAGTCTTTTGGCCATAAAAAAAAGCCATGGAAAAAGTGATCTGCGTAATGCAGATCTACGTGTATATTCGCACAAGTCTTTTGATCTAGTTAAAGGGAATCACAAACTGCAGTCTTGTGTGTCACAAAATGCATGGGAAAAGTGTTGATATGTTTAAGGCAGATCAACTTACTGTTTAGATATTGTTTTGTTGAAACATGCTAGTATGGCTTCTCTTCAATATGAAAAAAAATGTTAACAATAATAAGATTGTTATTAGGTAGTATTATTCATTAATACTTGTTGAATGTGGTGTATTCAAGATAGAACTGAGTGTTGTAATGCCACTCTATAAACAAGACGGTGACTGACTTTCTTCAGCTGTAGACAATAATAGGGAGCTTAAGATTTTACGACAGCCACTGCAACAACAACGGTGCAAAACAATAATATCATTGGTTGAAAGAGCATAAATAATCATGCTGCACATGCAGCACATATCCTTGCGGTACTCTGCAAAAGGACGACGTGAAATTACCAAATTAATTTTGAGGTTTTGATGACAACGTGAGCCTGCAACAGAGAATCTTTCATTCTCTATTTTCAGTCTGAAACTGCTTGTGCCACATATTATAGGATACTACGACCAAATTGTAAGAAGTGAACGAGATAGTATAACCGCGAAAGAATTAATAAAGCAACTTTAGTTATGTTTTGAGCTGACGTTTTCGTTGACCGTCGCTGTCATAGATCTTAAGGTCCCTAATGTTAGAAAGAGGGACCTGAGGGACTCAAGGTTCTGCTACTTGTATTGAAGATGTAACTCGCACTAAGCTCTTTCGGGTTTGAATCATTGGGTGGCTGGAGCTTTCTTTGGCAGGGTGTCCCCATTGAGGTTTAAGAAGGTTTTGTTCACTTGACTATTACTACTTTGTGTCACTTCCATAAGATCTGTTTCCCATGTCTTCCCTTGTTATCTGTTTCTTTGGGGACTCCGATTCAGAGTTGAAAATAAGTCGTGCCCAAAGAATTAACATCAAGGGTTACTTAAGAGTCGGTTTTTTCAGTGATAGTTTTCTGCTGAAATGTAACTGTAATAATTATAAGAGTTACTGGTACCTATTCATGGAAATTATGGCACTTTGAAATGAAAGTTCCATGGGCATTGTGCTATGTAACAGTCATTATTTGAATTTAAATAAATATAATTTATAGAAAGAATATGGTTACTATGGAACATGGCTTTTTTTGCTGCAATTGTATCCAATTATTGCCAAAACAGGTATTTAATTAAATCTACCCCTTGAAAAACGGAGCATTTCTATCTCCAAAGATGTGATATACACTGTATGCAGAGAGGGGGAAGGATTGTTGTGGAAAAAGTAGCATAGTACTAGATAAACAATCAGACCATTTGATGGTGAGTCGTGATTTTGCAAATGAAAGACTCTTGCTCTGCGAATTTGACATTTAGAGATCATAATTAACAAAATTAAACAAAATTACCTAAAATAGCGTGACCTAGCCCCTTTAATGATACCGGTAGGTTTAGCCATAGGAAGTGGGTTGTTTCAATATTGACTTGACCTTACCTGTGCACAGTTGTCCATCTGGCGTCGGTTGTTCCAAAGGTGGATAATGCTATCCACTGGATAAACATTAGCAAAACCAATTGAGTTATCCAGTGGATAGCACTATTCACCCTTTGAACAACTGGAGCCTGACTGTTACACTAAAGCCTTCATGGAGTGTTTTGTGCTAATGTTACCCTAGCTTGACTCTCTGAGGGACTTCTACCCCACACCCCAGTCCCTGAGAGAGCCTGCTTGTTACCCCGATATTTGTCTCGCATCCATTTTTGACGTCTAATTTACTCGAAAGTTTCACTCTTTAGGCCTGATTTTGCCTAAGAGCCTGAACACTTTAGTGTGTGGGATGGGCATAATTTTCAAAGTTCCACAATTTTTTTAACCATTAAAACCATCCAGTACTCCTGAACACACTTGCAAACTTTTTGGGTCGATTATTAAAACATAGTTTAGACAACGTTTAACAAAACCGCGTTCTAAGCCATTTTCAATATTGCCAACAATCATATCGAAGTATTGTGTGCTGCTGATGGTAACAAGAAGATTTGCATTCCAGGCCAGAGAGCAATTTCAGATTTGGAGGTCCACTGATTGTCTTAAACCGCGGCCTAAGTTAGATTTCGTTTAAATAACTGGCCCTTTATTTTCAGACGCTACAAGTTTATCTTTTTTGGTTGTAATTTCCCAACCCCGGCCCTCCTCAACTCAAAAATACATAGAAAGTGTCACGTCACGAAGCGATGCGCGAGCGACAGCAGCTGGTCACGCCATTCAGCGTGGTTCCAATCCCTCTCCAATTTCTGTTGGCTGCCATTTTGAACTACTGTGCGTCGTTGCTCTGTGCTATGCCTTCCATTCCTTGGAAACCATTTGGGTATAACAGTGTACTACCTCGACGATTTCCACGTAAACGGCGTGGAAATAAGCGGCAGCCAATCGTTCCTTTAAAAGAATGGAAAATAGTACGAGGGGATACGGTGAGACTTCCATAATTTTCCTTGGTTTGGAGAATGGAGTTGAAACTATACTTGTGGCATGCATTTAGAAGAGACAGGATTAGGAATCCTTTACCCAGTAGGGGTCGTAAAGGAAGGAAACATACTATTTTGTCGTTTTGGCCTGTTTGAAATAATTTAATACCTTCGCATCTCACGAGGCAGTGTTACCACAGATTGGACTGGACACGAAGTCGGTGAACGGGGAGTTTTGAAATCTCATTCTTTTCCTCTAATGATTCCAGGTGATGCTTCTCTCAGGAAAAGATAAAGGAAAGACTGGTAAAGTTTCTGAAGTCGTTCGAAGCAAGAACTGGGTGTTTGTGGAAGGACTCAACACTGTAAGTTCAGTGTATAGTAGTGGGTCGCTCCATTTTTATTTGCATAAAGAATGAGGGTCTGTCTTTTTGAATACAACCCATTGTTTCTTAAACTGTTCCTCATTGACAAGAAAAATAGTTTGGCAGTAGACAGATATTAAGTCTCAGTTCTAGGAGTCAATGGTTAAAGAAGCCATGAATATCAGCTGTTTGGAGGGTGGGGGTGGGGAGTGGGTGGGTGCAACTTCAAAAAAATTGGAACAACTCAAATTCACAGTATGAATTATCTTAAATATTGTAAAGAAAAATATCTCAGTATTTGAAGTTGTATAATATAGACAGCTGTTGGTTCACTGTTGTCTGGTTTGTTTGTTAAAATAACATTTGAGATTTCAGCAAGAACTGGGAGAAGTAAATTGGGACATTGGCAGCCACTTTTTGCAATTTTGGGTGCTGATTATCCTTGACAGACCAAAAATGACAGATGGCCAGCAGTCTAAATTGTAGTTTTGCTGTATAGCTTGGCCAGTTTGTTGTGGTTTATCACACATTAATATTAATAACAACAATAATATTGTTTAAATGTAAAAAATTGCGATGACGTACTGTGTTAAAAACATTTTAAGATTAAAAAGTTTGCTTAAAAACAACGGTAATTATCAAGGAAAAAATGTTTGTAAGTTACACTCTATTATACAAGTTTGAAGATTGACAATAGGTGATTAAAAAGGTATACCCTAAGAAAAGGAAAAAAAAATTAACAAAAAGGTTGGCACTTATGTAGTCCGTCCGGATATTATGTTAGTCATGTTGCCTACTCTGTAGCCATTAATTATTGAAATAATCAGATGGACTCCATACAGTAAGTGCCAAACTTTTTAATTTTTGAAACTTTTTTTCTTTTTCTTACTTTACAACTTTTTAAATCCCCTGTTGTTCTTATTAGGTTTTTTAGACTGTCACTTACAAACATGTTTTGACTTGATTATGACGTTTAGCTAATGTCGAAATGCCGACTTCTTTTATTAAACTGTTTAGTCTTAAAATGTTTAAAAGAAAATTTTAATGCATTTTTGTATAGTTAAATAATTGAATAAATATGGGTTATTGACCAAGCGTGAGGTCAAGATGGCTGGATATTGGCCAAGTTCTTTTTTTGCGTGTTTATGGACCAAGATGAAGTCGAGGTCCATAAACACGCAAAAAAATGAACAAGGCCAATATCCAGCCATATTGACCGAACAAGCTTGGTCAATAAAGGATTTATTATATGACTTAAAACACCAAAAAATGATCTTTGATCTTGCGGGACCAAGATAGCTCCATCTTGCCTGCTCGGGTAGCCAATCACAGCACGCAATTTGGTTCATCTTGCCTGCTCACGGAGCTAGTCATATAATAAGAATCATTATTGTTGTTATTGTCGATCACCATACCACATTCATATGTTGGATATGTAACTCAGCAGCTGTGAATTAGTCCTCACTGATTTATACTATGCTTACGTAATAATCACATGTCAATCACACCATCAATCTATTACTTATCAAACTTTGGTGGAGACTCATCTACCTGTTTTGAACTTTTAGCATTATCGTTATATCAAGCCTTCTGGTGATTTTAAAGGGGCTCTGGTACCCAGTGAGGCTCCAGTCCAAGTGTCAGAAGTGTCGCTCTTGGATCCATCCGATGGGTGAGTGTCATTTGCATTTTGAACCTTTGGAAATGGTGAATTTGAGACATTCACTGTAATGGAGTGTTTTGGTTAACCCATTGACTCCCAGGGGTTCCCCATTGACGAGTAAAATCGTCTGGCGTTAGACAGAGTAAAATACTACATGTAAGTCTGGCCGGTTTGAGCCGGTTTGGGTGTTAAAGGGTTAATACATGTATTATGGCAAACAGCCATATCATTTCATTGAAATTAAACTGTTAAAAGTGAAGTGTCATTCTTAATAATATTGATATCTATAAGGTACCTCTCCTTGCAGACAAGGCCGTTTTGGTCTACAAATGATGGGCTTCTAAAGAAACTGCAGTACTGTGTTGGTTGGAAGTGAAACTAGGAAAATTTGGCCTTGTCGATTGAGTTCATTAAGGTAAAGTAAACACTGGGAGAAAGATTTGTGAGCTAACGTTTCAAAGGTTAGTCTTTCATCAGAATTCATTTGAGCACTTTGGTCAGGGGGAGCAATTTGTCAGAGTGAGCCCATCTGACTCACAAATGCCAGCTCACAAGTCTTATGGTGTTAGTTTACCTTAAAAACTCGTTTGACTTTTATTGTGGTCTTCAGCTTAGCTGCAACACTTGTTGTACTAGTTTTTTTTTTTTTCAACCTTTTCAGCATGTTAGATGTTAAATTAATCACTCATTAAAAAAATTAAGCCTTTGACATCCAAACGGGCCTAAACCGGCCAGACTTAGTATTTTACTGTCTAACGCCAGACGATTTTACTCGTCAATGGGGAACCCCTGGGAGTCAATGGGTTTAAGTCGTAAAATCACTTAACTATTCGTCAAAGTTATGACCAATCAGCAGGTACTATTTGAGTCACATAAACTTCTCTGTAAACCCCAATGCAAATCAACAGGGGTTGATGAATTATTAAACAGCAGAATTAACTTTTAATACAAGCTCCTGATAGGGCACCATTAAGTCCATGTACAAGCTGCACCTTTTCTCAAAATTCAAATCAAAAATCGGGAGTGCGACTTATCTATGGAAACATCTGAGGCTGGAGTTTTCTAAAGCCTACAATTAATGT
>NC_090884.1:9304756-9314756 GCF_036669925.1 Montipora capricornis | reverse complement strand
GCCTGTGTAGCATTTCTTTAGGGAAACATGCAAGATGTTAGACTCGTCCCATTTTTCGGGAACTGAAACAAAAATTTCATGTTCGCTTGCTACACAGGCAACTATCAAGTACAACTTTGCACTAAAAAAAAAAAGGTCATGGTATGTCACTGAAGTTAGTCACCAAACTTGACATGCTATATTTTATGTTTATTGATTTAAGCTCACATTTTTGTTGCAACCATTTACCAGTTTCTCAATGTACTCTTCAACCACATTTTTCTTTGATTTTAGTTGGATCATTTGATACACCTGCTGCTTCAGTAACCAAACAGACATACTTTCCATCACTACTATATTTCCATGAGGAGATAATGCTTGCCATGAATGTACCCCCGTCAATCCCAAAGACAAAACCAGAGAGACGAGACTTGATGCTGAAGGAGGTAGAGAAATTTGCAGGCTGGGGAGTCGACAAATCTCTAGCAAATGTAAAGATGAATTGGATGGACAGAATTTACCTTTCAGTCAGTGACTATGTGGATCGTGTCGTGCGATTTCTCAGAATTGATAAATTATAGCATTCGTACATAATACTATCTATTGTTGGCATTCATTTCTCCTATGATGTAGGTCATGATACAATGAGGAAAAGTCTGGAAGGTTTCAATACTTTTTCCCCTAGATGGAACATTTTTGTGTATAACTGCCAAAATATTTTGTTTGTAAACATCTGGCGAGTTCAAGGGACTCCGGTTTACTAATTATAACGAAAATTAAGCTATGCCTAAAAGAACAGAAGCCAGGACAATAATCACAACCAGGTAGTTTATTTTAAGAAACTGTTTAATATTGCAGTTAGCTGTGGCTAAACCTGGAACTGTTCTACAAAGGGCTCAGACTTGTTTTTCTCTGTAATCTTTAAATATTTTTTGGCCTACCAGTACTTATTCTACACTCGGTGCTAGAGACTTTATTGCATGATTACACCATACGGGTTCTGTTGCTGGCCTATATTTCCTCACAATACAGCTCTTGTGATAGAAGCAGAGATCAAACCCTATGCAAGATCTTTGACTGTCTTTCCAGGAATGAAACCTTGCGATTGATTTTGTTCATTCTCAAATGACAAACATCCTATAAAACAAACCAGCTTCAAGAGTCAACAACACAATGGCAGCCCTATTTATTTCTCAAAATTGCACTCTATAGACCCATACCACTCCATGTCCATATAACTTTTACACATCTAACCTCTCATTTAGTGTGAGGCTAGATGTGCAAAGACGAAGCCTTTATTCCCCACAGAGTGATCAGAGAGGCTGATAAGTGAGGCTGCAGGGAAGTGGAATCACTTATAATAAAGAGATCAAGATTGAGAAACAGTTATCAGTTATAAATATTAGAAAACTGTTCTAGTAAACCAACAGAATCTACAATAAATGGATTTTTAGTGAATTGCGAACCCAACAAAGTTAAATAACAAAATTGTTTATATTCCTCAGTTGATGCAGCCCCTTTCTGTCTAATAGTAAGGTCTTCTTGGGTTATTCTGAAAGAATAAAAGATAGAACACAAACCCTTAAAGTGTATCTATGAAGATCTGACTGACTGGACAGTTTTAGCAATATTACTATGCCTATGATTAACCACTGAATGGTAACGATTAATGATAAAATGTCACATCCAGCACTGAGATTGGCTGAGTTGGTTTTCAGTTTTAATGGCTCAATAAATGCCACTGCAAACATGAGTAGCAGCTACTGTAACAGTAAAAAGCAAAACCTTTGTTTGAAAGTTGCATTGTGGTGTCAGGATAGCAATGAAATGCACTGCACAGTAAATCCTTGGGTGGGTGGGAAACTGCTTGCTTGGGTGAAAATTGTTGAGATCGCATCATGCTAAGTTAAAGAGACATTACAAAAATTAAAATGCCTATGTGTGCACTTGAGTTAACTCACAGGACATGGGAAAGAATATCAACTTAAGTAGGCTTTTTCAGCAAAGAAAACACCAAAACATGATGTATGGCAGAAATCTTCTGACGAACACTCCTTGAAAACTCAATTTCTGGTTCTTGGAAACTCTTTGAATACTCCTGGAATTTTATATACAAAATCCAGCATGAACCCGGGAGGAAAAATATAACACATCATCATTGTTGAGGCATTTGCCTTACCAATGGATTGGGTCTGAATCTGTAAGCTAACATCATCCTCTTTCGATACAAGTCGAACTCATCATCTTCACGCTGTATTTCCCCTGGTTTTTCTTCTCCAAGTCCTCCCAGGTCTTCAGGGCCACGACCTCTATTAGTTTCATTACAAACATACTTTTTAGCCCATGTGACCAATATTATTTGTTTTAATGATGTATCAACTTGTGGATGAAAGCATTAATAAAAAACAATTGCGATATTTCTTGTTTATAGACATTAACGTCACAATACTCTCAATATCCAAATTTGCCAACCACGGAAAAAAGAAGTCATTGTTTCAACAGCCAATTAGGTTCTGGTTGGCATATTAATAGCAATGGATGATGTCACAAGAAACATCGCCAGAAAAACCCTTTCAACTTCGTAGACGAAGGTTGATTCTACCATAGGGCAGTGAGTCTCTGGTAAATCAAAATTATTGCTCAGATTTTGCATTTTGATTTAACCAGTCTTTCTCATTTTGTTTACACCATTTTAAAACTCATTTTTCTTCCAAGAGCATGGTGCCTTTCATTTTGCTTACTCTGAAGTTGAAATGTGAATTACCGGTAATGATTGTTTTTTCAGTGCCGCCAATTGCTGCATGGGAATGGCTTCATAGGTTATTTCAAGTGTCGTGATTGGCTTAATCCACTTTGTTGGAATCTGTTTTCAACATAGCAACTGTTGCTTCAAAAATATACAGTATGTGGTTGCAGTGGAAAGCAATTTTCATTTGAATTTCGGAGTCTATTTATGAAAGGCACAAAGGGTCTATGCAAAATTTTAAGTCTCTAATTTCAATAAGTGCATGCAACCTGGAATTTGACGAAAAAAATTTAATGTTTGTGCTGGGTTTTTCATTTGGTTTTGTTTGATATACAAGATATAAGTGATCAAAACAATGGAAGCCTGACCCAATGGCTGCATAGAATTGCAGGTCATCTGGTCACAATCAACTTCATGTTCCTACTGTACATAATAGATTGCTGCTCTCTGATTGAATGGAATACCTTTCCTTTAGAATTACAAACGCGCATCTTTTTCGACTTTAAAATCCAATCAAAAACTTGGCTGTTTAAAGTAGCTTTTGGTTAGGATTGTGGTTATTTATCGCTTTGAATAATTTTTATTGTAGAATGAATTTAATTAGCAAATTCTGTAAAGTGCCACTGGACCCTACAGAAATGGCACTATGTAAAGCTACATGTATTATTATTATTATAATTATTATTATTATTATTATTATTACTGTAAAAACCCGCAGAAAAGCCACACCCTGAATTTAGCAGCTCAAATTTTGGTAAAAAAGTTTTTTTTTGAAAGATCAAAAGAAATCCAAAGTAGAGTCTTGAGAAGTCTTCTTCATCATCCACTCTTCATCAAACTTAAACTCACTTTTAACATTGAAACGGAAAATACTTCAAAGTCTTACCCACAATTTTAGACTAAATTATAGAATGCAGGGCCACTTATTTCCATATCATTGAATAACAATAGTGCTCATTGTTATGTGTTTCGTTCTTCAAAAGCTTCAGATAATTTGCATATGGATTGCCCTGTGATGGCCCTGAATTCTATAATCGCTCCCAATTTTAGCACTTTAACATAATGAACATTTTTTCTATCAACTTTGGCATAAGGTTGATTTTTTCCTGGTATTTGTTGACAGGAATTTCTTTAATATTCAACAAAGTTTTTCTATAGATTTTTTCATCACAACAAGAATGCAAACGGAACATTCAAAGCTTAGTAACCAGGCATTACTCACATTTAGGTTGGAAAACTGGACACCGGAAGCAGTGTGACGTTCTACGAGTTTACATAACACCTTTTTTCAAATGTTTCCACGGATAAGCCACACCCCCAGGATTTCTAGGGATGATTTTTGGAAAAAAGGTGCGGCTTATCTGCAGGTTTTTACAGTATATATAATTTTATTATTACACGTTTGTCAGGTTTTTGGCCCAAGACCTATCTCTAATCTCAAACACTAACTGGTTTCGCTACTTATACAAAAAGTCATTACTTATTGTTTATCACCTTAGTATTTTACCAAGTACTTCAATCGGTTTGTGAGCTAACATACTTGTTGACAGGAGCTGTGATGCCTTGTCCTTGTGATCCAAGCCCCATTCCTTCCTGCCAGCCAGCTTGCTGGAGCATCTTATACCCAATGTTATCCTCTTTAATCTTATGTTCGGAGTAGTCTGAGAAATCAAACTCATCCAGAGAGGATTCCCCCTTTACATATTTCACCTTGGCAGTGAACTTCTTCAGTTCCTCAGGTGGAAGAAAGTCACCAATGTGATGTTTTCCTTTACCTTTATGTGTAAGCTCTTGAGCCTTATCTGTAAAATAATAATTATGGTGAAACTAGCCACCCGGATACACGTAAAATACAAAATTTTTGTAGCTGACAAAATTACCAGGCATCTTTACCCTATACATTCAGTTGACAGTCTGCCAATTTGAAATCAAAATTTTGCTCCCCTGATTTTAACATTTTCTCTCCAATTTTTGTAAAACTCTGAAAACCCTTACCAAAATATAGTAAAACTTTTGCTACACAAACTCACTAAAAGACTTCAGTTATTTCAAAATGCAAAAAATGACCCCCAGTGGAGCAATCTGACTCTTGTTATTTTGCAGAACAATGTGATGGTTGACCGGTTGGCTCAATTGGTTGAGCATCAAACTATTGTGCAAGGAGGTTGCAGGATTGAAAACTCCAGCCTAACCAACACTTCTGAAGGGTCTTTAAATGACTGAAGAGAAAGTGCAGGGTTTTCTTCAAGTTTTCTAACTAGCAACAGGTTTCTGCTAAGTAGACGTGGGTGTGCAAAGGACCCACCCCTTTATGATGGTGTAGGGGCTTGCACATGGGGCATGGAGTTCTCGGTGTTGTGATCTGTCCTCTGTGGTATATCATGGTTGGGTAGGTAAATGCAAGACGATATTACATGTACATGAAGCTACACCAAACTACTCTACAATCCTAGCGTAAAGAAAGAAATGACAATGATGATATGGAACAAAGTGACTGGATACTGGATGAAATCCTACATGTACTTGAGTGAAAGTTACACCTTATCACAATGATGACAAACCTTCAGTTTTTCTCATTTCTGCTTTCCTCTTCTTGTGTTCCCATGTGCCACCCTCTACATCTTCATCTGAATCATATTCATACTTTGGTTTTTCATTGTTCTGTCTGGCACTTTCCCTTCCAGTTCCTCCCTGACAAGCAGCTCGCTGGGCCAGGATTGTCATGTACATTTGTTGAATCTAAAATGAAATGTGAAAGGCACCCTTGAGACTATAGAATAAGTAGCACTCAAATAAAATAATTTAATCAAGCGAAGCTATGATCCTTGCAGTTATAAATGCAATTTTAGCAATTGTGCAGCTAGACACCTGAAAAATTCAGGACTTCAACGGGATTTGAACCTGTGAAAGAAATCAAATGGAGTCTGAGATCTTATCTACCCAAATAAATACATTGTAAAGCACATGGACTACTCGTGCCCTGTACGGATCCTGAAAGGTGCAAGTCATACCGCTTCTTTCACATTATATTAGCAGAAATAATGAATTCATATTTCTGTGCAGACCTGGGTTTATCCTACCAAACTGAAGAATGCGCAAGTCATTCCAGTCTATAAGCTGGTGACGAAACTGAAGCAGGTAATTATCGGCTACTTCATTACTCCCTGCCTTCAATAGACTATTTGAAAAGGTCATTTACAAAAGCCTTGTTTCTTTGATTGAAAAGAACTTGTAACACCTTGTCGCAATATGCCTTCAGAAAAAGTTGTTCACCTTAACAAGCAATCTTGGACACTGTCAACAAAATACAAAGTAACATGGATGCAGGATTATTTTCATGTGGTGTTTTTATTGATTTAAAAAAGGCCTTCAACACTGTGGACCATACCATATTATTTTCCAACAGAGATGTATCCAGAGGATGTCATTGCATCCTGGCAATGCACTCGTTTTTCTTTTGGACGCATAGAATATAGAACAAAGGGTCCAATTGGACGCAGAAAATAAATCAAACGTTCATGCAAATTACAAATTACAATTATTGTACACAGGATGTTTAATTACTGGTTTTAATCATACTTATCTGACTGGGTACAGACAATTCAAGTTGGTTTTACCATTTCCAACAAAGAAAAAATGTCTTTTGGTGTTCCTCAAGGCTCCGTCTTTACTTTTCTTGATTTATATTAATGATATTTATCGCTCTTCTAACAAATTCAATTTTTACTTATTTGCTGATGATGCAAATCTTCTTTATGCTGACAAACATCTTAAGTTTTTGAAACTGCTGTGAACACCGAACTGGTTAAAGTCTGTGAGTGGCTAAATGCCAACAAATTATCGCTTAATACTGGCAAATCAAACTTTGTTGTTTTTCACCCTTATCAATGCAAGGCTAATATTGATGCAGACCTGAAAAATTTTGACAATGATTTGAAGATGATGACCTGTCTCCAGCATAAAAAACAAGTGAAATATCTCGGTGTCTTGATTGAGACAGCAATCTTTCTTGGAGATACCACATTGATTATTTCTCATTGAAAATAAGCAAGAGTGTTGGGATCATTGCAAGACTCGGGCATTTTGTCCCCATCTTAACTCTCCAAAGAATTTATCGCTCTCTAATTGGGCCATATGTTTCTCATGGTTTTGAATAAAATCTTTATCTTGCAGAAATGTGGGCGTGTAATTATTTACACACACCACACTTCCATGTATTTTTTTTACTTTCCTCACGTAACACGCACATAATTTGCGTGTAAAATGCGCGCAATATGGTGGACTTGCGTGCATGTAATGTAATTCCTGCGGCCAGTACTGCACCTATCTCTCGTAAATTAAAAATCATTTTCCATCAGCACAGGCCTTTGCTTTTGAAAACCCACCTCTTGCTGTTCTCTGAGCTGCTTCTGTCTTTCTTCCTCCTCTTTATTACTCATAGGTACACTGTGCTCAATCTCTGCCGCTACAGCAAGGGCTGCTGCAACGGCTGCATCATTGCCAGTGGGTGAAGAAGCTGGT
Source organism: Montipora capricornis (assembly GCF_036669925.1). Classification (NCBI taxonomy): domain Eukaryota; kingdom Metazoa; phylum Cnidaria; class Anthozoa; order Scleractinia; family Acroporidae; genus Montipora; species Montipora capricornis. The sequence goes on along the minus strand of NC_090884.1, from coordinate 9,307,510 downwards.
GGACCTGCTTCCCAGCGACTCTTTCTCTTTCTTTTTCTTTCTCCGCTGCAGCTGTTGGCTTCTTTATTTTCACTTTTGATTGCTCCTGCTCCACCAGTCCTTAAACATTTTACAAGGTTCTTGTAGTACTTGTGTTCTTGGCTATTCACATCAAACAAGAACCTGAAAATTGGGAAAGAATACAGTGCACATGTTCGTTAACCATCATTGGGTATCATATGAAGTATTTATACATTTATGCATTATCTATATTACGCCTTTCTCTTCTACTTCTACTACTACTGGTATAAATAATAATAATAATAATTGATAAAAATTATTATGGTATTGTAACCAAGGTAACTAAGTGGCAACTGTACATTTGTTCCTGTTGATTAGAATGCCTTCTACATTATCACAAAAAATGGTCATCATCCCGCCTGTTAATGCTCAGGGATTATCTTGATGTCTCCTAAACATGGAATAAATCTCCCTCTCCAGCAGAAAAAGGAAAACGTTGGTCCATCCTTTACCTAAGAATCTGTGATACATAAGTTTCCTTCCTTCCGTTGGCTAGCATTGTTAAGTTATTACTTCCCTCTTTCGTTTCTTGTGTGTTATGTCACAAGGTGACTTTTGCAGGTTATTCTTCAAAAACTCATTAATAATTCAGGAAAAACAGCCAATCAGTTGACATCAGGTCATCAATGAAATCTTGTGTGTATGAGCTTTAAACCCAATAAAACACTCTTCATAAGAATTCTTGACACAAAGCATACATATAAGGCATGACTTGTTTTTCCTGTATGCTTATGTTCTCTTCGCAATTTGAAATTTTGTTTGACTCAGGATGGACATGCTTTTTGTGAAATGCTTTTGAAGCCATTAAAAAACTCGCAGGGCTCAGTGTTTTATCAGGTCTAAAAACACTCAGCTAAATGTCATGTTTCCACTTAGACCCAATAAAACATTTTTTTTATATACATAACATCAAGGATGAGATTTTATAATGGGAGAGGGGATGGGGGGGGGGGGGGGGGGGGGGGAGGTAAGAAGTGTTTGATTTTACTTTCTGATAAGAATGATGGTGTTTGTCTGGTTTAAGGTAAGCAACTTACCCAAAGCTTGGATTGTTGGTACATGTGATGCTCTGCATAGCAGCATGCTCCACCTTGTCTCCGCCTCTAACCACTCTGGCTGCCAGTATCTCGATGGTGTCAAGAATGTTCTTGTCCTCTGGTGGGGGAACTTAATTACAGCGCTCATCAGAACACTTTTCTAGCATTTAGCGAGATCAAAATCATACCAAACACAACTGTCTTCATCTTTGTCAAGAATCCTAGGTGAAGTCAGTCAAGAAATCGACAATGGACAAAATGTGTTACAAAGTCCTCATGCTTTTTTCCCCACTTACACTACGATTATCAATTTCATTGCTATCATGCAGATATCAATCGATCGATAGGGTATTCATCGACAGCAATCAGCGTCGGATTGATAAACCATTACGTCGAGTCACTACAGAGAATCACAACCTCAATCATGCTAATTAAACATAAATGAGACCAAAAAATTTCAAATGCCGCAAAAGCACCATAGGTGTTCCCTCTGCGACAACTCTCTGCTGAGTTCAAGGTAATTTAAATTGAGCTTTTGCGGTGAACTCAAGCTTAAGTTTACTGCAAATTTACCATTTTCTTCGACATCTTCGGCTGCCTCAAAAATGTCCGGTCGGGATGCAACTGGTTTCGCGGGTGTCGTTTTCTTCACTGTCGTCAGCTTCATACTGACAAATGGCCGAGAATCCGAAACATCGCCACATGAACCCACCGCACTAGAATCAACACTGGCTGCAGTCTGTGTGTTTTGTTGCTGCTGCATGGCCTGAAACCGGGCGAGGAAGTTGCCGTCATTTAGAAACATTGCGCCGCCCGTTGAAGCAGTTTGTGAATTCCCTGGACTGGGATGAGATGCAGTTGACTGTTTGTTTTGTTCGGTTCTCTTTTTCTCCGCGATCCGACGAAGAAGTTCTTGTTTTTTGTCCTCAACTAACTTCTGTCGGTCCATCGACGCCATGTTGTGAAAATGCTATGTATTACCCATCAGGCAGTGCAGTCCGAAAATAATGTCACAGGAATCCCACTCTTAACTGCCAGGTGCCCCAGGACGCCCTCAGTTGACGTTAGACAGAGTAAATCTGTCAAAAATTTGGTAATATCAACGGAGTTGATAATGTAAATTGGCCACCGTACAGAGATTCTGAAAGCTGACGTTTCGAGCGTTAGCCCTTCGTCAGAGCGAATCGAGGAAATATGGGTTACATGTAGTTTTTATAGTAGAGTGGGAGCTACGCTATTGGTGGTAACGTGGCAACGTGAAAAATAGGAATGTATTAGTTAAATGAAAAGCGTTCGTTAATACCGTGAGGATTAAGGGTGCCGATTTGGAAGATGAATTTTTGTTCTAGATTCTTGCGGCTTTCCGTCGTACCTAGATGTAGGGAAAGGCCGCAGATAGCCATGTGTTTTTTGGAGTGGTTAGGGAGATTAAAATGACGAGCGACTGGCTTAGATGCATCTTTGTCATTCTTCTCAACATTGCGAAGGTGTTCGCGGAATCGGTCACCTAGTCGTCTACCTGTCTCGCCAATGTATAATTTATTGCATAACGTACAGGTTATGCAATAGATGACATTTGCGGAGGTACATGTAAAACGATCGGTGATCGTAACAGATCGCTTAGGTCCCGATATCTTGCTAGTGTTGACAATGCTCG
>NC_090884.1:9289756-9299756 GCF_036669925.1 Montipora capricornis | reverse complement strand
TAAAGACGGCTTCTTGGCTCTAATTAAATAAAGTTTTTCTGTCAGGCACAAGTGGCACCGCTTGATTTTGTTGCTGTAGGCCGGGGCGGTCGCTAAAATACTCCAGTTAATTGTAAAATTGGTGTTGCTGTCTTTGAGTGTCCAGATATGTTTTGATAGTTCCGTGCTGTTTGAATAGTTTCTGTTCCGAAAAGAAAGTTTGTGCTGCGTGTAACGTTGTTTAAAAGTTCCTTCTGTTAGTCCAATGTAGTTCTTTCCGATGGGGTCGCTTTCTGTTGTTACGTTGGCGTTGTAGACGACGCTTGAGGTCAGACAGTTGTTTTTCAGAGGGCAGTCGTTTTTCTTCCTGCAGTTACAGTTGCTTTCCGTGGAGGGTGTCTTGCTTGATTGGAGGATTTTTCTGTTGTGCTTCTTAATTATGGTTTGCAGGTTGTCTGTGCAGCTATAACTGACTTACTGACTTTTATGTTGTTTTTGTTGAAGATCTTGTTGTACCGATGATTTTTCGGAAAATGTTTCCAGACGAGGTTCAGGAACTCTCTTGCTCCGCCTCGTAAACACCGGGTTTGTGTAGTGTTTCTTTATTCCGTTTCCTTCCCCTATGCACACGTTTTAGCTGTTATGTGAGTATGCTTCGCCTCGCAAACTTCGGTTTTGTGTAGTGCTTCTCTCTTCAGTTCCCTTCCCCTTTTTGCACACGTTTGTTTGTTTGCCGGTGTGCTTCGCCTTGCAAACCATGATCTTGCGCAGTGCTGTCTTTCCTTCGCCCCTTTGGGATTTTGTTCGCTTAATACTTTTTTTGTTTCGCGTATTTCGCCTTGATAGCGTCGGGTTTGCGCGGTGCATTCCCTCCCGTCCCTGTTACTTGTATGATTTTTTTGTTTCTTTCCTTTCCGCGATCTTGTGTTTTCGAATATGTTGCCTCTCAACGGGTTTTTGTTTAGTCCTTTTCTCGATGTCTTCCCGTTACCTCGCGTACTTTATTAGTTTGTTTAATATGTTCTTCCTTCGTCTCGCAATCAATGGTTTTGTGTAGTACTTTTCCTCTCCCCCTTTTATTTTAGCTTCTGCGTGCTTATTTGGCCTTAGTTTTTTCAAACGTTGTTTGTTTTCGTACTTTGCCGCGATTATTTTTGGCCTTTGCCCAGTGCTATTCCCCTGACGCCTATTTAGTTCTTTGTTTTTGTTTTGTTTTGGGTTTTTTTTTTTTTTCGCAGTGTTTTCTTTCTGCGTGTCTCGTCTCCCGAACTCATGTTTGTGGAATTCAGTTCGGGTCCCCATTTTCGAGTTTTAGTTTTGCACGCCTTAGATTTTTGTTACTTCCTGGTCTTCATGGTTTTTGCCCTTGTATTCCCTCGTTTTGCTTCTATTTTGGTGTTCTATAAATTGTTGTGTCTTTGTGTTTCCTCCGCGTTTGGCGGCACCTTTTGTTTCTGTCATAGTGTAATTTCTTTTCGCACTGTTTTCTCTTTTTTACATATTTATTCGTTTATAACGATTTTATGTCGGTGTCTCCCTTTTGTTTGTGTTTTTTTTTTTGTGCGTCCTCCCTCCAAGTCGTTTCTTTTTCCTTTCCAATGGTAACCTGAAAGAATGTCTAATACCCTAGTCAGATTACCGACGCTCAGGCTGCCATCCCTTGGGTGGGTTCTTGCGTCTTTTTTCCCTTCTGCGATTATCCTTTGTGTTTTGTTTTGCCGTTTTCCCGCTCGAGGGCTGGCAGCCTGTAGATATTTTTATTCACGCCCTCCCTGGGGAAACTTTGCACAGCTTTAGAGCCGCCTTGGCCATCACTTTAGCCCTTTCGGGTAGTCAGCTTGCAGACATTATGGAGCATGTTGGTTGGCGCCTCGCTCCCACAGCTTCTCACTTTTTATTTAAAAGTTGCGCAGGTTTTACGTCCCGGAGGTCCTTCAGAGTTATTATCTCGTCACGACTCTTCTGCCCAAGCCCTGGCAGACTCTTACACTGACTTGAACACCCTCCTCCATTTCACTATCGCCTTTCCCACCGGCGTTTCGCCTTAGTTTGAGTTTTTGCTGGTTGGGAGTTTTTCTAGTTTTAGTGTGGGATCTGATGTGTGTGATGTTTAAAGGACCGTTTACACGAGCAATTTTTATGTGACAAATATATTTGAGAGTGTAGATGGCACAGCAAATAATTGTCAACAGTTTGAAGTTTAGTGCGCCAGTAATGACTTTGGACACCTAAAGGCGAGGCACGAGATTAACGTCTGGCAATTCTTCTTTTATCAACTGCAGTACTTCCTCGTACTGTACTTTTTTCAGGTTTCGGTTCTTGTATGCCTCGCTTTTGTTGTTCCAAAGACTCTCCTTTTCTCTGACGGCCTCTAGCAACAAAGTCATTACTCGATCTGGCCAATAAATTCCTCTACTGGAAGCAGCGCTGGTCGGCGTGGAGGTCGCCATTTTGATCGCGTTCTCAGTGGAAGATTGGGGACCACCAATATTTGCCACATTTTATGTGACGAGCCGTCTACACGAGCAATCTTCCGTGTAGGACAATTTTTATTTGGCACATGAAAGCTAACACGCCAGCTTTTCAGTAAATGTATTTGCCAATTTCCCTCGTCTACACGAGGAAATAAAAATTGTCACATAAAAGTTGTCACATAAAAATTGCTTGTGTAAACGGGGCTTAAGTATTGGCGTTCTTCTAGGGTCTTAAGGCCGTATTTAACGTTGGGCTCGTTAGTGCGGGAACAAAGAGAGGGAACATATCTCCCTTCCTTGTTAGCGCGCGTGAAAGGGACTGTCGCGAATAGTATGCTCTTTTGGACATAGAGTTTGTTTGGCTCTTAAGTGCGAGCGAACAAGTGCTTTTTTAATCCGTTTGCCCCGTTTGCCTCGACAGTGACAAGAAAATTTTGCCCTTTTGTTATGAACACGTCATCGCAATGAGTTCTCGTAAAATTAGGGGGCAATCTCACTAGCTTGTGTTTTCAGAAGTTTGTTTAAAGCACTTAAGCGTTATTTACGTGTTGGAGCGGACCTTGTTTGAAGGTCGTCCTTTCTTGGTTGCATTGCCGTGTTTTGCCGATTCTTGTTCCAAGCCAACCTGGCGTGTTTCAATGAAATACATCGAAATGTGGATGATTTCGCTTTCAGATATAAAGTGGAATAAAGTACATCAGTAAAACTCTTCTTTGACCTTGAACTGACAAAGTTGTTTTTTTCTGGCTTCTAATTTTAGCGTGATTCCTATTCGCTGGCTATTGACAGTTGACTCTGAAATGGCTTTTTTACCTTTCTATTCACTCGCTGAGGGTGTGCTTGTTTTCTTTTAAAACTCATGCGGTTCAAGAAAAATTCATTGCCAAACCGGTGAATTCCAAAGTAAATTTCACTCGGAAAACCAATGTCGTACGCATCGCTTTGTAATTCATGCAATATCGATTTTTAGCGTAAAATTTACCGTGGAATTCACTAGTTAGGCAATGAATTTTTGTATAGAAGAAAGTAAAGAAAAATTAATGATTTAATTATTAAAGCAGCAACCAGAAACATCAAAACGCGGATAATTCGAAAGCTTTTATTTTCACTAGCCCTACAGGCAGTATGTAAATAACCTGCAGGGAGCTCTGCTTTTTGGCTTGGCTAAATCTATATAATATGTTAATCTCATCTCTACCATGAAAAGACTAGACGCTCCATGAACGTAACCTGGGTTGCGTTTGGTACGTGTTTGTCCTCTTCAAATTATGACGTCACTGGCAGTTGCGCGGCTAGCGGATTGAAAGGAAAGAAAACCTTTTCCCTTGAATTCTTCGGTGGATTTGTGGCCGTGGGAAATCTTTATCCAGGAATATTTGACTCAATATCGTGGGCTCTTGAGAATTTAGTGTCTAACCTCAGTATTTCACCATAACCGTTGACTACCAAGGCACTGATAATGGCTCAATTCGCGTTAAATATGGAAAAAACCACACAGGAAGGAAGCGACTAACCTGCGATCAGGCATACTTTTCCTTAGACATGGTGGGAAAAGGTACGCCTGATACAATTTCTTAACGAGTCGTCTGTTCGTAGTCCAGAATCTGGACTTTACTCTGATTGGCCGAAAAACAATAGAGCTTTTGGAGCCTCGCTCCGATTGGTTACAGAATTGCAAATCACACTTCTTGTAAATCCGTTAACAGCTGATGAAATTATGGCCGCCAAGAAGGATTTCAACACGAGTGATGTTTAGGCTTTGTTTACAGCTGCTGTTGCTTCGACTTCAGATTTTTTTCAAAAATGTTTAAAGGAAAATCGGAGAGAATGCATCCGAAGAAGGGTTTGAGTAAAAGGACACATTACAGTTGTACTTCCTACAGGATTTCGCAATAGTGTTATTAATACAGGCCCGAACATTCTAGAAGAAAATGCATCGTTCTTCTTCCACCAACTTGAAAACGTTTGTAGTTGTGGCAAGTCCTTTGGAATATATTCGGAAGCAACAAGTTGTGAATCCAAAAAGAACTGAATAGAACTTTAGGGCTGCCACATTCGGGGAATCAGCCGAGCTTGACAGAGAAATTCGACACTGTTTACGGAATCGCTGAACAATCTGAACACACTTCTAACAAAATGATAGCTGAGTAGCTGCTGCTGAAAAACTAGAATTTCTCAAAGTCCATTTTCCTCATATCAATTTTTATAGCATCTTTTATTGGCATCTCAAAATAATATTCGAGTTTAAATAAAGTTTATTTTACTGTTGATTGCGCCTGATGATGGCATGAAGAATTCGGGCTTTTTCTGCCATTTTATCTCGAAATTCTTTGTTGCTTGATGGTTTTAACAGAGAAACCGCACCAACTGTCAAGCAGGATTTGCAGAAATGGCTTTGATTGCAGACATCAAAGCCAGAGTGCTATTTTGTTTTTGTCGTGTCTTTACTTGAATCGCAGCGTGCAGGTAATTTCCGGTAAAATCTGATTGGCTCACATTTATAGCATGACACATGATAACATCACTCTTGACAGGTGGGTGGTAGACGACTCGTTAAGAAATTGTATCAGGCGTACTTTTTAGCACCCTGTCTCAAGAAAAGTACGCTTGATCGCAGGTTAGGAAGCGACCCACAATGGCAACTCAGTACAGCATTAGCAATACTATTTTGTGACCGTGTGGGGCGGGCTAGACTCTTTATATATGTGTTCCAACAATCGATTTTTTTCTTTGGTTAGTTGGAGATGATTTTGGGAAGATCAGCTGCATTATCTGCTTCGTGGAATCGTCCTTTTACCATCGTTCATCGGTAGGGAAGTCATATTTTTTTCAACAGTTTTTTCGAGTTAAATGCAATTCTATCAAAGGCCATTTTCGCCGTTTTTGAAGCCGTAAACACGGCTTAATTTACAGTCACAACGCATTAAAAGCAAGGTTAACATAGCCTGTGTACAGCCGCCCACTCTCCAAAAAAAAATCTGAGAGGAGCGTCTGTGATTTACCGTTGATAATCGTGTTCAATACCACGTGATTTTTCCTGGAATGTGTGGAAAATGATTTGGTTGGTTATTACCCATCGATCATTACGTCATTGAAACAACGAGTTTTGATTGGCTTTTATTTTTATTTCTCGACATCAACAGAGAACCACCGTGAGAGATTTTACGACGAGTTCGTGTGTACTTTGCATGCACACGGTAAAAATACGAATAAAAATCTTTTTGATTGTCAAAGAGATTTTTCTTTTAAAGTACGAGCGGAATTGTTATCTATGGAATGTAAAGTGGAAATCGATTCGACGTACATTTGTAGGAATTGTTGTCAGCGCAAAGGAAACGAAAGCGCTTTTCACGAGGTGAATATAGCACTATTCAAAAGATTGTCCACTCGAAAACGTCTCCCGCTATTCCTTATCAGTCAATGTAATCCCAACGCCTTGCTCGGACCAGCTTAGCCATTCTCAAGCACAATCTACAAAGCGTGATGCCCTGGAAGATTTGAGATGTGAACACACCGAGGAAAATAACAGCTCATCGGCAACGACCTGTACTGTTCTGAAGATCAGAGCCGTACCTGGATGGAAGACTTGCAAATACGTCCTTTCCTTTAAGAGTGGTTCTATGCTATAAAGCCAAGGTATCTTAAAACTATCAGAGACTCTCTTCGATGCACGTTTGAAATCTACCTCATCGACCATCATTTTGAGAATTTAGCTCCAACGAAATATGAGCCACGCAAATTTTGGTCAGCATAGATCACTTAATAATGTATGCAAATTTTTTTCCGGAACATGATTACTAACGGTAAATCACAGACGCTCCTCGCCGGATTTTTTTTTCGGAGAGCGGGCGGCTGTACACAGGCTAGGTTAACACACCATAGCACGAAACCAATCTCGTTCCCAGAGTCATCGTTCCCTTGGTCAGCGGTCGGGAAAGAAAAACTCTGTTCGAATCCAAAAAAGGCCATATTTGATTGGCTGTTGAAAAGCAGTTATCTGTAAGAAGTTGAAGATGATCTAGAAATAAATCGTTTTACAACTTACCAGTTCCGTAACTTATTTTTTGTTGAAAATACAGCAATTGTCACTTGCGTGACACCAGATACCGAAATCTGTTTTGATTGATAAAATGTATGTTGTTAGTTTTTTATTTTTCGCAGTTTCAATGTCTCGAGTGTATCAGGAGATGTAGTTATACTCATGTGTACTGTCTGGAGAGTGAAAATTCAGCGCTTTCATGGCAAGGTGAACTCCAGTGTTTTTGTTGATCTCTAACCGTCACCCCTTACGCACGCGCAGTTATTAAACCGGAACCAGAGTTTTCTGGTTCCGGTTTTGGATTATTCCAGAGCCTCCTGCGCCCGTTCCGCTGGACAAGGGTAACGGAGACTGTGAGAACGAGATTGAGCAACAAACCCGATGGAACCCGGGATGGGCATCACGTCACGCAGGCGCATTATCATTTCAGCTGGGTCATTGGCAGCCATGGACAGTTGTTTCGGTCTCGACCAAGTGTTTAGGCATGTCTTTAAGTGGCAGCTCCATACAACAAATGTGGTGTTGTGACCACTCTGATGATGAATATCGTTGTCGATAAGAGTACAAACAACGCTGAACCACTTTCAATTTTTAATTAGCGCTTGAAAACTTCATGACGTGCTAGTTGCTGATTTGTGACATTTTTAAGAAAAACGATCCACGGGCACTTCCTACCAAAATGTACATCCCCCTTCAGTTCCTTGAGTTTTCCGTACCCCTCAACCCTAAGAAATCGCTTTGCTTTAGTCACCCAGAGAACGGTCGCTAAGCTTTTTCGTTTTCACAAAACGTTAAAATGTGTATATCTCTATGCTGAAATGGCGATATTCTTTCCGCGGAATCATTATTGATGGCCGGAAACTAAGTAAATGGACGATCTTTAAACGAAATCTTAGAAATTTTCCGCCGGTTTACTGACGAGCAGCTGTAACCGGACTGCAATGTAAAGTGGCCGGAAACTGGGCAACTTACTGTATCGTGGGAAGTATTCATCAAGGTCACAAACGGTTTATTGACCTTTTTATTCCAAACTTTCTACTTTTAGCCACATTGCACATGCCTCATACTTTCGATAGATGTTCATCGTCCTCATGGCATCTCGGTTCGTCTAGTGATTCAAACCTCCAAATTTCTTTCATAAGCAATGATTACAACTAGATTTAAGTCTCCTAAAGCTAAGAATGGTCACGATTCATTTAAATATGAGTATTGGATTGAGAAAAAAAAAAGCATTACGATGAAAAAAGCGTCTACAATAGGCAATCCGTTCTTGTACGCTAAACATCGTATATGTCGGTCTCCCATTCAGGTACTAACCCCGCCCAAAGGGCTTAAATTAAGTAAGAAGCACGTGCCATCAGCAAAAAATTTAGCACGGCTCTTCATGTACGGGTGGTTTAATGCGTTCCTGCACATTTGTGACTACGACTGGTTTTATAACGTGGTATGTCTATGACATCCCACGTAAAAACGGAAAAATGCGATGCAGTTTCGACTGAATTGCTATATCGAAACCCCGCAAAAAAACGTTGTACTCCCTATGCGCATAACTTCCAGATCCAGTCCGTTCAGGAACGGCAACACAGAAAAAACGCATAGCGCATACGTACTTACTATTTACCATGAGACAGACCTTAGGAGACCTTGATAATCCTACTTCAATTCATCCCGCATGAGCTGACTCACAGGAGCCTTTCATTTGACCAAAGAATGGGCGGTGAAATCTTGCAACAAACAACGAAATTACCCGTGCAATAAACAAAGAAATGAACACATTTCACTAATTTGCAAATAGCGCCTATACGATATCTCTGGAAAATGCCGAAATTAGGGCTGCAGGGATGGCGCAGTGGTAAGAGCGCTCGCCTCCCACCAATGTGGCCCGGGTTCGATTCCAAGATCCGGCGTCATATGTGGTTTGAGTTTGTTGGTCCTCAACTCTGCACCGAGAGGTTTTCTCCGGGTACTCCGGTTTTCCCTCTCCTCGAAACCAAAATTTGACTTGATTTGTGTTAATTCTTAACTTCAGTTTACAGTGTCCCCAATTAGTGCTCCAGCGCTAGAACGACTAGACACTTTTTTTACCACATCCCCTTTACCAGTGGTTCATTTTGTTCACAGAATATTACATTTTATGCGGTTTAAAGCGGCGAAACCGTCGATTTCCCCTAGTGACCTTTTTTAATAGAAGTTTAGCGTCGAGGAAAGACGTACGCTAAAGCACGCAACTCTCAAGAACAAGAAGCGATTTTACTCTTACTCGTGATTGAATTTCGCTGACGAGCCACCGAGCCTTTCAAAGATATACCTTACTCGCCCTTTAAACGTTGAAATTTATATTGAGGAGCCGCAGAGCCACTGAACTGATACTGCTTCGAAAATGGCCCTGTATTCTATAGCTGATCCTGTAGGACTGCAACCCTTCCGTGTTCAGTGGAAGCTTCAGCCACAGGTAGTCCCATAGTGCATATCGGCCTCTTGCTATTTTTCCATTGGAGCCTCACTTCCCCCTCCCAACAACTTATAACTTTAAAACCTTGACAGATAGGACTTCTTATTCAATAGTATTATGCTAAAATCATGCAGTAACTTGTAATATTTTGTAATGAACTAGTTACAATTTTCGTTTCTGAATATAGCGGATATTTATAAAACGTGATACACCGCACGATGACCTGTTTGTTGGGTTTCCTAATCACGTTTGTTATGACATCTAAAATTCTATTAGTCTTGTGCTAAGAACATTCTAGAAATGACATTGTTGACTTCTATGGCTTCTATGGCTTATTTCGTAAGTACCGGTAACTATGAATAGACGGTTGATGCAATTTGCTTTCTTGAAGTTTCTAAAACTCTTCTCAGGAACTCGATCTACTATGATGGAATCTCTTTGTGTAACGATCTAACACGCCGTACATGTATAACTGTGTTAATGTAAGACTATTTACAGTCCGCAAAGTTTATGTATTTTTGGACAGTGCTTTTACGTAAGGCACTTTGCCCGATCGAATACTGAAAATGATCCGTAATTGGCATCTTCGTAACACGACACCCCAAGAAAGCAAGAGTTATGTTCATGTCATGAGCTTGGACTGCCTTTGCTTCTGTTAGTGTGGCCTTTTGAAGGGAACATCTCTTCCCTGTTCGACGATGGCAAGGAACTGTTTTATTCCCTTGGTTTTGCTTGCTTTCCTTATGTTTACTGTTTACTGCCTCTCAGAGACGTCCGCGGCATCTGCGGGCTCTCCTGTGAGCACACGTGAGTTTATTTGATCTACTTCCGTGTTTGTTTGTTTCTATCTCTAAATGAATATCGGAACAAGTGTGAAAGTAGAGGATGCATCAATAATTCCTCTGGATTATTTTCTTTGAATGCGAACCACTGGTAAAGGGATGTGGTGGTGTCTTATCTCGGCATTTTCCAGGCTTTCTGACACAAACAGATCGCATAGGTCTATAGGCTATTTGCAAATTATTAGTGAAGTGTGTTCATTTCTCTGTTTATCTG
>NC_090884.1:9279756-9287256 GCF_036669925.1 Montipora capricornis | reverse complement strand
AAAAAGGGTGAAAAGGTTGAAAAATAGAATACAATGTTCTTTATTTTGAAGAGAGAAATTACGAGAAGAGAGAAATTATGAGAATGTGAAATTTGGAAAGTGCTCAGGTAATACCTATAATTGTTGGCGCCCTAACCGTGCATACGGAACCCGCACCCGCAGTGCACGCGGCAATCAAAACTGTGCTATCCTTTCACTGGAAACGGTGCATTTCTGTGCGTAAACAACTTTGTTGTCGATCTACCCTATCGAAAGGACGTCATCAAAGTTTTTCTTCGCAAGGTTAACGCAAATAAATACATTATCAATAAAGTTTTAACGTCTTCTTATACTTGATTCGAAAAAAACCAGACTGAATTGATCTTAAAATAGTTAGAAAAAGCACAAATAACAACCAAAGCACAACAGCTGACGTTCGAATTGCCGCTCGCCGGCAACCCAGTTTTGGCGCCAAAGTTTGTTGACAAAAAGTTGCAACAAAATCTTTTAAACGGTTTCCTGGTCCTTCAATTGCGAACAATTGACGTGATTGACGTTGGATAGCACAGTTTCTACCGCTCGCTGATTGGTCAATTTAAATTTTAGTAGCTCTCGCCGTATGCACGGAGGTGGAGTAAGAAGAAAGTTAGGCGACTGGGTTGGGAAACTGGGCATTCCTACAAAAGACTGCACTATTAGGAACAGCAAGGATTCTGAGAAAGGTGTTTGATACATAATCTAAGGAGAAGAGATCATGTGGAACCCTTGGTCATAGGTTATGACCTGTTTCCTCACGTTTTTATAGTGGCAAAGATCAGCCTGTGAAGGTGGAAATAATAATAATAATAATAATAATAATAATAATAATAATAATAATAATAATAATAATAATAATAATAATAATAATGACGATAATAACAATAACAATAATAATAATAATAATAATAACAATAACAATAATAATAATAATAATATTAATAATAATGACAACAATAACAATGATAACAACAATAACAATAATAATAATAATAATAATACAAAAACTTACTTTCCCTTATTCGTACAGGTAACATTAAAGTGAGCGAAAGTGCGGCTCAAAGCTTTCTGGGGAAATCTCGGATCCGTCTTCGACGAAGCTTTTATGAAGAAAACAGAGAGTGTTGCGAGGAATGCGGCGAGGGCTGTCATTATGAAGAGAGAGACGAGTGTAAAGAAGAAACTGGCTTTGATCCTTATGGCGGATGCCCTACCCAATCTTACTTGGGTAAATGATGATACTGAACAAGTAAGCAAATTAAATGATAAAAAGGGAAACAAAAGCCTGTTGTCGGTTTTATCAGTTTTCCAGCGCCGGTTAGTCAAATCCACAGAGCATGTTGAAATTTATTTTTTTCTCCCTTGGCATGAAATTGGAAGCAAAAGCAGTTTGAAGATGTACGACGCTTAACTTTAGTTTGCAAATTGATTTCAAGGCCTTGTTTCCAGCTCTTCCTTTTTCATGTCGGGAAGGAACAAAGTGGTCTTGTTTCAGGTGACCCAACTATGGATAAATCTGAATCGGAATAGAATGACCGAGAGGATATATGCTAACTACAATCTTGGACAAAAAGGGTTGAGAATATTAAAAACAGGGGTTACTTACGCACTACATCCTCACTATCGCCCCCTATCAGCCATCCCCCTCCCCCCCACAACCAATGTTGACAAGCCCAGGTTCGACATGCTTTGTTTCGTCTAGCAACATTGATCAGGGGAGGTGGGAGGGGGGGGGGTAAAAAGAGAGCTTGTTTTTCATATTTGTGATCGTAGTTAGTCCAAAAGCAGAATTTCCTCAACAATTTTGTCCAAGATTGTACGTAAACTAGTACAAACTTACGCTTAATTGGGTAGAAGCGAATCACTTTAATATACGAATATCTCCATTAATTCTCTAATTCTTTTTTCTCGTTTGCTTCTTTTGCAGCTTGAGACATCTTAGACAGCCCATGCGTATTGCAGAATCAAAATAACGTACCGATTTGTGAGGGTTATATAAGAAACATAAGAAACATTAAAAGCCGAAAAAGGCTGCTAATCATAGCTAATAGCCTGTCAAGAGAAGAAATAAACTAAACGGACATTTGCTGACTCTTAAGTCTTAGCATCTTTTTGAGGTGAGTTTCGGCAGATTCTGCGATCTAATAACTGTAAGGCTGGAGTCATCTCTCAAGCCTGTGATCCCTCTGCGATCGAAGAAGATCTTATCCAAAAAACAATCAAGCCTGATTCGACCTTTAATAAACTTTCCCACCGCGAGTTGGACAAATTCTTATCGAATGTCCCTAACTTTGCACCACCACTGAACCGAACACTCGAGCTAGATGATATATGGGTACGTTGGCCAGCAAAGCCACCGTGCCGTTTATTTAGCATTGGAATAGATACAAAAGCATTTATACATCAACTCTATTATAAAGAGAAGAACAATGCACAGAACCGGACACGAAAACCCCTGAAAACCAGCAGGTGGAAAAAACCAGGGAACGTGTAGACCCGACCAAGGCAGTGGTGCGACCCCGGGTTCTTGGGTATTCTTATTGAAAAACACTATTTCCAACGTATCATCTCCAGCACCAGTGACATAGCAGATAGGCGGGCGGTCACTAAATATCACAGTCAGTTGTTACTGCGAGGGCCGAGATGTCCTTTAGGCATAACGTAGACAGGCTCTACTAATGGCATTCTCCGTGGAAGAGAAGCGGGGCGCCCACCACGTACTTCTGCTCCAAGATCATGTGATGGACGGATAAAGTATCACATGACCTCCTACCTCCCCAGGAGATGGAACTTTGCATGACATGACATAACAATGACGAAGGACGACCGTAGAATGCCTCACTCGCTTAAAGGTCGCAAAATACAGACCGCGATCACGGGGCACTCCAAGCGTTTGCCACTCTCAACCAGGCCTCTGCTACGTGAGGAGCAATTTATGCTAATGAGGATTATCACAAATTACATTATTCTCCACTTTTTCAAATCCCATAATACACCTCTTTTACCCCAAAAATTTGCATAGGCATTGTTTCGATTTCTGTTGGGACATCTTCATGTCCCAGGAGAAATTGCACACAATGATTACGCAAAATCTTGGGAGGTAGAAGAGGTGTATTATGGGATTTGAGAAAGTAGAGAATTACTAGGAGAGCAAATAAATCTGAATAACATCGAAGAGCCAGATTTTCAGGATGGCTGGCAGTATATGCATGAGGGTTGTTTTCTTCGAGGCATAACGTAGACTTGAATGCTGATGGTTGCACGCTTTTATTACAACGCATAAAAGAGCACAAATTTACGATAGGTAATATTCACTGTACTATTAATTGTTGTTTCTTTTTTACAAACGTAACAGTTTGCCACATTGTTTCATAGTGGTTTCATCATCGTTCCTAACCGGGGATCTAGTAAGTAAGAAACTATCCACAAAGCCATTGGAATTTGGGCGCAAGACATTGACCTGCTCAAAAGCTTATAACTGAGAAAGTTAAATTGAACTCCACTGCTAAGGGCTACTCGCTGATCTTCATTGTACAAGCTACAAGCTATTTTTTGACGAAATTTAGCGACCATTCTCAAGAGTTATAACTAATTATGTACGTGCATGCCATATAGCATCTCAGAAGCTTCTGGGATGCTATATTATTCATAAAAGAACTAGTTGCACATTTCTTCCTCTACGCTGTAGGTACTTGGTGAATTCCAGAACACGCGTTCAGATGGATTAATATGAATGCATTTTTCGATTAGACGGCGTCTAATATTGGCGGCGAATTCTTTATTCTCTGCAACTCGATAATATAATAAATCCAAACGGGCATTTCCTACGATTTTCGCTTTAGCCAAAAGGTCCTAAAAAGACAAAAAAGGACTTATTATACCTATGTACCCTTACTTACACCTTCACATTTAAGGATTACTGGCGATCAGCGAACAAGTACACCAAATGCGAGCGACGGTATTCATTTTATTGCTAAAAGGTCTTCAGGAAGCTTACTATGAAATAATCCACACGGCTTCCACAAGCCGCGCACTACATAAGACCGGCGCGAACTGCTCGTGTCAAGGGTTCATTTTTCGTGTTTCTGTCTTAACAGTACTGAGCTTCTCAGGGACCAGGTTTAGACCCAAGAGGCGAAAATATCTCATTCTCTTTTTTTTTTCCTCAGCTCTTTGCTTCGGGTTTTCTTGGCTCTGTCCGCGTCTTAATACAGGGCTTTTGAAAGCAGCAAATTATTTATTTCGTATAAACCGCCCAATTAGGAGAGCGAGAAGCGGGTGAATTGTTCCGTTTCTTGATTTTCCTTGCAAAAGAGAAACAATCAGAGGTGGTGGAGAGTTGTAGCGAGACAAAGCTTGACTTTGGCCAATGACAACAGACTACGAGACGATCAAACGAACCAATCAAAACGAAAGATAAAAACATGTAGCCGGCGCCAGGCGCGTGAGAAAGAATGCAAGCAGGAGAGCCAGTATCATATACCCTATTTTCCATGACTGCTAAGACATTTAGACCTAATGTTTAGCGCCCGTTTTTCCGTTGTCCGAGAGATTCCACGAAGGACAAAAGTTCAGGATACAATGGCCTGCGTAGCAAGCGTTCCAATGCGAAGAAAAGTAGCTTTGAGCAGACTTAAACGGAGTCATTTTATAGAGTAGAGATTTAATGCACTGTGTATTAAAATAAACCAACCGTTCAAAGGAGAGAAAAATGTTATCCAGACTTTGCACATTCTATCTTTCATGGTTGAAATTTCTTTTTCAGTAAGCAAAGAAGCGCCTTGTGTTACCTACACGCTTTCTTTCTAGTCAAATTTTAAACAGTGCCTCGAAAAAACACGAAGCATCGCCATCACGGCCCGGTTGTTCAAAAGCCGATTAACGCTAATCCCAGATTAAAAATTAACCAAGGAGTTTATTTCTCTACTCCAAAATGCTCTTCAACGCTGATAATCAGCAAAACTTTACATTAGAAGAAGTCAATCTTGAAAAGCAAAAATAAGCGAAAAAAACTTTTACCAAAAAGTTGAAAACTTGAAACAAAAGTTTACGCTAATCCTGGATTAAGCTAATCGGCTTTCGAACAACCGGGCCCAGATCAATACTGGCTTTTTACGAGCGGTTTTTTGCGCCATATGAAAATTAATGGGAGGGTTATAAAATAAATAAACCCTTTCTGGCTTGCTGGTATGTTGTCTGATAATGTCCGTGGCTGAGAGATTGTCCTCAAAATTTCATATTTGCCCTCTCAGCTGCGGACACTATCAGCCAACATACCAGCCACCCGAAGGGCGGGGTTTATTTACCAAATATACCGTATACCCTGATATGGAAACTGATTGCGTCAAGTGCTGCCAAGCTGGGCCCGGTTGTTCAAAAGCCGATTAACGCTAATCCCAGATTAAAAATTAACCAAGGAGTTTATTTCTCTTCTCCTAAATGTTGTTCAACGCTGACATTTGGCAAAACTTCACATTAGAAGAAGTCAATCTCGTAAAACAAAAGTAAACGAAAGAAATTCTCACCAAAAAGTTGAAAACATGAAACAAAAGTTTACACTAATCCTGGATTAAGTTAATCGGCTTTCGAGCAACCGGGCCCTGGAAATTTCCGAGTGCCAGAGCATTCAGAATGTATTTATTTACTTATTATTTACTTTTAAAAACTTTATTTGCACAATAAGGATGTTAAGATAATGCAAGAAAGGGAATTTTCAGTAGAAAATGAAAAGGACGTTACATGAGCATCAACATCATTAAAACTTGATTGAAGAAGGATTTGAACGTTGAGCAATGGATAAAAGTATAACCCACAGTGTCACCCTCATCACAGTATATATGTAATGAAAATTTAATAATGGAAGAATAATTGTTCAAAATTATTTTATTTTTTTGAAAAACGCAAATTTCAGCCGGATCTTTGATGTTTGCCATTAACGTAAAACTAAATCTCTCTATCGTCGGCAAAGTTTCCAGTCGTTTGGCAATTATATTCTAAAACGGATCTCAACCGAATGTTTGCCAACATTGTTTGTACGTTCAGTTGCATGTTGCACATCGCCACCCAATAGAATGTTGCAACGTTAGCCGTAGCTAGTCGATGGCCACAGATGATACACTCCTCAACCCACGCAACACAACGGTATCATTAGAGGGTTATCCTACCTGTGCAGCAGGAACATCCTTTTTCTTTAGATGAACTAAGAGAAGCCAGTATTGAGCCACAGCAGACCCACCCACTGTTGGGTCGTCAAGAACATGTTGAAGGGCTCTTTTTGAAGACCTGAAAGAATGATTAAGTGGGCAAAGTTAAATTCATAAGTCACGCACAAACTGTAAGAAACCCAACAAATCCAGGGCGGATTCCACCGTTTTGTGGAAATCGGTGTCATCAAGTCAGGGTGACCACGAATGGCGGGAAATGGTGTTCAAAACAATTAAAATACTGGAAGGATGTCCCTGTAACCCTCAAGGGAGAAACCGTTCATAATCTTGGATATAATCATAACCTTGGACATGGGTCAAGACTGTTCTTATTAAGGCCTGTTTCAAACGTCGACCTTTTCATGTGCCGAATCTCATGCAAATGAGCGAAAACAATAGATTTTTCTCATTTGCATTGGATTCGGCACATGAAAAGGTCGACGTTTGAACCGGGCCTTAGATACGTGCGTGATAACTCTGTTATGTTGCTCTAAAGCACAGGTCACGGGTAACAGGTCAGTGTAGATGTCACAATAAACAACAACAAACGTCTTCCGAACTACACTGTCAGTAGGTACTTACCTAGTATTATCCTGCAGAAAATAGACAATTCCCTGAATAAGATAAGCCACAGTGAACGCTGTTTTCCACTTAAGGACCTACAACAACAACAACAACAACAACAACAACAAGAACAAATGTAGAATAAGAGAACGCAACTGGCTGCCTAGTTACTTCTGATAAGCTGTTTTCGACGTGTCACAAACCTCACTGGAGGCTTCTAAAGCAAGATTGTTCCAGCGGTCTCGGTCAACTGTTTCTCTCTGCAGGGACGAAAAAAAAAAAAACAAACAAACAAACGAACTAAGCTCCTTGGGCAGAATACAAATTTCTCTAGGTCGAATTTCACGCTTTCCCGTGCTTTCGTCTTAAAGGAGATGGGTCGTTAGTTGAGCACGTGCAGATTGGGTAACAGAATTAACTTTCGCCTGGGCCACGGAGAGGCTGCCATCAGACGAGGAGATATCGAAGGGGATCCGGCCGCTTCCCCTGCCATCAGCGCTTTTATAACGGTCAGTTTGAAAACGAACCTAGCACACAATAATCTGCGATAAAAATTTCTTGTTTATTTTTCTCGGCGATCACGAAATAATAGCTTTAACACAGCCGATCGATCATTCGGATGGAGGTACCAGGCAACAAAAAATCCTAGAATTGGTCGCAACTGGGAAAATCTTCTTAAATGCAAACACGAAGAGGGTTTTGGGATTCAGTAAAAAGA
>NC_090884.1:9269756-9272256 GCF_036669925.1 Montipora capricornis | reverse complement strand
ATGGCTGGCGCGTCGTTGTGCGAAGACGTGACCGACGAGCTAGCGTCAGGATCAGAGGACGAAAAAAGATTAAAGAAGTCAAGAGAAAAAGCTTCGGGTGAACGAAGGAAGGAAAGACAGCCTGGTCCAAAAGAAAAGAGATTCAGGTCGGAAATTTCTAACTCGGACCGGCAGCTTTTTCGTGGTAAGATGTTCTTGTTTTCTTTTGTAATTTTTGTTATGTTATGGTTCATGGTTCATTTATTTCACACTATTTACATAAAATTAACACAGAGAGAAAAGTATAGTCACAACAGATGATTGCAAGATAAAATAGTTACAGTACGGGTTATAAAATGTGTATGGTGGTCAAAGTAGCGAAGGCTTTCAAGCTGACCACCACCTACTTTTAAGTAGTGGGATATAGTTGAAAATGTTTGTAGAGCCTAGGACTACTGTACAGAAGAAAATTACATGTATACAAATTAAGCATGTTAGAGATATACTGAACCAAGCGAGAAATCTAAACAGGACAAGCTCAGCAAAAAAAAAAAAAAAAAAAGACAAACAAACAAACAACAATAACAGCAGCAACAACAAACAATAAACACAAAGAAAAGAACAACACATCAACAACAGCAGCGACAACAAACACAAAAATATAAGCAGACAGTTATTATTATTATTATTATTATTATTATTATTATTATTACTATTACTATTATTATTATTAACGCCATTATTATTATTAGATAGTTACCGGTACGCACTATACATTTGACCATTAAACAGAACATATATTTTTATTGACAAGAGATCAGGTGAGCCTTATAAAGTTTCTTAAACTTGTTAAATGTTTTTGCTTTGTTTGGTGCCAAGGGGACAGTTTCCCACGACAGAAGCAGAGTACTTAAAAGTAAATTTGCCTACGTTAGTTCTAACTTGTGGTCGGTAGAAATTAAGCTTAGCGGAATTTCTGGTGTTAGAGGAGTGGACAGTTGTTGTAGGTGTTAAAACGTTATGGAAGATTGTTGGAACAGTAGATGGGTTGTTGTATAATTTAAATGCCAGTGAGCAGATTTTGAATTTTACAATATTTTCAAATTTTAAAACTTCAAGGATTTGGTAATATGGGAAAGAGGGCTCTTGTTTGTTTGCAAAAAAATACTACGAGTACATTTATTTTGCTTAGTACAGATATTATTTAAATTAGTCTGATAATTGTTGCCAATACCGTTTTACAGAATTTAGCGGTATCAGAATGGATTGAAGGTGGTAAGGGCAGTAGATGAGGGTTTACTTTGTGGGAGGTTAAGCGTTTAGCGCAGGTGAAGGTTATGTACGCGCTTTTAATAAAACGCACAAAAGTACACAAATTTGCGATGGCTATTAATCAGTTTGACTTTTTTTTTACGAACATAGCAGTTTCATATTGTTTTACAATGGTTTTTTCATTGTTCCTAACTAGGAATCTGTAGGCAAGAAACTATCCACAAAGCCATTGGACACTGTCCATGATTTCCAACAACGGAGTTTCCATGCTAAAAAGCTAATATCACCGAGGGTGTTCAACTCCCATACTAAGGGATACCGCTGATATTTATTCTACAAGAAATATAGCTATTTTTAGAATAAATGAAGCGAATATTCTCTAGGATTGTAACTCGGCTAATTATGGACGTGCTAACGATTGGCGGGAGAGGCCCAGAATGGGAAAATAAATCTAAAAATAATTCGGTCTGTGAGAAGCCTGCCAACACTTAAGCAATAGAGGACGTTTTTCGTGTTTCCATAGCGTCATCTAAACACGAGGGGGAGTTGGGAGAATTCGAGACAGTTATGCAAACACGAGACGCAGTCGAGGGTTTGCATAACTGTCGAGAATTCTCTCAACTCCCCCTCGTGTTTAGATGACGCTATGAAAACACGGAAAAAAGTTCTCTGTTGCTTTTATCAAATATTTGTAAAAGATGGTTCGACAAATGAAGGAAAATGCTGGTTCTTTTACTTCTAGATTGAAACAGATTTTCTTGATACACGCTCATATTTCCTACCAGCCAATCAAAACGCGCCTCTGCCAACACATAACCAATCAAAATTCGTGTGATGTCACGGCCGTGTTTCCATAATTGTTTCCATACTCTCATCTAAACACAGCTATTGACCAATGAGAATGCGCGTACTATCCTCATTATTTATAAAAGTATATGGCAGTTTTCACGCTCCAGGTCATGGGCTTTAATCACTCATTTCTCCTTCTACGCAGTAGGTCCTTAAGGAATTCAAAAACACGCGTTCTGATGGATTAATATGAATGCATTTTTCGATTAGACGGCGTCTAATATTGGAGGCGACTTCTTTATTCTCTGCAACTCGATAATATAATAAATCCAACCGGGTATTTCCTACGAATGTCGCTTCAGCCAAAAGGCCCTGAAAAGACAAAGAAAGATTTACTACTTAGACGTCTCTCAACTTAGCCTACCCTCAAATTACAGGGTTATTGGCTATCAGCAGAAAC
>NC_090884.1:9249756-9267256 GCF_036669925.1 Montipora capricornis | reverse complement strand
TTGCCACAAGGTGCACGTGGACACGTGCTACGCAAATTTTACTCTTCCGACAGCCGGAACGTTTTCGTGCGCACCGCAACAATTAGAAAAAAGGGACCTTTAGATCGAAGGACGAAGTCGACAAAGAGTACGAGTTTACAGTTCTGAGCATGCGCATAAGGTTTGGAGGCCGACATTTTTCGAAGTGCGCGTGCTCAGAACGGAAAACTCGTACTCGTTCTTGTCCTCCGATCTAACTTAAGGTTCCTAATGTCAGTATCGACTTCGAGTAAGAGTTCTAGGATTTTGATTATACTGCGCATCCGAACTGCGCAGCCCCGCGTGCTCAACTCGTCCTAGCAAATTGGTCTGCGACGACTATAGAGGTTTTGCACGGCAGCCATGTTGCATGGCAGGAACAATGAAAATGTTTTGCAAATGACGCTGGTTTGCGCGCGCTCACAGTTGTTCTATGAGAAAATCTCGTACTCCTATTCGTTCTCGTCCTAGAATCTAAAGCTCTCTATTCTCAATTGTTCTTTCGGCACGAGCTACCAAGTAATCAAAAAGCCTAAAAAGCCTGTTTTCCCAAATAATTGACGAGAAAGGAAAGCTGAAAACGACACGTCTACTGATTAACTACTTGTAAAGTATCACTAAAACGTCTAAAACAGAACCTCATCCCCAACAAACGATAAGATATTACAATAACGCTTTCTTTGAACAAGACTGAAACAAATTTGAATGTAAAGATCATTTCCTCTGGTTTCAAGAAGTGTTTTTGTAGGAATGGAGGTCCCCATTAAAATTGCAAGTTCGCCTCCACGAAAACTGAAATCGCACGGACATTTGATCGCGTGCTTTCGTTGATGCCGATTTTGAAATACTATGTCAAACAAATTTCCTCCTTTCTGTCTACGCACCTGAGCTTGACGAAGAGCAAGCAAGGCCAATCGTATCAGGGGAACAACTCGCCAGCTCTGTGATCTGAACAAAAATAACAAATCCTGAAAACTTAGCTGCGATACTCCAGAACAAAAACTTAATTTTCCAAGGGCAAACAACAAAATGACATGACGATTGACATTCCGCATTCCACAAGCACAAAACAAGGTGGGCCTTGCATACATACTACAAGCACATTTTGCAAAGCCGAAGTGAATCAGTTGTACAACGTAAACATAATAAAGATAAGAATAAACATTTTTTTTTTAGATAACTAGTAAACATGAGAAATAGAATTCCTGTACTCCACGTCGGATTTCCTTTGAGCTGACATACAAAACAGTTTTCAATTAAATTCAATCTCTAAAGTAACTTTCCTACCGCTGCCGATTTTGCAACACTTTGCTTTAATCAGCTAACAAATTGTCTTCCTGTGTTTCGCATCGGCTGCGTACATTTGCTTTGCGTTATGATCGGTTAATTTGATTGCCTGTGGCTGCTGTAATTGGCCAAAGTACTTAGTAGGACTGTGACCATAAAAAAAACAATTGTGATTTTTCTTTGGATTTCAAAACTATGTTAACTAAACACAAAGCGACCAAAGTTTTAAGACTTGATTTTGAAAAGACACATGTTTATTTTAACTTGAATTTCCCTATTTAATGGTCCGCCATTACTAACTTTAAAATCTTGAGAGAGCTGGAAGAGAGAAAATGACGTCAAAGACTCACTAGTTTAACAAACCAATGCGTGTGTAGGCCGCAGAATTAATATGCATCACGGGAGTTTTGGCCTTTCAGACTTTTAAACTCGCGTTTTGCTTATATAATAAGCTGCATTCACACGCTGAAATTTTAAACTAGTGAGATTTTGACGTCCCTTTTTCCTGGATCCAACCCTATGAGGTCCAATCGGTCAGTTTTGAAAGTGAGTAACTTACAATCAAAGTAAACAGCCTATGGATAAAAGTCAAAGTTCAAAATTTTGCCGGTCAGGTCTTAAGTAAGCACACTTTCAAAATTTGAAGGAAAAAAAAGAAGTGTTTTTTTAAAATCACAGGCTAGGAGCACTTTAAAAGCAGTTCACAGATCAGCGTGCGTTTGGTATAGACCTCTTTCATAATGGCTGCCAAATAAAATATTCTTCGGTTTTAATGCTAAAAGCTCGCTACAACGAGCAAATTTCAAAAGAACTTTTGTTTCAAAATGAGGCCAGTAGATCTAATTAACACAAATACAAAAGAATGTAAAGCCGGGTAGGCGCCATTTTTGAACTGGTAAATTAACGATGAAATGATATATGAAATGGATCATATATATGAACTGCAGATATGAAATCAAGTGAAGCTATGATCCTCGCAGTTATGAACGCAATTTTTGCAATTGCGTAAAGAAGCCTGAAAAATTCAGGACTTCAACTGGGTTTGAACCCGTGCCCTCGCGATACCGGTGCACCGCTCTAACCAACTGAGCTATGAAGCCACTGACGTTGGGAGCTGGTCATTTGTGGGTTCCAATGTTCCCGAGAGGAATGAATCAACGATGAAGTGATATATGCAATGGATCATAGATGAACTGCGGATATGAAATCAAGTGAAGCTATGATCCTCGCAGTTATGAACGCAATTTATGCAATTCATAGCTTCACTTGATTTCATATCCGAAGTTCATATATGATCCATTCATTTCATCGTTGATTCATTCTTCACGGGAACATTGGAACCCACAAATGACCAGCTCCCAACGTCAGTAGCTTCATAGCTCAGTTGGTTAGAGCGTCGCACCGGTATCGCGAGTTCACGGGTTCAAACCCCGTTGACGTCCTGAATTTTTCAGGCTTCTTTACGCAATTGCAAAAATTGCGTTCATAACTGCGAGGATCATAGCTTCACTTGACTGGTAAATTAAGTTACCGCTCACCCGCTGTCCATTCCTGCCTGCAGACACTGCCGATAGCAAAGCTCCGCTGCCGTAGCTGAGCCCTGATTGGCTTGGACTTCAGCTAAAACCTGTTAAACGTAAAAACAAAACAACTAGATGAGCTCAAGATGTTTTAAAAAGAAATTGCGATTTTGAGACGGCAATACCACATTATATTGACGGCTAGTTGGGAGAAAATATATTGCGTATTGGCCGGAGTCGCGAAGTGACGGAGCCACATACGGAATATATTTTCTCCCAACGCCGTCAATATAATGTGGTATTGCTGTCTCAAAATCGCAATTAGTTTTGTATCGCGATCCATCATTTACAAGGATAAATAAAACTGTACACTAATCAACCCGCACCTGATCGAAATTTCATTTCTCTCTACCTGCAAAACGTATCTTTTTGCGTACGTCAGCAACCCAATTCAGTGCAACGACGTCAATTTCAACATTAGAACCAATCACAGGCCGCAAAAGTGAGACGGCAATACCACGAAATATTGACGGCTCGCGCATAGGCAAAACTATAAGAAGATCGCGATACCAACGCTAAACGCTAGATAGAATTTAAGACTGCACACAGTACAGACCTGCCAGACATTTGGCGAATGGATTGGGCTCGAAAGCAGAGAAGTCTGTAGCAAATTAAGTCCAGTTTCCACGGGTTCTTCACCAGCCAGTAACACCTGGGCCTTCAAGAAATGAAGCTGAGTGGAGATTTGAGGAACAGAGCTGTACAAAGGCAACGCCTAAGAGGTAAACGATAGAATATCACACACAAGAGGACTTAAACCGTAATTTTCAGCTTCGTTTCAACCATGTGCGCATCATACACCTCATTCCAAAATGGCCGCTATTTTAACATTCTTTTCTTTCCTTGCAAATAGCCAATTTCCGAGTTGCTGCATGCCTCAGTTTGAGACCGAGTCCTGGTGCACAAACATTCAAATGGAAATGAGTTGTGTATTCTTATGCAAATCAAACTGATTTCCCTTTCAATAGTTGAAACACGCTTCGCGCTTGGGCCATAAATCTAAGAGGAAAAACGTGGGCCGTAATTTAAAGTACGGCCCGCCTTGAACTCGGTAACTAAGAGGTATGGAATGCACAGAAGAAATGGATAAGTCCAGTGCTATCCTTGACAAATAAAAACCACGCAAATATTCGCCACGAACGCAAAGAACAATCCCGCTAGCATTCATTTTTCTTGGCATTCATGCCGCGCATATTTAAAATTTCATTACATTATTACAACTGGTCAATCATGTCCCTCTCTAGAGCGGTTTTCAATTGGCTGTCGAAATTGCTTTGGCTTATGATTACTTCACTCGGTTATTGGTTCAAAGTTCTCGCACCACTTTTTCAACCAATCAGAGGTGAAACTAACACCAATCGTGGCTCGCGCGTGCACATTTTCCCGCGCTTCGTGTCGGCTACGTCTAACTTCTTCGAGTTGATTGGTTTACCGTATTGTCTCCGTCCTTTTTGATTGGCTAAAGTAATTACTTTGGTTTTGGTTTCACGACACTCGATTTAAACTCGCTCTAAGAATAGCTGCGTAGCGGAAATTTGATTTTTAATATCTTTGAAAGAGGCCCGTGTATGGTGGATCCCTTCTTTTACCTCATCCTCTCTTATTTTCATATAATGAGCAACATATTATCCATCGAAAACTGATAAGTCACTGGTGGCCAAAGAGTTAAAACGCTTTACCTGATCCACGATATTAGCGGCGTCCTCAAGTTTTCCAAAGTAAAGCGAGCCGTAACCATGGTGAATAATCGCCCAGGATCGAAGAGATTCCAGTTGACTAGTCTGCCAATTAACAAGCGCTGGTAGTTGACTTTCACAAAGAAGATTCAAGGAATTTATCTCCGCAGAGGCTGTTGGACGAAAAAAACCTCCTCTTACACCTTTTTTAGCTCAATCGGATACTCCATAGTTATTAAAGGAAACCTCAAATTACTGAGTTTTTTGAAGAAAGCGTCTTTATCAGTGAAGAAAGTGAATTTCACACTCTCTTATTTTCATATACAAATTTCAAGAGGGATGCCATCTCGAATAGTTGTCCCGTGTTATTGTTACCTTATTCCTCTGACACAAAGAGCTTTTGCATGTTTACGTCATACCATTACAGTGAAAAAAAAAATGCAAACCAAGCCGAACGCTCTCCTGTACTGTGGCTCAGCAGAAGAGCATCCCAACCAATGAAAGGAAGGTCACGAGTTCGACTCCTATTCGTGAGTACTCGGAATTTTTCCGAGTATGCGTGAGCCATTCTCTTTATGAGGAATGCTTTTTTTCCTCACTCTTACTTACGCAATGCACGACATCCGTAAAAGGAAATTGCGGGTACAACCGTAATTTCCTAAAGGTGACACAACGGATTTCCTTCATGTCAATTCCGATAGACAAGGAAAAGACAAAAACCGCACCCATTTTTACTTTTATTCCCTACAATGGCGAATTATTCTCGTACAACTCACCTATCACCTGAACAAACTTCGCAATCCTTGCACCGAGAATGCCTTGCTCTCTTCCAATCCTCTCTCGGTTTCTCGCTATGCTGTGCGCTGTAACTGAAGCTGCAAGAACTGCCCAGCTTGACAGGTGATTAGGGTGTGCGTGCACAGCCTTCTGGGAAGCTATGAGACCTGAGCGCGTTCTGCTTGAAGCACCGATCCGGGCCATTTTGTTGTCATGGTTACGCAAGGCTCCTGAGCCCACAATACCAGCGGGGTGGATTGCGGGATTGTGCTGGAAGAGCAACAAGATTGGTGCTAAGGTTTGATAACATCACTCACAGGTGATTGGAGGCCCCAATGAGATAGAAAAGAAGGAAATGTTTCCTCAGAAATGTCCTGGCCGCCACTTATTTCCTTAAAAACCATCAATATGGCCTACGTGTGCTGCCATGTTAAAACGATCAATACATTTGGGTCCTGCTAAACCACGATTAGTGCTAATTGCAGCATTAAGAGCAAATTCCAACAGCTTTCGCCGCGTTCTCCTTATCTCAAACAAAAGGGAGATTTTTCTAACGAAAACAACTTACAGTTCACTGACTAACGTTAGTAAGCGGACAGGTTTCTTTAACCGAAAAAAGAAAACGTTTTCAAAAATTGGCTTCATACAACATACAAAGGCTATAGAGATTGAGATGTGGAAGCACAGGTCTCAAAGACTCCCAATCGATTGTTCTAAGGAACTGAACAGTGATGAAGTATAACAACAAAGCCAATCATAATTTAAACACAAATCTGCGAAATAAATAAACGCAAAACGATAAACGAACCTCAACAGAGTGGCTCCCACCAAGTCTTGCGGAAGATTCTGAGCAGCAAGCCGCAGCCTGAAAAAAACAAATTAAAAAAGAGAATATAAAAACACGTCTTTAGATGAACTTTCTTTCATGCTTGACATCACTTTTGAAAAACAAAGCGAATTAACTGCGATATATGTAACAAAGTTCCCTTTCCTGGACCTAACGCTGAATGCAAAAACTTCTGTTTTAAATGTTAACAAGCCTTTCTAGCCTGGCTACGACGATCAAATTTCAAAAGAGTTTTTGTTTCTTTTTGTAAAAGGTAGTAGGTCTGATTAACATAAAGACAAAAGAATGTAAAGGAGATTGCCATTTATGAAAGTGGTCCATGAGCTGCATCATTCGAGAGAAACGTTTGATGATTTTGTTTTTTCCACCAACCCATAGAACAGCAATTTTAGGGGGTTCTTTACAAAACTAAAGTAGATATCCAGATCAATGGAGCATCACGAGTACACTACCAAGAGTGAATAACTTGCATTGTTTTGATGTTAAGTATTCCTCAAAACGTACTGCATTACGTGTTGGAGAAACGAGCAGATTGTATCCAGTGTATAAGAGAGATTAGGCACGCGAAATTTTTGAGGCACTGACGGAAACCGGAAGTGAACATTTCGCATGACAGAACAGTGGTCTCCGTCAATCTCGACCCCAGAGCTCTTCTCTTGACTGAGGGAGAAAAGAGCTCTGGGGAACCCTCAAATAAAGTGTCTTCTCATTGGTTTTCGTGATGAACAATCAAAAGTGTCTCTGATTGGTGCATTCATGCTAGCACGAGGAGTGACCAGGCGCTGCAAGGTTCAAATAGCAAATTTTTGGTTATGAGAACCCTAAGGCGCATATTCTCCTGCATAGAGTTTCCCAGGGCCTTGGGTCGATCCGAGGCTCTGGTGACGAGAATGTGGTCTCCCCTAGATTTTTGAAACTAATCTTCTCTACTAAACAATACAAATGTAGCAGTGTGAAGTCCAATCTCGTCACCAGGGTCCACTTTTCTTCTGGTCAGCACTAAGAACACGGACCCTGGCCAATTCCAACTTATGCGCAGGCGTAGTGAAGGTCCATTTTTGTAACAGTTGGCAATGACTGTTGTTTCAAATTTCTGAGCGAGCGTAGAGGAGCCGGAAGTCCGTGATTTGCGGGACTTCCCGCCTTAGAGGTGGCCAGAGTCCGTGTTCTTGTTGCTGATGAAAAGAAAAGCGGGGTCTGGGGACGAGATTCTGCGCAGACAAGTTAAATAGGAAAACAGGTCACTTCTAGTTGCCGTCCGAGCCTCAAACACGTCGCGTGTCTAAGCTCCCTAATTGTAGCGGACGCGAGCTCAGTTTTACTCAGCACCGTCATAAAACCTTTCATTTCAGAGGGCCTTTAGAGGATGCCCATGTAATGTTTTAGAGCTAAGCGTCAATGCTTTTTTCCATAAAAAATTCAAAACGTGCATTTTCAGGCGAAAATTTTTGGCGTTCACAATTTGACATCTGGCGACTGAAATTTTTTATCTAGTCGCCAGTTGGCGCCCATATAAAAAAATTAATCTCGACCCTGGCATGACTCCGTTCTTCGGTGTTTTTAAAGGAAAAGAATTCTGGGTAGAGTACCGTTTCTCCGGTTTACGACTCGGAGACAGAAGCTTGATGAAAACCAAACTAATTCATCGTATACCTCGAGTTCGTCAGGGCAGGCTTGCAAGAGATAGGATGCCAACTGACTCCACAATACACTGCTTCTAGGATTTCTGCAAAGGAAGCCAGAAATTAATGTATTTTTAAGATATCACATAATCATTGCATTTATCTATTTATCTGTATTATTTGGACGTCCAGGTGAAGAATTTTGTGTGCGACTGACGTTTCGACAATATTTAATAGCATAAATCGCCTTATGCGCCATTTTTTTGTTCTATAACCACATTTTGACGTCATCTGTGATAGAACTGAACAAACAAAGGGCAACATGCATGGGAGGCTAACAGCAACATGGAATTTATTTGTTAAATACTTACCGGTGGATTGCTTTCATGATATGACTTCGTCCGAGTTTCTGATTTCCCTGGAACAGTAAAATTATAAATGGCGCATAAAGATGAAACGTGCACTATGACTAAGGGTGCAATTCTTGTCCTGCTTTTTTTAATTGAAGGTTTTCGAAAAGGTTTTAAAAATGACCACTTTGGACTGCATTCTCATTTAGCAGCCTTGCATTTCAAAAGGAAAACGAGTCAAACATTTATAGAGCCCGGAACTAGTCTACATGCAATGCGCTGAAACGAGCTGAAAAATTACTACGTCCGAAAGTGAATAACGTAACTGGTGTTCAACTCTCAATACCTGAAGAGCGTAGAAACGAGAATACAGATAACAAATGTGTCCATTCAGGACTTCGCTTCCTGAGAGAAAAAGAATACAAAAAACTGAAATCACAGGGACTACTCAAAAACACCACGTTCGCATGGACACGTGAACAGGCCCTAGTTGTTGTAGGGGTGGGTAGCAGTTTCCGCGGGAAAAATTGGCCTTACCTTAGTGTAGAAAAATAGATTAGAACAAAAATTGCGTAAAAAAGTGCAGAAACCTTAATACGAAGCCAAAACAAGATGGCTCACAAAAATGGTTAATAAAAATGGTTTGAACCAAGGAAGGACATATCCTCATGAAATTGGACCTTTCGGTTGAGTGCAGTCCTGAAAAGGACTGTCGTAGGCGACTGTCGATTGTAGAAATACTTTGGCCTGACCAATCAGTTCACAATCCAGAGCAACGGTATTTATATTATCGACTGACTACACACTAACAAATGCTGCAGCAACTTCGGTCTAGATAAGAAGTGTAGACCACGGTCAATATCGATTTGATGACCGTCCTTTTGAGACAAGACCCTGTAACAAATAGAGACCTAGCAAATTACCCAATCATGTCACAAGCAAGATAGCACTTTTGTGGGAGACCACTTTGGGTATTGACATCAGGTCACCTTAAGTTACTGATGGTTGCCTTATATTTTATCTATTATACCACTTACCGCTATTTGCTCTCATCAGTTCACCAAGTGCAGCTCCAGCTAGTGTAGCGTCACCATTAACCAGACCGAGAGTGCATAGCGCCATAAGCCCCTGATTGCAAGCAGGCTTTAATTGTGAACTGAAAGCCAATAACAGCGGACAGAATTGTTCCCAATAATATTTCTACGAACGTTACACGTACATCGTAAGGCTAGGTGTGAAAGCCAAGCGAGTTCGTGTTATTTCCCGTAAGAAGAGACCTATGGAATGTATATATATATGAAAGCCAAATATTGAAACTGTAAGTATAAAACGAAAGAACAGCGCAATTAATTTAAAATATTTGACATTGCAAAGAAGCCTAGAAAAACAAAAACACAAGGCTTGACCAGGGCTCGAACCCACAACTATGACCGCTGAACCGCGCCGTCATGGCTTCGAGTCAAGGTAGATTTTAGTGCATTTGAATAAGAGAAATTCAACTAAAATCAATCTGTGTTGTCGCATCGTTTAGCGAACCTCTTAAAAAGCATCACTTTGGCTGCATCTTTGTCATTCAATGCATATCCCAGCATGCCAAGTGCTGTTATAACACATGACCTGTCAGTATCGGTCTCAGCCAATTGAAATGCTTGTTCATAGGCTGCAATGCAAAATAAAAAGAATATTAGATGTAAAAGGAACCCCCTTGACATCGGAAGTGCATCAAACCATCAACATGGTCCTTTCATTACGTAAATGTCTCCAATTCTGCAATTTTTATCAACAAGACGTAGCAAACTTGGAAGTTTGAATCAGTGAGAGGAACGGGTCGACTTCTAATGGTGTCACAAGCTGCTTTACAATGCTAATTTTCTTTGACAAAAATAATTACAACAGTTTGTGATGAGAAACAACTGCTCATTTCATGATGAAAAAATCTCCAGGGGTGAACGATAGAAAATCAAAGCTACAGTTGGCGAGATTAATCCCAAGTTAAAGATGAAAAATTCTTCGGGTTAGGCGCACTGTAATAAGAACACATGGCTACAGAGGGAATGGAGGTGGCCTGTCTTCGGGTATATCTTGGCCGAATTTATACCAGAGACGAATAACTCGTCTAAAACGAATATTTCGTCTCCAATTCGCACGTTTGTCGAATCAGCTGAAGACAAATTTTGGTCCCTAATTCGTCTAAACACAGGATTTATATCGACCATATCTAGCATAAATTCGGCCATTAGCCAGTATAAAAAATACCATAATACTCTTTGTTTGTCCCTCCAAAATTTTGCATGAGCATTGTTTTTATTTTCTCTTGGGATTTACAATGGTCCCAAGAGAAACTGGAGACAATGCTTATGTAGAACTTTGGAGGGGCAAACAAAGAGTATTATGGTATTTTTGACAAAGGAATTTTTCAACCAACCTCTAGGGACACCAATAACAATAGAAAAATGTACGACTTCTGGTGGACGCACAAAAGAAGCCAATGAGAGATCTTTTGTTTTCGTCCACCAGCATGCCGGCGATGACGTCACGTGAAAACCTCCTATTGGCTATTTTGTTGAGAGATTTAATGCTCGGAGAACGAAATTAGGTTCTTCTTTGTCCTTGACGTTCGTAAGTAACTGCCGTGCGGTCGTGATAGGTCTGTGAGCAACTCCGATGTTGAAGGCTTTTAAATGCGTGCGATGTTTTCTGGGGTTCCCTGTTTATGTTGTCACCTTTATAGCTTTCTTTTAACTGGCTAGCCATGAACAATGACAGCGCGAGACCGCACACATCATGGAACTCTTTCAGCGGTTTCACAGCCTGATACCTTGCAACTGATTCCTTGTAGCGGCCCAACGAACTAAAACCAAATGATCATTATTAAGAATTATCGCGGGAGGGAGAGACTACAGTTATCGTTGCTTAAGTTCCTTATGAAAGTTTCAGCTACTAAAATGATAGATAAATAGGTAAAGATATTATTGTCCCCTTGCACTGGCACGAAAACTGCACAATAATACTTGTTTTCTGGTCATATGGTCCAGAGTTCTGACTTTTTAAAATCCCTTTTTCTTTCGGTAGCGATTTTCCAGGCTGCCCAATGCCCAAGTCGATTTCATATGACGACTGTAATTTATATCCCTAATTACATCAACCTACTTTAACCTTTTTTGCTAATATACTTGTCTTTTCCTTATCGCTACATTGCATCTGCTGGTAAGCAACCTTTTTTTCTTTGGCAAAAGACGTACTATATATGGGGTGAAAACGGAGGTTTTCAAATGAGATGACATCAAAGGCTCGTGATAACGAAGAGAGCGCATGTGCGCGCATGCTCTACAGGTGAAGGTAGACTTCGTCGAATTATTTTCGCGTATTCGTGTGGACAGGCAAATACGCTTCGAACTCGCTACGTGCGGGCGCAGATTTTTTCATATGCGGAGAAAAACAATTCCCTTTTAGAATCGCATTGAGACAATTCGCTGAAAAAGTGAGCGCAGGCGTTAATTGGTAAAGGCGCCCGATGGATCTTTCGGCATTATTCGTGCCTGCAAACACTTCGCGCAGCGGAATCGCGAATACAAGAACCTCTGCGGAGGAAAGATCTTGTGTGCTGCTTTGTGCACATGCTAAGGCCGTTTGTGTAAAAGAGCTCTTACGACTAGTTTACATAAAGGACGAAATCATAAGCAAAAGCAAGATACATAAACACGGTACTGTCTCCATCGTTATCATCTTTTTCTAGGACAAAACACACAGAGTACAACCCACTGAGTCTGCGTAAGTTCATAGTGCATGAAAACTGCGTTATCTACGGGGGGAAAAAGTCGACTACGTACATTGGCATGGTTGCTTAGGAACTTAGGTACCTAAGGTTACTAAGGAAAACTGGCCTATCACAGCGCGAAAACGCGCCCACAAATCGTGCTGAAAAAGAACATCTAACTTAGAAGCAGCTTACCGAAGCACTCTCGCGTGATTTATCATCACGGCATTTAAATGCCTTTGTTTATCCTCACTTCCACTTCCCTGAAGCAATGTTATTGCCCTGCGACAAGAAATATAAACGCCAACTGGATCATTGATATCAACAGTGCATCGCAAGATGGGCACTGAAGTTTGAGTTTGGTGAGGCTCCAGCACTTGCCTAAGTAGCCTGACTTCTGGCTGTTAATCATGGAGCACATGGGGATAACAATAGCACTTCAAATAACACTCTAATAGACACCTTTTTTGAGATATAAATATAGTATCTGTTAATTGACAGCCCTTGACTCCGTGAGCAAGGCAAAGGTTTCCACCAGTGACCCGAACATAAGGATTATAATAAGCAACACAAAAACTCCGTAGCGAGCTCAAGAAGCTAATTAACAACAAGTTAATGTGCGTGAGAACGATGTTGCTTGAGCTTATGTTCTTGTCGCTACAAAAACACACCACTTAACATTTTACACAAATCACAAACCTTTCAAAGGCCTTTTCTGCTTGCAAGAATAGTCTCTGGTTCTCCAGTATCAGCCCATACATGTTAAAGGCACCAGCGTTGTTTCTTATACAATCTGCAAGTCGTAAAAAGACACCTTTAAGCTAAAGTCTAAAGGGCTATGATTACCAAGATGAAGACATGTCAAATTCCTTCCAAACAATGAGCATAATTTTCAATGAATTGATTTACCATAATCTTCTAGGCGTGAAAAAAAAGTTTTAAAACAAACTCGCCGCGTTTTTCACGACCTGAACGTATTTAAAACCTCTAATGAAACCAGTTGAAGGGAAGCACGACTCGAAACAAGGAAAAGATGATTTAATTTCGGGTAAAAATCTTGAATTGACTGAGAAAGTTGTCAAATAATTAAGCTTGCAAGTTGTAGATGAGGATCAAGTATATTTAAGGTAAACGTAAAGGTCCTTATTTTTACGAGGGTAGCACGTGACACAACCTCGTTCCCAGGGCTTTTCTACGCCAAGGAGAGGGTGGGCCTGGAAACGAGGTTGCACGTGACAGTCAACTAGAGTTACTGATAAACTTGTGGCCCTCGGTGCGCACCTTTTACGCTCCTTCCTCCGTCAATGCTCCGTTTTACGGGTATTCAAAGCTACAGCTACATGGATCACAGCAAAGTCGAAACAGACGTCGATCGAACTCGCGACCCTCCAGCTCCGAAGGCCGCGTACTAACCGACTGAGCTATGCTCCAGTACGATGAACAAATGAACTGAACTTTTCCAACTTGGTATATTTACGTTCACATTGTAACCAGGGTGACAATTACAATATTTGAAGCTACTCTGGTTTGAAGAAGATGTAAAGTAGTTGGAAGAGACCTTTCGAACTAACGAGCTAATCGTTGAGTCGAATGGTCTCACCTGTGTATTTACTGAGGGCAGTTGCAGACTGCAGCACGGCTTTGCGGCACTCCGGATGAAGATGAGAGAGAGTGGGAACTGGTTGCCCCTTCAGTATCACGTGATTCTCGGAAGACTTGTCCGGGAGGAGGCTGGAACAAACCCAGTGCGCATAACCGATATTTCCCTCGCTCTAAAAGATGAGAAAAAGAACCGTTGCAACAATCAGCATGATTCGTAGAATTCGTCTTAAACCTATAGCAGCTGAATGGGAATTAAACATCCTGGAGGGAGCCCACTTTAGTGGCTGTTGGTAAAACGCAATGATGCCCCAGACACTAAGTTACAACGCTTTTTTTTTCCTCAAACGGGCCAATCATCACTCGAGGGAGCAGAGACACTCGCAGTCCCCAAAAGAAGAGCTTACGGCAAGGCTAAACAATGCCCCTTGAAGTCAAAGGCAGATTTCACTAGGCGATGTTTCTTACGTGAGATCCCAGCTCTGTCGTGTGTCGAAACAGGTCCATGGCTTCGTCACTTCCTATAATCTCAGCAATGGTGGCCTGTAAATGTCAACGAAGAAAACTCCATCTCATACAAGTTACGATGACCACGCGAATTGTTGGTTGGTTTCTGAGTGGCGCAGAACCTCACTAACCAAACAAGCTTCATGATTGGCTGAGAGTTAGCATTGTGTTTAAGTAAAACGACAAACGGGAAACGGGAAACGGCTTTAGCTCATCAAAACAGCGTGAAGTGCCGGAAATGTTCTTTGTCTAACATATCTCTCTTTCTTTTAAGAAAATACTTGACATCTGTAGGTATCTGGCAAAAACTGAGCTCAAATCAAACACGTTTCTTTCAGTTTTGGCATGCAACAAGAACATTTCAGCATGACTTTTGCGATTTGCCGTAAATCTCTAATAACGAACGAATCCAGAAAACTACAGATTTTGCCAAAAGCAAGAGGGGGACAAGCAAAAGTACTGCAAACGATGCAAGTAGCAATGAGAAGTTCAGTTTGTGTTAATCAGCGTTTTTTTTTGGAAAGCTTTTTGTAGTAGAATACTGTATCTCGTTGAGATTGCTTCGGAATTGGGGATGGGTACATTTGCCAGTTGGAGAGCTCTGAGGATCTAGCGAACGATGTTTTAATACTGAGCCACAGGTGACTCGTGCGACCTAGTAACAAACTACATATCTCTATCTTAATCAAATAATTATTTCGTCTTTGCCATCGCTGCTGGACATGTCGGTGAAGTATGTGAAAGGGCAATTTTATATCTACTTACTAGGCTGCGAGCAGGCTCAATTGTTTTGGGTATCGAGCGAGTATTTTGGCGGCGGAGCCTCTTGCACGCTAGAAGAATGGAGCCATTCTTCTCGCACGCTGGTGGCTCTGCTGGCCAAATCCTCGCACGATACCCAAAGCAAATGAACCTACTTACAAGAAATTTTTCGCTTCACAGTGGGCTCACGTGACAGTAGAACTTTTTACAATTATATGTTTAGTTACCTGGCCTTTAAATGAAAGTGAGGCTAGAGTTGAC
Source organism: Montipora capricornis (assembly GCF_036669925.1). NCBI lineage: Eukaryota > Metazoa > Cnidaria > Anthozoa > Scleractinia > Acroporidae > Montipora > Montipora capricornis. The sequence goes on along the minus strand of NC_090884.1, from coordinate 9,252,213 downwards.
CTTGCTATGATACAGACCTCTTTGCTTTTCTTACGTTAACGATGTTGTTCTCCTGCTAATTAGTTGAAATTTACATTTTAAAAAAAGCAGTGAGGTTTCTATCAAACAATGTCAACTCTAGCCTCACTTTTCATTCATAGTCAAGGTAACTAAGGGAACTGGTCAAAACTATTATACTCGAACAGGACCCACCTTTGGGGTAGGCGGGTTCTCAAAGACACCACCTATCTTCGAACTTATCACATGATCATTACCGACAACATTTTATTGGCTTTTAAATTTGAGTTGAACACAGGAATATTCAGCTAGCAAGAGTCGGCATTACTAGACAAACACGAAAAGTGAGGTTTGAATCTCACTGTAATTTTTTACTGCTGGATAGAGGGTTTTTGCTATGCAATATAGACACCATCTTTTGACGTTAAGTAAGGGGGGTGCAGGCAGACACCACCATCTATTTTGTGGTTTGGTGGGTCCTGTTCGAATGTAGTAGTTTTGACCACTTCCCTAAGCACACAACTGTATAATGGTCTATTGTCTCACTATACCGATTCGCCCGATGACTGAAATTGTCGAGACGTCGCAGTGATAAAGCATCCCAGTCATCGGCAACAAAATTACCTTTATTCGTTTTACCGGGTTGCGCAATCTCCTTCACGGCTCTCTAGCTTTATGAATAACAAGTACCTGTCCGATCCAAGCTGCAGCGTACGATGGATCCAGCGCTTGAGAATTCTTGAAGGCCTCATGAGCAAGCTAAAGTAGGAAATGATACAATAACAGATTAGGCTTGAATTAACTTAACCTTGAGGCAAGCTCTTCAGGGGCGGAACCAGGATTTTTCTTAGGAGGGAGTGCACCATGACTAGGGAATGACGTTGGCTGTTGACGTTTTTTGCAGAATACCAGTTGTATTAGAAAGCCGCAGGTCATGGGGACGAGGGAGGGAGGGGGGGGGGGGTGAGCATCCCCCGTTCTTGAGTTACAAAGGAAATTGTCACACCCGAAAATGGCCCGTACACTCCCATTTTGACCACTGTGATGACGAATATCGTTGTCGATAAGAGTACAGACAACGCTGAACCACTTTCGATTTGTGAATTCTGCAAATGCAAGAAAATGGTCATACCTTAGAAAACGGAACATTTTATGATTACCTCTATTTTTCCATGCTTCACGTACAGGACTCCGAGATTTGTCCACGCAATAACATTCTGCCAATACAAACAAGGGTCATGGAAAAACTAAGATGCTGGAGAAAAGGCAGGATTAAAACAAAGCAAAAGAAATGCAAGTCCGAGTTGACCATTTCATGACGGCGGTGCTTCAAATGCTGGCTCAACATGGCGGCCGTATTTTTCTGAAAGGCGCAGACATGCTTAGCTGCTGCGAGCACAGGCCACATCAAAGCCTCCACAAAAATGCAGGCTGTTCCCGCAAAAACTTAGTACTGATTGGCTTAAACACATTGCATGCACCATATTTTCGGCCAATCATTGGTTAATACAAAGCCACACATGACATAATCGCCCGCGTTTTCCCAGCGTTGATTGCATGATCAACTCATCCAATTGTCTGCTATGTTGAGTTTGCCTTAACTAATTATTTGGGAGCACACTGAATTCATTAGTTTCAATAGGGTGAGGCTAAATCGCGTGGGTGGGTGGGTCGTGGGTCGTGTTTGTTTGAAGATAAGAAAAAGATATATATTAGCTCCATCAGTGCTCGGTCCAAATTTGTCTTAGGTCTTAGGTCTTGTCTGTTTCGAGAATTTCCAGTCGTTGATTGTAAAAAGGGGTAGGGTTAGGGACCCACGACCAACGACCCACGACTCACGACCCACCCACCCACGCCAATTAGACACTCTCGTTTAAATAATGTGAAAAATAGTACATACGTTAGGCTCTGTTTTAATGGACATAATGAAACAGTGTTGACTGAGCTCAGGATTCTTAATTTCTAAATGAAACAAAAAAGCGATACGTTAGCTTAAGAAAATGACAAAGAAACATGATGACAAATCGGTTATCAAAAAAGAAAATCACCTACGGTTTTCCCAAGAAAAAAAAAGTTAACTGAACCATACACAGATTATATTTGAGCAAAGTAATTGCTGTTTATTTTCAAATTTGAAGAGCTGCAGCAACGGGGACATCAACGACAACCAAAACAAAGAAGAAACGGGTCTGATGAGCGAAAAAACATCGCATATTGCTTATCATTTACCGAGAAGAAGGATGGTAAATAGCAAACTTGTAATAAATGTCTCACAAGGTGGTCCGTTAATTTCCAATCGAAATTTCCCAATCGAAATTTCCGAAAGAGAAATGCGTGTTTCTTGATTTTTGTACAAAAGCCGTTTACTTTGAGTGTAAGTTTTACATTTCACGGTCCGTCATTACTCACTTTCACAACTGACCGATTGGACGTCAGAGGGTTGGATCCAGGGAAACGCGA
>NC_090884.1:9242256-9244756 GCF_036669925.1 Montipora capricornis | reverse complement strand
GAGTGTTGTTTAAAAAAAAACGCAAATTACCGAGCCGTGTCTCAACATTGTTTTGGGGAGGGGAGGGGAGGGGCCGTAATAATTGGATTTGCTACTCCGAAAATTTTTTTTTCTTAGAAATTGACATGGAAGTTAAAATGTCCCGACAATTTTGCCCAGGATTCTTGCATCCGCCTTTAGTTTGTAACGCTTCTCTCTGTATTCTACGTCAAACGCATCCTAGTCGGTTATCAACTTTCTCTTCCTCCTTAAGTTTTCTTTAGACGAAGTTTAATAAATCGGAGCATTTTCGCATCGCCGAAGTGTGAAAAAGTTAGATGTTGTCAGAATTTAGGAGCCGGTTGCTAAAAGCCTGGTTCGCACTAATCGTTCAGTGGTTAAGAGGTATCGAAACATATAGGTTTCCATGGTATTTAAGCCTGGTTGGGCTAACCACGCTTCGAGCAACCCGGGCCAGCACTTCAAAGACGTAAGAGTTGGGTTGACATTCACTCACTATAGATGGTTTTCACCTGACGTCACAGCAGCCATGTTGGTGTACAGAACAAGAGAGGAAAAAGTCTGTTGGGAATTTGACTCTATTATAATGCAAAACATGTGCCATAATTTGCTATTGTTTTGTACACAAACATGGCCGTCTCATCACGTGATTGAAAACCATCTATAGATCACGTCATTAAAGTGCCTATTACCTCAACACAGTTTTTAGCCTGCGTAGCAAGCGTTTCCGTTGGCCACAGGAGAGAAATTTCCGATATTTTGACCGAGCAAAAAATGGGGCGGTAACGCTTGCTACGCAGGTTACACAGTTTTTCACTTTATTTATTCTCCGAAATCGTCCAAATACATTGTGTTCTTTTTAGAACCATTGGATTGAAAATTCACTTTTTTATTTGCTTTGAAAGACGGAAAAAGTGGTTATACTTTGATTCGTAACCGAGCAATGAAGGCCAATGGGTTTAATACCGGGTTGACATCATAGACTGCTTTGCATTTTGCTGGTTCTTTGAAAAACAGTGATGCAAATTAATTTGTGACGTCAACCCGGTACTGATCCCATTCCCTGTTATTGCTCGGTTACGGATCAAAGTAGGACCACTTTTTCCATCTTTCAAAGCAAACAAAAAATTTGAATTTTCAATCCAAAGGTTCTAAAAACAAAACAATGTATTTGGACGATTTCGGAGAATATATAAAGTTGAAGTGATGGGCACTTAGATAATCTGATCGATTGAATATTGTTCTCCCGAATTTACTTGTTTTTTGAAAAATAGCCTCCTATTCTTACCGCGCCAAAACACCTACGGCCTCTAGTACACAGTCCACCGCTTTCCCATTGAAGTTTTGCTCAATAGCTGTACGAGCCTGGTTAAGGTAAGTCTCTCCAAGTCCTATTTCAAAAAGAAATGACTTTACTCAACCAACTTGAATTCCTCTTCGTCTAACTGGGTAATAGTGGCCACTTCTTCACTAACCCCAATTCTCTTCTTGCTGCGCTTCCACTATGGCGGGCTTTCAACGAAAGTTCGTCGAAAACCACTCTCAACGAGCGTTAATCAAAAAACGCCAGCTCTGCAGGCTATCAAAATGGTAATAAGGTCTCCGACAAGGCTCTGGCCTGCGACAACACAGACGGAAGCCGAAAAGTGGCGAGCTCAAGCCCAGTATACTCTTTTGGATAGGGAGTGTGATTTACTTATTGATTCACTTTCGCGTTTGCTGGAGGAGTAATCGGGCGAATCCATCTAGCTCGTTTATAGCCTCACTTGCATAATCCCATGGCAACAGCGGTTACCATTAAGATAAAGGAAGTTTTGTTTGCCACAAACCTTTTAGTGCTGGAACGTAATCGTGCTGCATTTCTAGAATCAGCTTGTACTCTTTGATGGCTTCTCCGTGGACGCTCAACAACTGTTTAATGGCAGCCAACCTTGAAAATAAACCCACGAATTAAATTACGATTACAGCGTAGAATTTATTGTAGTTAACTGTCAAGGAATCTAATTTACTACATTTGAGCATTTGCCCTGGTTAGAAGAAAGAAAAATACCTTACTTGGTTTGATTGCTGCAATGCTGCTATCTAAGCTTGTGGTGTTTTCACAAACAAAAGCAAAAAAAACCCAAAACACCTGACATTTATTTTTGTTCCTGGAAATTCCGCGGTTGGTTCGTTAAAAATGACTAAGCTGAACTATAAAACGGACTGAGTCCCCGTATCTCCGGATTATCAATCGTAGACACCTGTTCTTTAACTCTGTCAGTGTGAGACGTTAAAGAGACCACAGAACTTGATCTTTGTAAAGAATTGGGCAAAAGCTTGTAGTGTATGAGGCCACCTGAGCAAAAAAAGCTGCGAGGCAATCGGACTGTAGTTTTCCTGGTGATGTTCTGGACTGTTCTCTCCAGAGAAACGTGGCCGGCCGGCCTGGCGGCAACATCTCACAAAGGCTTATGGTGTATGACGAGACCGCTTAAGGGCGGTGCCTACTAATTAAAGA
>NC_090884.1:9229756-9239756 GCF_036669925.1 Montipora capricornis | reverse complement strand
TGGAAAAACCAGTGATTAAGAGAAATATAATTATTATATATGTTTAAAAGAACAAAGAAAGAATGTATAGAAAAGAACCATATCATCAAGAAAGCCATACCTATCTTTGGGATCAGCCCTCAACGCACTCTGAAAACTTGAGAGGAAATAAGGCAAATTTTACTCTAGGGTGAGGCGATTTGACCACAACGGAGGAGGGAGGCATAGAAGCCTAGTGGTCCTAAATAGTTAGGGTGCTTGCCATGAGATCCGGGGATCCTGGGTTCAAGACTCGCTCTAACTACTAGTTGAATTCGATCCTGGTAGTCCCTGGTTCAACTTCTCAGCTGCACTTGTAAATAGCCAACTGATCTGCCTCCGGCCAGTTCGGGTTCTCAACAGTTTTTGTTCCGTCGTTTCCATTATTTCGTTTCGTAGGCTCTGACACGCTCCCCCCCCCCCCTCCTTCCTCTGTGGCGTGGTCAATTAAGCATGTATGTAAGGAAGGAGGACAGCGGCTGACATAAGCTAACAAAAGATTTTAATACCTGGAGGTTCCTGGGAACGACATAAAATCAATGGTTTCACAGCTATCAAGAGTTTCCCTTGAGAAAGTATTAGGGAGCTTTAGCAACGACGACGGGAACGGCATCGAGAACGTCATGTAAAAACATAAATTCACGTTATTGCGATCACTTCTCGACTATTCCAAGCCTTTTAATATGACAAAGGAGTGGCAGTCCCTCAGGAATGAAACCGTTACGCGCGGCGCTTAATTTAGGGAAGAAAAATGAAAATTTACCTCCAGGTGCTGACGTTCTCCACAACACCTCAAACTTGGTAATTTCACGTTGTTGCTTTGCTGACGACGGCAAAGAAATCGACAAAAGTGAAAAACGCACGTGCAGAGCGTGAGAAGCTATTGCTTTTGCACACTAAATATGCAAATTTGTGACGTTCTCGCTGACGTCGCCGTTGTCGTTGCTAAAGCTCCCTAATATCAGGGTTGAAAGGGAACTTATTTATATTCTCCATTAGCTGAGAAAGTGTTTGGCAATTTAAGTTGAAGAGCTACCTTAATGGGAGGGTCACGGAATTACAGCCAGACTGCAAAGTGTTCCGGAAATACCGGCCAGGATTATGTTCTTCGGCCAAAACTTGAAAAGGTTTTTTGCACTCTCATGAAAGAATTTCACCATTACCTTGCAGCAAACATCAAGAGAAAAGCAAGCATAACCCATTGACTCCCAGGGGTTCCCCATTGACGAGTAAAATTGTCTGGCGGTAGACAGAGTAAAATACTAAGTATGGCCGGTTTAGGCCGGTTTGATTAACGGGTTAATTCAGTGAGTGATTAAGATATTTCACGTATTACTGAAAATAGCAAGGTACTATCCTTCCAAAGAAATCAAGTATCTCTAAGAGAACTTAATAATCCGAACTGTAAACAAAATAACCATGTGTGTACCATGTGATTGCTTCTGTGCTCTCATTGTGTTTTAAGTGAGATAATCCAAGCCGCAGCCACGCCCATTTACCCCTACAACAAGAAATAAATAAATAAAATACTAAGACTTAGTAAAAAATATCACACGTCATTATTTCGGAATAAATGAAATACTATACAGGTCCCAGTTGTTCGAAGGGTGGATAGCGCTATCCGCCAGTGGCCGGTTCCTGAAAGGTGTAATAACTCTATTCCAGGGGTAAACGTGCCTTATGTCGGCACATTTATCCCTGGAATAGAGTTATTACACCTTTCAGAAACCGGACTCAGAAAAATCACTATCCAGTGGATAAGTCGTAGCGAACCCAATTGCGCTAGCCAATGCATATGGATAGTGATTTATCAGGTGGATAGCGTTATCCACCTTTTGAACAAATGGGGCCAGATGTATTGCTTATGGGAAAGGTAAGGGCCGATTTCCACGGTACGATTTTTGTCGCTTGCGACAAGCTTACATTACGACAGGCCTATGATATGACTTAAGTACGATTGTTGCAGCGTTTTAAAACATGTTTTAAATAGCTACGACATTTTTTCTGACGTACACGACAATCGTGAGTCATGTCATAGGCCTGTCGTAAGCTTGTCGCATGCGACAAAAATCGTACCGTGTAAATCGGCCTTAACATTAAAAAAATTCAGATGTTTGATCAGTAACTGGGCATTTTAATGAAATCGAGGCTATGATTGACCTCGTTTTCACAAAAAACTAATCGCTTTTCATATGAAATAACAAGATTGAGCATTACAGTGATAACAGGGAGATAGTAACGTAACGAGTATGCCACCCACGAATTATTTAACACATCTCTCTCCATACTTTCCAGGGGAAGACATCGCTGTTATATTCTTGTACAAGTTAAGTGCCGCAACCTGAAACAATTATGGTCAAATTAGTGTCAGCGAAGAGCTGCAATGTAATATGTCGACCGTTTCGGCAAAAAAAACCTGAACTTTAATTAAATAAATTACTGCTTTTGTAATCACAGGGTCTTCTGGGATAAGGAATACAGCCAAAGACACATCCCGTCTCACAAGCCTGTTCATTAAATTGTGTTCTGAGCTAAAGAACTTGAATGTTATCTGCAAAGAGCAAACACCACCGAGTACCTAGTGTTGTGGTCATTTTGAGAGATACCTCCAAAAGGCTTATGGTGTACGAGACCATGTTGGCAAGTGCCCGGGTGCTGGATATACAGATTAAGAGGCTTGGAAGCGACCCCTACACACAGGAGTGGTAGGTGGACTGGAGTAATTCAAGCCCACACCGACCACCACAACTTCATCAGTAGCACAGTGAAATACTCTTGTGTTCACCTCTTCTCCAAGCTCTGTAAGAGAATCTCCTAAAGCTGCCCCGGCGTCCTCAGAATCTGGATCGAGGTCAAACGCTTTTTGATAACATCTGCTGGCTTTACTAAAAGAAGAGATAAAAAAGGCAATCAATAATCATCTTTACGTAAGGTACCAAAAAGGGTTGTGAGGATAATTAAACAGAAACAGTTCCATTGTCTTCAACAGAAGCACGTGACCTTGAAGCGTGTAACTTGCAACTCTTTTCCTTGGAACAAAGCTGGGGATTTTAGGACACCAATTTTATGCCCAAATATGGACAAAAATAAGATCGAAGCTGCACGCGCGGGAAAATGCACGAGCTTCGTTACATCCAAATAAGGAAATTCTTAAAACTCAGGAAAACCCCAGCTCTGAACCAGACTTGAACGCTTCAAGGTTATGAGCTTCTGTCTTCAAAGAAAGCCGATTTTTACTGGCAACAAAAGCATAAGCACGAGCAACATCCAAAAATTCAGTATTCGAAACTCAGTGAGGCTTTTATCATTAGCACTTGTCGTTGGACAAGACATTAATTAACAAAAAGTTACATTAACGTTGTGCTTTTGCTAGTGTCACTTCATAATGCTCTTCTCTGTGTTTGAAGCTTTATATCCCTTGTCTTTCACACAAGCTAACCACTGCCTCTATTCAACCACCCCAGCATTCAGACCCCCCAAGAGTCAGACATGTTTATAAACACTTCTCAACTGTCTCACAAATGACAAGGTACATCACTGAAAAGCTCACTGCTAAGTTTATAAGCCATTGATCAAATTTACCTCACGTCCTTGAGAACTTTGAGGTAGTAATGTCCCAAATAAAGAAATGATGGACAGTAATTGGGGTCCAATTTTGCAGCCTGGAAGTATTAAAAGATTGATCAATAACATTCATTGTTAACTACAAAGCACCTCTGTAAAAAAAAAAAAGTTACTTATTTACTCACGGAACATTAAGAGCGTTCAGGAGCTCGTTCAACGTGTGTCCGTGCTTTCCGGATCGAATTGGAATTTGACCGTGTTGGTTTTCCTGTCTGTCTGATATTGTGAGACTTCACAATAAGGCAATTCGAATTATTATGTTCCCCTTTGCAATCATATTATTCCACACTATGCTCAGCTTGGCAACTTAAAATCTCCTGATATTGTTAAACTGTTTTCTTGTAAATTTCTCTATGAACACCTTTGTATGTGATCTTAAATCTTCAAATCTTGATTCTTTAGCTATGTATCTGAGCAACATAATTACAATACTAGAAGTGCTGAGCTGAACCACCTAAACATAGCTCCTTTTAGAACAAATATTAGGAAGTTTTCTCCACACGTGATAGAATGTTACTATTTTTGGGATTATAGCATTCCTCTAGTAATTAGACAGAAGTCTACTATGCATTCTTTCAAGCAATCACTGTATCGTCATTAGGGAGTTTAAGAAACCACGACGGTTACGGTGACGAAGACGCCACTTCAAATTATAAGTTTGAGCTATTCTCAGTATTTCATGAATATTCCACCATGTTTATCTTATACAATATGGGCGAAGTGTCCTATAATTGGATTGGTACGGACGGATTTGAAGTAAAGAGCGAGACCGAAAGATTCACTGTAGTTTGTCCACGTTGTCGTCAAAACCTTAGGGTGCGTTCGATTGACCCTATTCCGCAATAAGAATACGTGGCGTGATTATTTAAAACGGTTTTGAAGCAACAAGGCTAACAAAGATATGTTCAAAATAGCATTTTAGCAGGTGCTTGACAATTTTCATGTGAATCTCCTTAAAAATGAAGGATTTCTGACTTCTATTCCACGTATTCCTATTCCGCAATACGGTCAATCGAACGCACCCTTAAATTTGGTCATTTCACGTAGTAGTTTTGACGAGTAGGGAAGAGAATTGTTCATTGAAAATCCGTGCCGCACGTGCAGCACGATCATTTTGGTTGTTTCAACCAATAATATTACTGCTTCTTGGCGTTGACGTTGCCGTAACCGTCAACATTTCTTTAACTCCCTCTTATCTTTCTCATTACTAATCTCCCTTTCCTGATACTATATTTTATTAAAATTGTCTTTGTATAGTTGTGTGTTCTCTCTGTTATATTATTTACTTATTTATTGATTTATTTATTGGTTTATTTATTGATTTATTTATTATTTATTTATTATATTTAACCATGATTTAGTATTTAGGAGGCAGTGTGGCCCAGTGGTTAGGACGCTTGCCAAGTTCTGACCACTGGTTGAATTTGATGCTGGTAGTCCCTGGTTCAACTTCCAAGCTGCACTTTTAAATAGCCAACTGGTTTGCCTCTGACCAGTTGGGATTCTTGACAGTTGTTCTTGTTGTGCTCTGGTGTTTCGTTGATTGTGTTTCATTGGCCCTGAAAAGCCCTTTTGGGGAGTGGTCAATTAAGTATGTATTGTATTGTCTTATTTTACTCTCATTCTTAAGTGTGCTTAGGGTGACAAATGGCATCTAATTGGTTTTACTATACTTTACCCTTTTTCTACTATTAGCAGTTTCTGTAACACGTTTCTATCTTATACTTGTAGTACTTACGTGTACTGCAGAGAAAATAAAAATAAATCGAGCCTAGAAAAATTCAGGCCCCAACGGGATTGGCACCCATGACCTCTGCGATCCTGCTGCAGTGCTTAAGCTATTTCCTGAGTTTGATGAAGGTAGAAGTGATCCTTTCTTTTAACTTACTGAACAAGTTAAGAAAACATTCAGTTCATTGGGTCCTTTTCGTGGGAACACATGAGCCCAACAAATTGACCTGCTCTCAACTGTATGGCTTCATAGATCAGTTGACAAAGAATGGCACCAGAATCTTAGAGGTCATGGGTTCGCATCCCGTTGAAGCAACCTGAATTTTTCAGGTGTCTACAAGAGACAATAATAATTATTGGTTAAATTGTCTAGTTAAGTGCGTGGACCAGGTCTGCATATCCTCTATAACCCGCTCTTCAAATAAATTGTCATTAGAGCAAGTTTCAATCGAGTGTCGTAAAACCACGTAAAACCAAAACCAAAGTAATTACTTTGGCCAATCAAAAAGGACGGGGACAATCCAGTAAACCAATCAGAACTCTAAGTAATTACACGAAGCCGACCCAAAGCGCGGGAAAATGTGCACGCGCGAGTTACGATTGGTTTTGGTTTCACTTCTGATTGGTTGAAAAAGTGGCACGAGAAATTAGAACCAATCACTGAGTAAAGTAATCATAAACCAAAGCAATTCGCTAATTACTTTCGACACTCAATTGAAAACCGCTCTATACACATTTAGTAAAATCCAACTAGTGGTCTATTATCAATGCTGCGTTCTGATTGGTTGCGCTACTAGTAGGCTATTTGTTATAGCCCACTAGTAGCAAAAAGCGCCGGCTTTGAAAACCAAAACAGCAATTAAAGTCTAGCTTTAACTAGCGAAAGATGTTTTGTCTCGATATTTTTTTGACCAACTAGTTGGATTTTACTAAAACAATTATTCCTCTCGCCCTCATGGCCTCTGAGTCAATAGCCCATGAGGCCGAAGGCCGAATGGGCTATTGACTCAGAGCCCATTTGGGCTTGAGGAATAATTGTTAATTATACATCTCTTTCATATGTACAGTAGTCTTGATACAATCACATTCTACAACTTTTTCAAGGCTAGAACGTTTTCAATGCTAGAAAGGTGTCTAGAACGTTTTCTAAAACTGATTTTCTCCATCATCAATTAAAAGAAACAAAATATATTTTCATATGGTTGATATCTTTTTTTGTGCACTGCGGTCCCTTGGGAAACTGTATTGCAAGGTCGTTAGCGCCTATTTACACGTTGGAGTTTCTATTGTTTATGCAAGGGTTTTTAAGGTTGGTTGTTCGCGCCACTTTCCATTCACGCTAGCGACCCAGAACTTCGGTCTTTTCTTGTAGAGATTTACTATGGAGAACAGCGACAGTTGCTCCTCGTATGCGTGCCACTCGCCCTCCCACCCTCCCACCCTCCCACCCGATTTATTTGTCCTTAATTTTCTGATACTGCTTTGTCTCCGTTTCAGGCCGTAGAGAGTCTAACTTCGATCAGAGCAAGTGCTTCCGGTGCCACAGACTCGGCCACTGGGCAAGGGATTGCTGTTATGCATGGCTCAGCCAAGGTGTTGGCGGATCCAATAATGCCAGCATGGCCGACGTGCCTGGATTTACCTACAAATGCCACACCGGATAAAATCCAGGACAGTGAGTCATCTTCTGAAGGTTACGAAGAATTAGTTCAGGTACTGCGGGATAATGACGCGTGCGAATTTGACGATAATAGCAAGTTTGAGGTACAGGTTAAAGGAAATTTGCGTAAGAATTTGCATTTCTGGAGGGGCATCGGTGCATCTCCTTTCATTTTGAGCGTCATAGAAGAGGGTTATAAGTTACCTTTCTTTGCTTTTCCGAAACCCGCAGCTTTTAAGAACAATAGATCAGCGCTAGAGCATGCAGAATTTGTTGAGAGTGCGTTAAAAGTGCATTTTCAGTCTGGCCGCGTTATTCGGTGTGCCGTACCCCCGTATGTCGTCAACCCTCTTTCTGTATCTGTGCAGGCCAACGGTAAAAAGGGGCTAATTTTGGACTTGAGATACGTGAACAGGCATTTGCAGAAAAAACGTATAAAATACGAGGATTGGAAAGTGGCCATTTCATATTTTGAGTCGGGGGGTTACATGTTCACATTCGATCTTAAGAGCGGTTATCATCATAAAGAGGTTGCAACCGATCACCAGTTTTACCTAGGTTTTTTCGTGGGTTGACCCCGTTTCTAAGAGACCGCAATTCTACCGATTTACGGTCTTGCCCTTTGGGCTTTCCTCCGCGCCACATATTTTAACTAAAGTTCTGAAACCACTTGAGAAGCACTGGAGGTTAAACGGGCCACGCATTGCTCTTTTCTTGGATGATGGTTGGGGTATAGCCAGTACGCGTGACGCATGCGCTTCCCTCAGCATAACGATTAAAGATGACTTGCTTAGTGCAGGTTTTGTTTCTAACGATGATAAGTCTGTTTGGGAGCCTTGCCAAAGTATTCTCTAATTAGTTATTATATGGCAGTGATAGTGGTACTATTGAAATCAGTGAGAGAAGAGTTGCGAAAATAGTTTCAACACTTTGCTCCATCATGGATTGTGAGTTTGTGATTTCTGCTAGATGCCTAGCCTCGTTTACTGGGCAGATAGTTTCTACTGGTCCCGTGGTGGGGAATGTAAGTCGTATTATGACGCGACATTGTTCTATGTCTTCCGCGTGCGCACCTTATTGGGATGCCCTTTTAGAACTGGATCAATACACGAAGGATGAAATTATTTTCTGGAAGGAAAATATTGATTTTGTCAAGTCCAGGTTTTGTTTTTTGGACAGAAAGCCTCATGTGTTTTCGTTTTCTGATGCCAGTGCAACTGGTTGTGGCGCAGTTATCTCTCTTGATTCGCAACGCGTTTGTCATAAGCTTTGGGATTCCAGCAAGGCCTCCAGAAGTTCGACTTGGAGGGAACTCCCTGCCATAAATTTTGCAATTGAGTCGTTTAGTTCTGTGCTCCCATGTAAAATTCGGAGCCTACCTAAGGAGCAAGATTAAGCTGGAGATTCAATGGATACCCAGAACTGAAAACGAGAAGGCGGGCTTTATTAGTCGCCTTATCGACGTTGACGACTGGCAGCTAATTGAGAGCTTCTTCGCCTTTTCAGAAGAAGCCTGGGGACCCCATTCGGTTGATTTTACAACGCCAAAGTGAAAAATTTCTTCTAGAGATTTTGGAATCCTGGAAGTGCCGGTGTTGATTTTTTCGTTCAGAGTTTGGAATCAGAGAACTGCCTTGTGGTTCCGCCAGTAGTGCCTATCGCTAGAGTCCTACATTACCTAAAAGTTCAAAGGGCTTTGTTAACACTGGTGATCCCGTTTTGGTCATCGTCTAGTTTTTGGCCTTTAATCGCCTGTACTTATACTGCTGCTTTGCAAGGTTACGTTCTGGAAGTTGGTTTTCGTGCTTTCATTTTTGGCGGAAACACAAATTCCCTTTTGGGATCGAAATGTTTCCGTGGGCAAGTTGCAGGCATCAGGTTTGATTTTCGTTCAAGAGAAAAAAAAAAAAAGAATTACATATTTCGAAGGTGAAGTAGCTACACATGATGTGAAGGCTGGTGTATGTATATGAGGAAAACAAAAAAAAAAAAAAAAAAAAGAAAAAAAGAGGAAAGTACGTGAAATAGAGCTGATAAACCAGGTATGAAAGCAGGTCGTGGGTAAACCATGAAAGTTGAGAGACGAAGTAATTCGTGGATATGGTGCCCTTACAATGATATTGAGACTAGCTTGTTTGAGGGATAAAGCTTGAACGTATGGAGATTGAAAAAGGGTAAAAAATAGAAGAAGGCAAAAGTAAAGAGAAGTGGAGAAGAATAATAAAAGGATAAGCAAAAGGAAAAAAAAAAAAAAAAAGAAAGAACAAAGGCAAAAAGGAACACAGAGGGAGAGGAGAAGAAATAAGGTAGGAGCGAGATTGTTGATTGTTGCAGTGTAAAAGAAAAAAAAAAAAAAAAAAGAAGGAAAAAAAAAAAAAAAAATAAATAAAAATAAAAAATAAAGATAAAAGATAGAGAAAAGCGTTTATTTTTGGAGAGGACGAGATTTTTTCTGTTTCTTCCAGATTGTCTTCGCTGCCAGGCCTTGGAAGTTAGCTCCCGCTCAGGTCATGGTCGATAGGTGTGTTTTTGTCAAGATGTTAGTAAAATCCAGAGCTGATTCAACCGCCAAGTAGTATAAGAAGATTTCTTGTATGGTGCGGGCAGAACTATGTTGCTGACAGTTATCCCTTTTCCCCTGCTGTAGTGACTCTTTATTTATTCCAGCTCTTCGCCCACCAACACAAGTCACACTCGGTTCTGGTCATGGTGCATGCCGCCCTGAAATGGTTCCACTCGTTTGTTCCTATTAACGGCCCAAATCCGCTTGATGACGAGTGTGCCAAGAATGTTTTCGAGTCGGCAAAGAGGAGGGAAGGCAACCCCATTTTGAAGAAGGACCCGATCAGCACGGAGCTCATCAAGAAAATAATTAACAAATTCGCCTCTGAAGGGGCTTCGTTGAAGGATTTGAGAATTGCTGCGTTGTGTACTTTAGGTTTTGCGGGTTTCTTCCGCTTTAGTGAG
>NC_090884.1:9217256-9224756 GCF_036669925.1 Montipora capricornis | reverse complement strand
AACCATAAAACTTCTAAATGGTGAAAAAAAAAGTGTTTTTAGCAAAGTACTGGTGAATTGGTAGTAAAGAGAGGTTGTAGTATACATTTTTTAAAAACCTGTTTTATGTACCAATGGTTCCTATTTGAGAACTTTCAGGAAGGAACCAATAATTGTTGTTGGTTAAGTTTAAATTGGGACTGCCAAAGACAGTTGGAGGTCAGAGTGGAAATTTGAAACTGCAGCAATCACATACAAATCTGGCACACTAGGCCATGCTGATTAAAAAAAAAAAGCAGATGGGAAAAGTGGTCATAGTTTGATCAATAACCAAGCAATGAAGGGGAATAGGTTCGATAATGGGTTGATGTCACAAACTGCTTTGCATTGGGAAATTCTTTGAAAATAGCCATGCAAATTAATAATTTTTTATTTTGACATCAACCCATTCCACTTCATTGCTCTGTTATTGATCAAAGTATGACCACTTTTCCTGTCTTTCAAAGACAATAGAAAAAGTAAAATTTCAATCAAAAGATTCTAGAAATAACACGATGTACATTTTCATTTGGGATGATTTTGGAGAATAAATGAAGTGGAAAAGTGATTTGAGGGGATTATAGGCACTTTAAGTACTGACCTCTTCGTATATTTCTTTTGCAAGTACCACTCCTTCTGGGCTTTGTTTCAGTAGAGCATCAGCTCTAGAAAAGCTATTGAATTAAAAACAGGTTCAACTTACTATGTAATGCATTTCTCGTGCTCAGACTGACTCACTCAATCTCATTTACCAGCTTACCGGTATATACATGTACCTTAGTTTGACCTTATAATTATGGCAATTCGTTGTGCTAAGCATCGCTAAGCTAATTTTTTTTTTTTGCTGGAAAGCGAAATTTCTCTCTGAATAAAGCAAAAATAACCCTTGTTGTGGAAAGTTTCGATCAATTCCAACGTTTAGAAGTATGCAAAAAGGTAAGAAATGTTTTTGTGATAAGCCTAGGTCTGTCTGACCACAAGGTATTACACAACATTGCATCTTCATCAAATTTTTTCGATTCCGCTCCGATTTTCCCCCTTTTTTTGCTCGTATTCCGTACTTCCAAACTTTTAGAGTTTAAGGAATAATTATTACTTTACTATTCCATTTGCGCCTGTTGGATATGAGAGTGGTTATAGCCAACTCGGCGCTATGCACCTCGTTGGCTATTTACCACATCATATACAATGCGCATTCATGGAATAATTTTTAATAATAACCATTAATTGTTGTTGGAGGTACCTTGTAATGGGAAACAATGGGTTCCCGGGGAATCTAGAAGTTTAATCAGTGGCCAGCTAGCCATCATACAGAATACCTTCACCATTCAAGAACCTACAATGCTGTGATAGCACTCCAAACACATGTATATTTCTTAATTTGGTTGAATTCATTGGTTTTCCTCCACTTTAAGAGGTTTTCCTCTAGGTAATCTGATTCTCCCTCTTGTCAAAATGATGAACTTGTTGAGTGTCAAGTCTTCTACATTTATAATAATAACTTTATGTAAGTGTCAATGGACTTAGCACAAGAGCACTAATTGGGGACACTAACGGAATTAACTCATTAAAAAAAAATCAAATCAGATCAAATCAAATATTGGCTTTTGTGGAGAGGAGAAAACCAAAGTACCTTGAGAAAAACATCTCGGTGCAGAGTAGAGAACCAACAAACGCAACCCACATATGACGCTGCAAGTCTGTGAATCGAACCCGGGCCACATTCAATTTGGTGGGAGGTGAGTGCTCTCACCAGTGCGCCAACCCTGCTCCCATTAGTACTGGGGTTTTTATTGGACACTGTCAGAGCTTGACATTAACACTCCCCCTTTTCCCATTGGAGAGTAAATTTAACACTTGGAAAGAAAAAATTTAAAATGATAGAAATTAACCAAAATACTTGCCCAATTTGGGAAGTAAATTTTTGAATACAATGGAAAACCGATTTTTCCTTTTATAAAAGGCCTTACGCCAAAAGTATGCAAATAAAATGAGCAAGCAACCCTTAAACATTGAATGACTAGCAAACTTATTTTCCACAACATTGAAGAGCTCCTGTCTGAATAAGACTGGGTACAACAATCACACGTCTTATCTGAATGCGCCATATTGGATTTTAAAGATGAGTCTTTCTGGTTTTGGATTTATGTGGAATTCACGTGGCGATAATCAGCCTACACAAAAAGAAAATGAAGTGGAAGAAAGCCAAACTGAAGGAATTGCTACAGAAGCTGTAACATCTACAGTTTCACTTGTTATTGAAATAGGGGCGTCTCAATGATAATAATAATGTAACACACTGACAGTACCAAGAAACATTTTTATTTCTGCAGTAAGCCACTTAACATTGTAATACTGTAATCCATTTTACAAAGTGAAAATTTGAAGTGGAACGTAAATTTTGAAACCTACCGTACTCTCCAAAGTGAAAAGTGATGTCAAAAGTTAGTGTCGAGCCCTGACTGTACATTGAAGTTAAATCAAATTAACTCAAATCAAATCAAAAGTTGGTTTTTGAAAAGAGGGAAAGAAAACTAGAGTAAACAGAGAAAAACCTCCTGAAGCAGACTAGAGAACCAACAATAACAACCCACATCAGACGCCAAGTTTCAGGAATTAAACGAGAAACACATTGGTGGTCGATAAAATAATTATGATCGTACTCTCACCACAGACTGCAACAGCCCCTCTCCCTGTCTAAAACCAACATCTGATCTGATTTGATTTGACCTAGGTTGAAACAAATTGGCCTGGTTTGGAAACGAATTAAACTATAAGGAACTAAATAACTTGCAACATATACAAGCTTGGGACACAATTTAGTCGACTTTAAAGTGATGATTGTTACAATCATTATTTTAACAACCACCAACGAAAAAAGCGTGCTCACACTTTTTTATTCATGACTTGACTCACATAAATGTGGACTACTGTTCCTATTGAACATAAATTATATGCGGGTAGTTTCCCTGAATATAAGGTATTCACATTCACCAAACAATGTCTCTTAAGAAAAGGGAAGGTTTGTACAATACCTAAGCTTTCTCTGCAGTTTTTTCTTCACATCATGAGAAGAGCACTTTACACAGTTAAGACCTTGATAGAAACAAAATCACAAAAACAAGAATATAAAGCCAGCTCAGATGTTAAATGAGGAGCAAAGGCACCATTTGCGATACTGCTACAAGGTTTGAACACGTACATGTATATGTTAATTTAATGTAAATTGTTTAGAAAGTCATCCTTTTATCCTTTCAGTTTCCCTAATCAAAGCCTTCCGCAAAAATATGTACCGGTATATTATATCCTTCCTCTCTTATGATACTTATCATCCACAGGCTACAAAGAACATGACCAACAGCTAGACGTATACCTTTTTGCGCACTGTTTGAAGCACCTTGATAGCGATGAAGACTTTTTTGAGCTTCACAAAGCAACAACCAGCCATATGGACAGTCACTGAAAGTCTGAAGACCTAAATTCAGAACCAAACTGTATAAGGCTACGTGCACACGGTACCAGACAAATTTTCGACTGGTTGAAACAGTTACTTTTAACCAGACATGTTCTCACAAAACCATTCAATAGTTTTGCTCTGCTCACACAGAACTGAGGACCACTGAGTGCTACTTTACCCAATCCAAAATACAGCCATTGGCTAAAATTTGGATGGTCAAGGTGTTCACACCGCATCAGTCAAAATTTAATTTTGGACCAATTATTACCAGCTAATAATTCAATCTCGATTTTTGGAGGTCGAATTTTCTAACTGCTAGGTGTCTACATTTTCGTACAGTTGTGTGGTTCTGTGTGAACAGAACACATAAACAAAATTATGGCAATGTTATAAAAGATAATTTTATTTGTTAGTTTGCATGAATTAAAAAATCAGAGATTTAGGGTCTTGGGGAAGTCAACTCCTCATTCAAATTGACAACGTGGAATTTTTTACTCCAGTTAAGAAGGAAATACACAATGTACGCGTACACGTGTTGCTTAGACATTTCAACAATTTTTCCTGCTTGAAAAAATGGCAACCACAAATCAATAAGTACACATTGTTCATACAATGGATCTTTATTAACCTGGAAAGGACTGTCATTTGTGGCCATTTCCAAAACTTGAGCTGATGCCCTCTGCACTCGTTTAGATAATCAAACACTATTAATTAAGATAATTTTGACATTTCTTGGCTCAAGCTACATGTACAGTAGTTTCAACCACAATATTTTTTCATATCAACAGTAAGGAAGGGTATTGGGGGTCAATCTTTACCTTTCTGCAATAATACCATGGCCACGGAAAAATCTTTCTGATGCAGTAAGACACTGCCAAGTCCAATTGCACCAACACTAGACTCTGGATACATGTGATACAGTCTTTGAAATAAATCTGACATCTCAAGTGTGGCTGCAAGTGAACAACGAGATGGCTTAATACCAGTACTTAAAATACAGAGCTGAAGATTACTTTGAACATTCAGTGCACATTCGCTTCAACTTAAAATTTAACGCAGGATTGTAAAATCAGTTTTTGACTATGGTCAGAACTGAAGAACAAATACCAAAATGCTATGACCCAAGTCTCAATTAGTGTAAGCTGTTTAATTTTGTTTTCTTTGCTGAGTCTGTTCTATTATGCTTCACTGTTGCCCGCCTTGAATAGCTACGCTAATTGTGGACCAGTCTGTCCTATTATAAATAAAATGTTGTTGTCATAAATATTTTATCTTAATATGCCATGTTAATTTTTGCCCAACTTATAATAATAATAATAATTTATTATAATTATTGTTATTGTAAGTACAGTCCATGTACTGGTACTTGATGTATTCACAGAAAATGAGTCTTGCCTCTCTTAAATTTGACTTTTAATATTATGCTTAGCCTAATAATAATAATTATTAATGTTTGTTAAGATTTGTAATGCATCCATTCATTATTACTATTTTCAGAATTAGAATTATTATAATTATCTTGGTCGACCCTGAATACAGAATAACCAAGCATTTGACCATGAAGATCAAGCTTTCCCACCACGACTGCTATTCCAAGTTAAATCTACTTACAGTAATACCACAAAAATGCAAAGAACTCTTACGTGCAGCAACCAGGGAATGAAGAAAATCTTTTCCTTGGAATTCCAAGGCAAATTTGGACGTTGGAAATAGGGTAATCATAGATTTTGCTGCATCATTGATTTCACTTTTCTCCTCCTTGAGCAGGCCTTGCTCTTCACCAGCCTGTCAATTACAATTTTAATACAAACATTAGCCAAAACAGCAGTTGAAATCACATGAACATTGTGTGTTTAAAGTAAGTTTAAAGCAAATTAATATCGACTATTAATTAAAAATACAAAAAACTACCTAATATGCATAATGCTGTGACAACATCGCTTAAGACACCACACTGAATTGGTACTGTATATGGTGGTTCACAGGCCTAAAATATTGTTTCTGATGTTCCTCAGGAGATTTTACATGAATATTGTTGCCTTTAGAAGAGTATACATGTAGATAACATAAAAAGATTAGAAGATTATTACCAATATAAACTATTTTAAGATTATCAATAATCTTTAACATCTGTACACAAGCTTTCTGCAATTGTACAAATATTGAAATTTACCTGGAGTTTTGATATTAAGAGTTTTATGTAACATTCAAAGTGTCTTTCTAGCTGGTTGTGTAATTCCTCAGGCAAACTCTCGCAAGTGACAATTTTCTCGTAAATTGCCTTCAACTAGAACAAACAAATGAAGAAATGAGTAGTTTCCAGAAAAATTAATGTCACTTGGTTATCAAAGATGTCAGCCTCCAGGGAGAGGAGATAGCAAAGTGGACCAACACTATAAAATTAGAGAAAGAGGATGGGGGGGGGGGGGGGGGGGGTTGGGGGCACACTGTTCACTTAAATGGTCCTGGTTTGGGTTTTGTCTCCCACATATAATTTATATCATTATTTTGCGACCTCTGCAGCAATTACCAGGAAACTATGTTAACTTTATTATCTCGAGAGAACATGATCATATTTGAATGATGGTGATAGTGGTGATGCTGCTGTTATTGTTGCTGTGTTGACAAGGATCAGGACAAATGATGATGATTTTGTTGACTACAGTGTTGGTAATGAGGTCTTGATACTGGAAATTACATGACATTGTACAATAATCGACTGAATCAGTCACAAAATTACTAACACACTGTACCTTTATGTTTCTATTTTCTTGTCCCAATGATTGCCTCTAAAGAAAGAAGACAATTTGCACTTGAGAGATGAATTTTCTCAAGGAAAGTGAAGCTAGACTAAACACTAAATATTATTAAAAACACTAATGAAAAGATGCTACAATTAGCTGGGTGCCAGAGGAATTTTCTTTCTCTCCGAGACAATGCTGTATATGTTGAAGGCAAAAACCGAAGGTATTATAGAACTATTTCAAGCACAGCCTTAAGAAGATAATTATATGAAAAGATTCTAAATCAAAAAGCCTAACCTTATTGCCATTGTGGGTGGATTCCGTCCTGTGTGGTTATTTTCCAGATCCGACATGATTTGAGGGGAATAAAGTAATTTGCAGTTGACAAACTACCGTCTGCCACCCTTGCAAGGTTCAGTTTGTTATCAACAGTCGACGCTGTGGCTACTTACATGTAAGCGATGCAGAAGCACCTCTTTTGAAAGCTGTTTTCTTGCAAACTTGTGAACAAACTACTGCCTGAGTCAATTGATTCTGATGTGGAATTGTGACCATGGAATATCCAGGATTACTATATACTAAAACAGTGGATAGCGTTGAACTCGCGCGCTGATTGGTTCGTCAAACTCCGAATATCCTGTGCTATTTTCCTCTGAGCAACTCGGGAAATAATTATTTTCTTAAGTCTTTTGTCAGGATTCCCATAAAAATCTGTATACAGTATTTTTTGTTGGCCATGCTCACACTGGGGGCGCCTGTGTTTCAAGTGTAATTTTTTGTGATGATAATAAAATAATGAAACTAATGTCAAATTATTCATGTACTTCATCCTAAACTTTGGACACTAATAGTTGTTTTTTCCCAAAAATCTTGTGAGACTTTTTATTAACTTTAAATAAATAATAACATTATAATAAAGGCTTTAAAGATTATAATAATATTTGTGCTGGCCACAAAAGATGGACGACTGTTTCTTATTACTACGTGTAACTCTGTAAAAGAAGCACTAATAACTGTATTGAAAACTGCATTCTACTAATCAGCCTTTCTCAACAATAGGAAAGACCAATAAATGTCATTATCAATTAATTAAACAGTTTTAATGAACATCACTTAGCAGGCAATAGGCTCTCATACATAGTTTTACAAAATTCGCAAAATTCATGGAATATAGCAAAAAATATTTCATAATTCACATTATTATTCCCTTATTACGCCATTTTACCATATTTGGTCAAGAGAACGCGCAATATACGAGACGGTAATACACTGTAGTGTCCT
>NC_090884.1:9189756-9212256 GCF_036669925.1 Montipora capricornis | reverse complement strand
TCTTGCTCATGTAAAGTGCTGGTCACTAAAAATTATTATTATTATTATTATTATTATTATTATTATTATTATTATTATTATTATTATTATTACTGGTATTATAAATTAGACATCTGTAAATTGCATGTATCTATGAAATTCAAAGGGGATATACATGTAATGTAGGTGTACCCTTCATAAAACTGAAGTAATTTTGTGTAAACTTCGCACAGGTCAGCATTCAGTTTTGGATCATCTTCCTTTTCACAGAGAGCAGCTAGACCCTGAAAACAGACAGATCAGAGAAATTTTCCGAATGAAACGCTTTCTTCTTTGTAATAACAGTTCAGATTCAGTAACAGGATAGACTTAAAACTGAATCAACAGGAAGTTTAACTTACAACATAATACGTTCGCAGGTAATGAAGAAGAATTTAAAAGCTTTTCCACACTTGTGCAAATAACACCAGAGCTCTAGAATGTTTGTGGACAGCTCATGTGACCATGAAAAGTTAAATGATTCTTGACTTTTCAAGTACAGACTACACTTGTAAAAAATACTTCAACAAAAAGTGTATTAAAGATTTTCAAAAGAATAAATTTTATTAATTTGAAAATACAAATTTTCTTGTGCGATAATTAAATAGATAAGGATTTGGTTGTCTTTAAATTAAAAAACCCTTTGTACCCATTGCAAATAAGCACACGATGGTAAAAGTGCCTTTTTGTACACATGGTACATGTACATCATGGTACCAGTAGTATTCCAAGCTATCAGTTTGAGGGGCCATATGTGATTACCAAAACCGATTATGATCATTGTTGTTGTTGTTGTTGTTATTATTATTATTATTATTATTAGTAGTAGTAGTAGTAGTAGTAGTAGTAGTAGTAGTAGTAGCAGCACTATTATTGAATTTCATTTCTTGTACAGTAATGTTTTCTCTGACCTGCCAAGCAAGAGGTTGTGTTTCATCTGACTCAATAGCCTTCTTGTACGCCATAAGAGATTGATCGGCTTGATTTAGTTCTGTAGCACATTTTCCAATGAATACCAGAGCAGTATAATTGGTTTTATCCAGCTTCAAAACAGCCTGGCAAAAATATAATAACATCAATCAAGTGCATTAGCTGACTCACAATGTACACTGCACATGTCAAGTAAGGAAAGATCCCTTTCTTAACCAGCATTCTTAGAGCATTTTAAATACTTAAAAGCATTCACTTCCTCAGCACCACCAAGCCACATAAGTAAAACAGTACTTGTTTCATTTGACTGCTGAGATGGGGAGCCACTTGAGAAATACTTGTGGACCTGTATTCTGTAGTTAAGTATCAAGCTGGCAGGGGAATTAAAGTACTGACTAACAAAAATGGCAAAGGTAAGGATTATGATTTAATGGTTTACAGTACTATCCAATAATCTATATGTGAGAAGTCCATAAAGTCCAGGAGTGTTAATCTTTGATGGAATGTGCTAATCAAGTTATCATTGGTTTTATCTAATTTTAGGACAACTACTGGCTTATGGTATACAAGGCCACCTTAACTTAGCAAAAATAGCCATAAAGTCAAGTGGACTTTCACTTTAATTTATGGCCTTTTTCTTCCTTAATTTTTTTATCTGGGAGCGACTACATAGTACAAGGCCAACATAATATGCATGCCCGCACAGCTACATGTAACAGCGCCTGCCAGCATTCTCAAGAAGTACTTGTGACTCTGTATTCTGTACTTTACCCCCAAGCTAGCAGCGGAATAAAAGTATTGAAATTATGATTGTGATAATGATGATGATGATGATACGAGCTGATTCAGAATAGCGGGGCAACAATAGCTGATTCAGAATAGCGCCGCCGCATCATTTGAAGAATGAGGTAGATCTATTCGGATGTAAATTAGTAGCGGCGTATTCTAGAGTTTAGCCTAATGTTATCATCATATTTGTTATTAATATAATGATATGACCTAAACCTAAATAATTACTGATAATAATCTTCATAATCATGCTTTAGTCCACAACCCACTGAGAAGTCATGACAAGTGTCGAACTGTGATGGAATACGGTCCATCAGCTTATAGTTTTCGGTAATTTTAGAACAGCTGCTGGCTTATGGTCTATGAGGCAACCTTCACTTACAAGAAAACGCCATACTGCACCCCCCGACCCCCGGGGATAGTGGGGACATATGGGGAAATTACTAGGGCAATTATGCGAGATTACGCCATAATTACGCCTCTAGGAGGTAGGGAAATTACAAGATTTTCGTTCCTCTGCCCTACCCCTCTGGGGACATACAGGGGGAAATATCGGGGAATTCTTACCTAGGAGGACTGGGACTGAAAAGAAACGAAGAGCAATGGTAATGAGTATTTTCACACGTGCAAAATTTTTTTTTTTGGTCGCTTATTCCTGTCTTGTTTCTATCCAGTTCTTTTTTTTTTTTTGTTTCGTTCCTTATATAGTTCATGTGGCACACACAAATGGCAAGAACTGTATATTGTGGTAATCTCCCTAACAGTTCCTTGATGACTCAGAATCTTTTAGGAACAGAGGGGTGGGGGAATTACGTGTGTTTGTCTGCTCTAGTCCCCAGTGGAAATACACCTACTTTACAACCATTCAAATGTAATTTCCCTACCCATCCCCGGGGGTCAAGGGGTGGGGAAACAAATTACAAGTGCATAAAGTCGACAAGGGGACTTTGGCAAGCGGGTGATTGGAACTCGTTGATGCAGATTTCATCTGACTTACAAAATAAGCGCTCAGAACGTTCAAGAATCAATTTCAGAGTGACTAAATACCTTGCAGTGCTTGAGAGCCTCCTTATACTCCTTGTTTTTGATGCATTCCCTGGCATTTCTCAGAAAAGTCTTCGTTTCCCTCGACGCAGTCGCCATGTTGAAAATAATTTGCAGGCTCACATATAAGCAGCCATTATCAATGAGTACATAAAGTGGCTATATATGACAAAATGAATTGTATCCAAAAAGGGGTCTGACTAGCCCGCGAGTAAAATGTGTACAGCGGCCCACTCTCCGCAAAAAAAATAAGTACTTAATGTATCCCTTATTATTATGTATTTAAATATAAGGTATTTATAGTGTATTTAATAATTAGCCCTATATACCCTTGTATACCCTCATGTATACCCATGTATATCCTTATGTACCCCTGTATACCCATGTGTACACTTGTATACCCTTATATACCCCTATATACCCACGTATACCCTTATATACCACTATATACACATGTATACCCCTATATACCGATGTGTACCCTTATATACCAAGGTATACCCTTGTATACCCCTATATACCCATGTATACCCCTATATACCCATGTGTACCCTTATATACCCAAGTATACCCTTGCATACCCTTATATACCACTATATAGCCATATATACCCTTATATACCCCTGTATACCCACGAATACCCTTGTTTACCCTTATAGACCCCTACATATCTACGTATACCCCTATATACCCATGTATACCATTTTATACCCACGTATACCCTTGTATAACCTTATATACCACTATATATCCATGTATTCCATTATATAACGCTGTATACCTACGTATACCCTGGTCTAAGGGATCGAAGATGCTGGGACGTGGGTGTGTCGGCCCCTAAACCATATCTGACAAATCCCACGCCTACTCACAGCTCCAAACCACCCTTGTCAATATAGAGTAAGAATTAGATGCCTTATATATTCAAGAGAAAAATCATTTTATCTGTCACATGGTAAGCACTGGAGTCCCAGATTACAAAGTGTGCGCATGCGACCTACTAAATGTAAAATACATACATTCATTAGCTTTTTCAGAATAACTAGATTATCTAATATCTTCGTGACATTACATTTACTGCTAAAATACATAGCATATAAAGATACCTACTAAATACATAATATTTAAAGATATATTCATTAAAAAGAAAAGCCGCTGTACAAAATGCGGCCCTGGATTATCTTTTAAAACCAGTAAACTCATAGGTACGGATAAAATCAGGTAGTGCATTCCGCAACTTAGCTGATCCGTAAGAAAAAAGAGAACTAAGACCATAACTGGTTTTTCCAGGTTTATTGAGGAACAGAATGTAATTTCCGCGAAGATCATGCATAAGAAGGGGACGGGAGAAAAAACGTATTTTTCATATAAGCAGAAAAACCCTTTTTTCAAAAAACAAAAAAACAAAAAAAAAACACACATACTTTTATCAAGTAATACGAGGAAATTTTGAATGCGCTTATTGCATAGAGATGTCGAGCTTGACTTTCGTAGTAAGAGGACAGGTAATCTGCAAATATAAATATCGTTATTCTCTTATTTACATTATTATACCGTTTCTTTGACACGAGAATTACAGCGGCGAAATGAAAGCACAACTTTGTCGCGAATTTTCTATGATAAAAACTTGTTCAGAAATCCAAAATCTACGATAACAGCACACACCAGGCCTACTCCTGAGTATCTGGCTAGAAATCATTTCCTCTGGCCGCGCTTGAGCCATTAGATGAAGGCCAGTCTCGTGCTTCTTAAGTTGCCTCGCTCGTGCCCAAAAAGAATTCTGGGTAATTCTGCCATTCCATGACAAGGGAAGACTCCCGATTCTCATTTCATAGTTTTTTTCATAAGTGTCGGGCCACCCAGTCCTACCAGCAAAATAGCGCATCCATTGAAGGTTTTAGCTTTCAAAACTTGCCCAGATTGTGTCAGTAGGTCCTGGAATTCGTCCACAGAAAGGCCAGAGAGACAACTTCACTTGTGAACCGCCATGTTTACAACAGAGCATTTTAGGCGTCCCAGTCTGCATGAAACCATCTCTCGCCTCTGTCTGAGACAAGACCAGACACGCACGGTTCTGACGTTACGTTTATGCCTCTTAAATCAACTGAAATGTCAATTGCTGGTACAAAAAAAAAAAAAACTAGCATGTTTAATTTTTTTTTGGTAGGCTAGGTATCGAAGAGCCAGAACACTTGCGCAAGCGCTGACGAAACGTTTGAACAAGAGAGAAAAACGCAGTACCTCCAGACACCGGCGCTGGAGCGTCGTACCAAACGAGTCATCCCGGGATTTCGGCCCGTGCGATCGCTTTTGGACGCAGTTGGCCCTTCGCTGCTTTCTGCTACCGACCTTGCCTCCCGGTACGGCATTGAGGGAGAGATATGTCGGCCCCTAAACCATATGTGACAAATCCCACGCTTACTCACAGCTCCAAACCGCCCTTGTCATTATAGCGTAAGAATTAGATGGCCTATATATTCAAGAGAAAAGTCATTTTATCTGTCATATGGTAAGCACTGGAGTCCCACATTGCAAAGTGTGCGCATGCGCCCTCCTAAAGGTAACATACATACAGTCATAAGCTTTTTCCGAATAAGTACAGGAGCTAATATCTTCGAGACATTACATTTACAGCTAAAATACATAGCATATACAGATACCTACTAAATACATAATATTTAAAGATATATTCGTTAAAAAGAAAAGCCGCTGTACAAAATGCGGCCCTGGATTCTCTTTTAAAACCAGTAAACTCATAGGTATGGATAAAATCAGGTAGCGCATTCCACAACTTAGCTGATACGTAAGAAAAAAGAGAACTAAGACCATAACTGGTTGTTCCAGGTTTATTGAGGAACAGAATGTAATTTCCGCGAAGATCATGCATAAGAAGGGGACGGGAGAAAAAACGTATTTTTCATATAAGCAGAAAAACCCTTTTTTCAAAAAAAAAAACAAGCAAAAAAAAGACATACTTTTATCAAGTAATACGAGGAAATTTTGAATGCGCTTATTGCATAGAGATGTCGAGCTTGACTTTCGTAGTAAGAGGACAGGTAATCTGCAAATATAAATATCGTTATTCTCTTATTTACATGATTCTACCGTTTCTGTGACACGAGAATTACAGCGGCGAAATGAAAGCACAATTTTGTCGCGAATTTTCTATGATAAAAACTTGTCCAGAATACCAAAATCTACGTTAACAGCACACACCAGGCGTACTCCTGAGTATCTGGCTAGAAATCATTTCCTCTGGCCGCGCTTGAGCCATTAGATGAAGGCCAGTCTCGTGCTTCTTAAGTTGCCTCGCTCGTGCCCAAAAAGAATTCTGGGTAATTCTGCCATTCCATGACAAGGGAAGACTCCCGATTCTCATTTCATAGTTTTTTTCATAAGTGTCGGGCCACCCAGTCCTACCAGCAAAATAACGCATCCATTGAAGGTTTTAGCTTTCAAAACTTGCCCAGATTGTGTCCGTAGGTCCTGGAATTCGTCCACAGAAAGGCCGGAGAGACAACTTCCTTCGTGAACCGCCATGTTTACCACAGAGCATTTAAGGCCTCCCCCTCTGCATGAAACCATCTCTCGCCTCTGTTTTCTTTCAAAGGCTTGCCTTTACCCTCATTCTAGCTTAATGATGCCAGCCTGGTGACTTCTGTAGACGAAAATGGCCTGAATAGGCAGTTATAAAATGATTACCTACCAGATTTGAGCCAACTTGCTCGCTCCCTGTCGGAACACAAACGGCTGACATTTGTCACGTGATGCTGTAACATGAGCCCACATATACTGAATACAGCATATGTTTCAGTGATGTAAGTACCTCATGTATCCCTTATTATTATGTATTTAAATATAAGGTATTTATAGCGTATACCGATGTATACCCTTAAAGGGGTATCAAGAGTATACATGGGTATCTAGTGGTTTATAAGGGTGTACATGGGTATATAGGGGTATAAAAGGGTATACATGAGTATGCAGGGGTATACATGGGTATAAATGGGTATAGGGTATTTAAGGGCATACACGGGAATATAGGGGTATATAAGGGTATGCATGGGTATATAGGGCTAATTATTTGAAGGCACTATAATATACGCGTGGAAATACATTATAATTTAAATTCAACATAATCGGGGATACATGAAGTACCTAGGGCAAAAAAAATTCGTAAAGGAGCGACGCTCCTCTCCGATTTTTTTTTTGCGGAGAATGGGCGGCTGTACACAGGCTAGCCTGAATTTCCATACAAACCTTTGAATTTCCCGCCATGTTTCCCTGATTACCCATGATGCACTCAAGAGCGTGAACTCGTCGAGCATTCCATAACGTTGGTGTGTAAAAGGAAAACGGGGGTTCGCCATAAGTCACGGTATTCAGAGTCGGAATAGTAAGAAGTGATCTGGAGGATGAAAGTAAATTATGTAGTGGACGATAATCTTGTAGGAGGTACGATAGATGGCCAGGACAGAGTCATTTACGAATCTTACAAGTAATGAAAACTTTCTCCTAACGCACTTGAGGAGGCAGCGCTTCTCTTCATATCTTTTAATCTTTCATTTAAAATTATTTAATTAGCAATATCTCGTTTGAGATTTCAGTTATTTTTAAAGATGGTAACTGCAACCGTTTTTATCGTCAAACAAATCATATAGCAGCAGGTGCAAGATTATATAATAGCAAGAAAAGATTAATTTTGGCTTGTTACCTCTTTCCTACAAACTTTGCACTCGCCAGCTCGTTTTGACCAAAAAACGCTCAAAGAGTGCGTCTCTGTTTTTCAAATTAAATTGGTGTGAGCTTACTAAAGGGTCATGAAGGGGTAAAATGGGAGTTGAGATTGATCTGATTTTTCTGTGGGAAAGTGGGATTTGATCACTGAGAACAGGAATTTTGTTACTGGGGATGGGTGTTAAAGAGTCGTCCTCACCTTGGTGCGAATGAGATTTGTATTATCAGAGATCATCAGGTATTAGTATCACCCAACTAGTGGACTAATGCAAATCCTGCATTTTGATTGGCTACGCTACTAGAGGACTATTAGTAATAGTCCTCGAGAAGCTAAAAGCGTGACGCTTTTTTTCGTCTTATTCCCAAATAAATATTTCTTTAACTTGCATTTGCTAACTTTATTATGGCCTTTTCTGTCCGACTAGTTGGGTGATACTAAAACAATTAGACCCTTCGCCCTCAAGGGCCACCGGTCAATAGCCCATTCGGCTTCGCCTCTTAGGCAAAATTCCAAAATTCCAAATTTCTGATGTCAAATATTTCATGCGGTCTTCTTGCGTTCCTGGCCACCGGTATGTGAGGACCTTCCTGATGCCTTGTTCTCTCCACCTACAGCATAATTATATCTAATACGGCTTCAGTAGCACGAATTGACTTCCCTAAACCCACTGCAATCAATGCAATCACTCGAAAAGCTAGAAGAAGCTCAGATGAGGTATTGGGCAAGGAGCTATGGTAAAAGAGTCAGGCACAGGAACTGACACGTCCTTGAACGTACAATCCTGGTCAAAACTGTAAGGACGTCAATTCTCGCTTTTCCCCCTCCCCCAAATACAATGTTGATTTTTCACGGTGTCCGACATCAAGATCCGTTCATCGATAACTCGCATGTTTCAACATTGTCTGGGGAAAACTGGGCGCGCGAAAAGGCAGCGAAAGAAGAAGATTTGCTCTGACGAAGGGCTAACTCTCGAAACGTCAGCTTTATGAATCCCTGCATGTACGGTGGTCAATTTTCATTATCAACTTCGTTGATAAAACCAAATTTTTGTGTACTACTTCCCCACCGACGCAGCACCACAGTTTCTTTAGACACTGTCCCCTTTATTCATTAGTGAAAGAAGAACACGGCGTTGCTCATATAACAATGGAATTCTCTACTTAACGCCCAAAATTTGACAAGTGTCCTGAATTATTTTCACCCGGATTGTACCCTACCGATTTGCCAGACCTTCGCCTTAGTGATTGCTGTGGCTCTGGTGAAGAGGGCGAATACTCCGAGGAGGATACTGGTTAGGACACATGCATGTACTTATGCTGAGAGTAAAGAAACGGAAGACTGCATCATTCGGAACGCTCTTATGTGCCAGGTGATATATAACAGGCCTTTCTCGGCGGACACTTGGGCCGGTAAGCTATCCCATGCAGCTACAAATTACACCGCGCACCTCCGTTCTGCAGTAATCTCATAAGACTTTTACATTCTCTATGCTCTAAAATTATAATTTTGCTATCCTAACTCAGGTTGGGATTTTAGTAACAGTGACTGGGATTTCTAAGACTACTTGCCACTGGGAAAGGGATTTTGTCCAAATTTGGACTGGCAAAAAAAAAATGCTCCCCCTTCACCCCCCCCCCCCCCTTCCTTCTAGCACTGGAGTACTAATTGGGACACTGTAAATTGAAATGAAAAAGTGTAACGCAAATCAAATCAAATTTGGGTTTTTGAGGAGAGGGGAAAACCGGAGGACCCGGAGAAACCCCTCTGCGGAGTCGGCAACCAACAAACTCAATCCACGTACGTATGACGGCGAGTCTGGGAATCGAACCCGGGCCACATTGGTAGGAGGCGAGTACTCAAAGTACTCAACACTACGCAAATCCTGCACCCTCTAACTAAATAAACTAGCATTAATCAAGGATTAGTGAGGTGCGTTCGATTAGTTTGTCCTCGACGAGGCATTTGAAAGTAGTTGTATACTTTGGGGAGAACTTGGGCCTTCGCACGAGAAAACGAAGGGCTCTGGAGACAAAAGAAATTCAAATTTTTTATTGGTTTGCTAGCGAACAAGAAACTCTTAAACCGGAAGTCAAAATGGCCGATGTGGTGCAATGGGGTCAGCTGGCGCAAAGCTGGTTGGTAAAATGATCAGAGTGTCTTCCTTTAAAACTACCATATTACTTTCTGCTTCTTTCTGTTCGACACAAGGGGACACATTCTGTAAGTTGAGAAGAGACTCTTTGAATGTAATGCTTCTGAGCTCCGCCACGTGTAGTACTATCGACGACTCCTATATGAACTCCGGGACCCGGTTCCTCGAAAGCCGATTAACTTGATCCAGGATTAGCGTAAACTTTTGTTTCACGTTTTCAACTTTTTGGTGAAAGTTTCTTTTGCTTATTTTTGTTTTTCAAGATTGACGTCTTCTCATGTAAAGTCCTGCCAAAAATCTGCGTTGAACAGCATTTGGGAGTAGAGAAATAAACAGCTTGGTTAATTTTTAATCTTAGATTAGCGTTAATCGGCTTTTGAGAAACTGGGCCCGGAAGTCCTAGAATCTGGGCCTTCAAATCCTGTCTCCAGAGCCCTTCGTTTTCTCGTGCAAGGGCCCCGCCGGCTAAGAGAAACGAGGGGTTCTGGGGACGAGAACGGCGAAAATCAATCTAAAAATAACTCGGTCTATAAAACCGTTGTTCCGCAATCATAGTTACTCGAGGGACTGGTTATGAAACCTTAAAACCTTCAAAAGCGAGAATGTCGCATTCGGTGTTAAATCGACCGTGACCCTGCATAATCTTGTGTTTACGCTTTGCACGGGTTTGCAATTTAGTTGCGCAAAATTTAATCGAAGGATTTGATTGGTTATCTTCTCGAAATAAGGTGAGTTTTGTGCAGGTTCAAGGCCAAAAATACGGACAAAGACATGAAAAAAGGAATTTGTTGAGTTTCATAACCATCTCCACGCATTAAATATGCACATAGAGCGACTTTCCAAAGACCTTGAAAAATAAACGTAAAAACAGAACGTAAACAAAAATGCAAAACATTTAAGCTTATCGAACAAAAACACATCATCTTGTCTTGTATTGTCCAGCGAACGCGGACGCAAACGCAAACAACGTCATCTCTCCATTGAACTTTCTGGAAAGAGATCGGCATTTCGCTTTGACGTCATTTGAAATGCAGTAATGTGATTGGGTCATCGAACTCTTTACTGCCCATATTAGGAGTTTCCTTGGCGGAAATAAGGCAAGCTCTGTTTTAATGTTGCTAAACATTGGTCCGTGAAACAAATTGCGAACACTTTTTCAAGGTCATACGAAAGTCGCTCTATACAATGAAGTTGTTGTGTACGTTCCTAGTCATGTGCTCCTAATTTGTTTTAATTTCTAAAGTGAGTTGGAAAATAGCGAGGTTACCGCTTTCTCTCTTTGCGTGTGACTCGTGTTCGAGTTGCAATAATTACTTCCTTTTGCCTCAAAAATGTGATCTAAAATAGAGGAAGTTATTCTGGCTTTTAAGATCGAAAGTTTTGCCCACAGAACCTCGACCACTCCCCTCTTCACACAACAATCCAATGTTTGTTGACCTTACTACAAATAGACGAGATATGCTTCTCAAAACTGAGTTTGGAGTCTATTTTAACTCCTAAGGGTCAAATTCATCGCACATTGTTGTCTTGCCTCAACTTGTCCATCCAGAGAGATCTCAAAGAAATTTATGCATTTCAGACAAAAAATGTTATATTGGGGAACTTCAACCGCTTCAAGTAAAACCAGTTCACGATAGTTAAAAGGGTTGATCCCACTAGAGCATGCGCAGAACAAACGAAAGGGTTCAGTTACATCTGTTCATAGTTCTGTTTTGATGTGCTCATCGCTGAACATGTGATCTTTGCCAAGACGAAAGAAAAGCCATCCTGCAAGAGAGAGATTGAAAAGGAATCAAAGATAAAAGGAGATTGGACAACGAGAAAGGTTAAACTGAATTAGTATTACCCAACTGGTGGACTAATGCAAATCCTGCATTTTGATTGGCTACGCTACTAGATGACTATTAGTAATAGTCCTCGAGTATCGAAAAGCGTGACGCTTTCTTTCGTTTCATTCCGGCCAAATAAATATTTCTTCAACTTGCATTCGCTAACTTTATTATTGCCTTTTCTGTCCAACTAGTTGGGTGATACTAAAACAATTAGACCCTTCGCCCTCAAGGACCACGGGTCAATAGCCCATTCGGCTTCGCCTAATTAATCAAGAGATCGCCAGATCGCAAAAAAATAAAAGGTCACACAGACACATTTTCGTAATGAATTAAAGGCCCACCTTCAACCCACAGGCATTACGAGCCGTGGAACAATTTTCATATATGAAAATCCAGCCAAAGCTGAAATTCATCCAATCAGATCGCTACGATAAGCAATGCGAATTTCCACAACAAAAACAAACGATCGAAAAGCCTGTCGGTTGAAGGTGGAGATTCGTTTTGGAGAAGAGCTCGGGGGAACAAAACAACAACAACAACACTTGGAGCAGACTGAAGAATCAACAAATACAGCAGCACCCATTGCACGCCCAGCCCAGGTCGATTAATCTAGGACACATTAATAAAGGCCAACGCTCTTGGAACACAAACGAGTTTAACGCATGACGACGACTAAGGCGACGACAACGCCATAAAACAATAATAGAAGGAAATTTGCCTACATGGGCTTTATTCGCGCGGCGGCCATATTGGTCATAGACAACAGATTGGAAGACCTTAGACAGCAATGACCAGAACCAGGTTGCTGACCAGAGGTTTTCGTTAAAACAATGGTTTGCTGGGGGTGCTCAGTCTCGCGAGCTCAGAAAACCTGGTTGTGGTCATTGTTGTTTAAGGTTTTTCCAATAGATTTCGTACCCTGAGCCTCGACTTGAAATGTTTGGGAATGAGTTTGGGTGGAGAAAAACAAAAGTTTTCAATCCCTCGGGACTCAACATGGCCGCTGTGCGATAAAAGCCTATTGTACGACTTGATCGACGTGGAAATTTCACAAAAGAGTTACAGTAGTGCAAAGTTATATTTTCAGGTGACATTTTCATCGACATCTGCACCCTGGATGTTGGTGTTCCTACAATGCCGACAGAATGCCCACTGAAAGTGAATGACATTTATTGGTTAATTAACCACTTTTGGCATAACTCAAAAATGCGTCAATAGTCCATTTTACAGTTGTGTGCTTAGTTACCTGGCCTATGATAATGAATGAAACTGAGGCAGGAGTTGACCTTGTTTTGATAGAACCTCACTGCTTTACTTATGTAAATTCTTACTAATTAGCACGACAACAACATCATTAACATAAGAAAGGAGGGAAGTTTGTATCATAACAAGGTTAACACCAGCCTCGCTTTCATTTAAAGGCCAGGTAACTAAGCACACAACTGCACGGAGGTCTATTAGCTTGTTTCTCTATTGACACGAAGCCACTGTTAGCCCACAATGGCCTTCAATGGTTTCCACATCTAGTTTAGAATAACATCTTTCTTCCCAGATAACGTTTGGTCTATCAGGGTGGCCTCAAAGATATGGTCACTACCTCTGAGTTTGAAGGCTCCATCTAAAAATTCAGTTGGAGATGCCACAGACCCCAAACGAATTTTACCATGAGTTGTTACAGACAAAAACTTGTAAATACAAAAATGTAATACATTGGAAAAGCGAAAAAAAGACGAAAAGAAACTTAATTGCTAGTGAAATAATATAATATAATCTAATAAATATAAAAGTATAATTTTCAGCAGGGAATATAAGAATTCGGTGTTATCTTCACCATGCTAGCTGGTGAATATAACATTTTGGAGGTGCGGCTGTTAATCTAAGCAAGTACGTTTCTTACCTTTTTATCGTGTTTTAGCACGTTGTTTCAGTTGCACTTTCTTGATATTCACCATTGAAAACTATACTAAGACAATTATTCACCTCAGGCTCAGTGAATATTGGTGAATATTTACCCTGACTACATCTCAGTAAATATTCACCAATTGTTAAATATACAAAATAATAATAATAATAATAATAATATTATCATTATTATTCTCTGCAAATTAGAAAGCTTGTTTACAACCATTTCATCTTACCGCAATTAATCCTGGAAGATCTGACCAGAACTTGGCATTAGGCATCATATCCTTTCCTGTTTTACCAGCTCCTTTGTTAATAAGTGCTCCAACCACACAGTACAAAAATATTCCAGGAAAAAACCTACACATAAATAACACAGCACAAACTTAAAGGACTTGATTGATGATGGTAACTTATCCATTGGATATAAAATAATTGATGATGTCTACCTATTGGATAATTTATCTCCATGTTTCTCATTGGTTCACTAAATCTAAGGGTTTGTTCAATTGACCATTCCGGAATAGGAATACATGGAATAAAAGCTAAAAATCCTTCAATTTTACGGAGATTCACACGAAACTTGTCAAACAGTTGCTAACATGCTATCTTAAATGAATGAAGGGGTAGTTTCTAAAGAAACTGTGGTGCTGCGTCGGTGGGGAAGTGGTATACAAAAATTTGGTTTTATCAACGGAGTTGATAATGTAAATTGGCCACCGTACAGAGATTCTAAAAGCTAATTTTGGAATCTCTGTACGGTGGCCAATTTACATTATCATCAACTCTGTTGATAAAACCAAATTTTTGTATGCTATCTTAAACTTATCTTTATCATCCTTGTTTCTTCAAAACGCCAGACATACCGTTTTAAATCATCACTTCACGTGTTCTTATTCCGGAATAGGATCAATCTAACGCGCCCTTAGTTACCAACTGGTATGGCCACATTATACAATATAACAATATGTTAACTTATTAGAGCACTTTTCAATTGAGTGTCGTAAAACCAAAACCAAAGTAATTACTTTGGCCAATCAAAAAGGTCGGAGACAATCCAGTAAACCAATCAAAACTCGAAGTAATTACACGTAGCCGACACAAAGCGCGGGGAAATGTGCACACGCGAGCCATGATTGGTTTTGGTTTCACTTCTGATTGGTTGAAAAAATGGCACGAGAACTTTGAACCGAGTGAAGTAATCGCTTTGAACTGAGTGAAGTAATAATAAACCAAAGTAATTATCTAATTACCTTCGACACTCAATTGAAATCCATTCTATACACTTAACATAATACTTATTAATAATGAAAAAATCATCAATAATTCATGAACTTAACAGTCGATCATCATGTCCATGAGCTTCAATCCAATAAAACACTCCTCATTAGAATTCTTTATCATAAAGAATAGTAAAAAGGCCCAGCTTGATTTTTTTGTATGCTAATACAGCATCTTCCTCTCACAATTTCAACCTTTGTTCAGACTCTTGAGGGACACACTTTTTGTGGAATGATTTTGAAGCCGTTCAAAAATCTCGCAGCCTGTGTTTTATTGGGACTAAAAACAATCCGCTACGCTTCGTGTTTTTAAACCCAATAAAACATTGCTGCTCATATTTTAAACAGCTCATAGGTTATAGAGTACAACAGAGGTTATAGAGTGCAATATGGAAGTTGCTATGGAGTAATTTTTTTAGTTTTTAGTATAATTATATCAAAATCAATAGAAAGTCGTATGAACTTGCTTGCACATTTCATGCTTTATGGTCACTCGCGCGGTTTCAACAGTTCTCAAATTGCACTCACCTGCAGCTAGTGCAATTTGGAGAACTTTCAAAACATTACTCGTACCCATAAATCACAAAATGCACTCACATTCATACAATTTCCTATACTTAAAATATGGAAACAAGTGAAGCAAATATAACAAGGCTTATAAGATCATTAAATGCAGTGGTAAGTCAAGTTGCATCACTAAAAGCACAGAAAAAAGAGTAGAGAACTAATAAATGTGACAGTAAGAGTATCAAATTCTCATTTTCCCCTGTTAAACACAAGAGTTCTTTAATTAACCCACTCAGCACTTGGTTCCCAATAATATTATTTTAATAAACCACAGAGGCCATGTTGGTTTGTATCTGTTAATTTAAAGAAAACTTTCAAGTCTAATTCCTCCTTGTCTACTCTTCACACTTCTTCTTAAAATGGTTGGTGAAACAACAGATTTCATGGTGTTCATTACATCAAATCAAGGCTTTTTGAGAACTCCCATACTCCAGTTTTAAATTATTTTTCAAATCTTTTATAAGTTATAATTATATTATCAACCAAGCAAAGAGACACACAGAGAAGAACTTTCACAATCTCTGTGCTCTGTACTTTTAAAATCTCTCTATTTGTAGGATTCCACACTTTCCAGCTGGTATTAATATTATTGGTCATGTCAATCCCAGTGTAAAAGAACCTTTAAATTCTTATCCATTGGTCTCAGCGAAAAAAAAATTACTACTAACAGCAGGGGTTTCAATAACTTCTGAAATAGCCGTCCATGATAGCCCATTGAAGGCGGCAGTTTGACAAGATTATGATAGCATTTTTAGTGAAAATCAAGGCAAACTAGCTGGCGGTGTGAGGCAAAGCAGGCGGCGGTATACCGCCGGTAACTGACTTCTATTGAAACCCCTGCTAACAGCAGTATTTAACTCTAGCTACGGGAAGTAAGTATTGCTTTCACTACTTACAAGATAAGCAGGATTGAGCCAACACTTAAAGCTGATGTTGGTCCTTCGTCACCACCACCGCGGCTGCCACCTTTACACGCCCCAGAATAGTTGAAAGTGAAAGTGTACTGATAGAATGGAAAAACATTCAAAAGCTAGTGACAAGCGCAACTTGACTTGATTTCAGACTGCTGGGGATGTAATAACTTGTAATGGTTGGCTGTTATGTGAATGGGTGTTAAACCAATGACCCATGGGAGTGAGCCTTAATAGATTTTGCTCTGTCAAATGCCAGACAATTTTACTTGTCAATAGGGGGGAGGGGAGGGGGGGGGGTGGGGTTCAGGAGTCAATAGGTTAACAAATTGTACCTCCACTCAACAAGCCGTACGACCCCACCTTAAAAATTTAAGGATTTCCTTAGCAAGAAAAAAATGTACAGAAATAAACAGTTAACTCTGTCAGACAGGTTTTTCGCAAATGGCAAAAACGCTGATTTTCGTTTATTTGATGATTATATAATTGACAAACTGTAAGATAGGTCTTTTTTAAAAGAAATGTGGACAGTTTTGTCTTCATATTGTTTACTTAATTCCCAAAATTTTAACCCTGGTCGGAGGGCTAGCTCTTGAGAAAAAGGCCTTTGAAATGTCTAGTTTACAGTCCCCCCACCAGGAGCTCAGTCACTATGTTTAGCACTTTCCCCTGATTTGCATTTATTTTTTTATGTAAAACTACATTTTACATCAATAATATTGCTGTGACTAACACTTCAGAAGAGACATCCTGTTGCTTTAATTTCAGATTTCAAAATCTTGATCTTTTTCTTAAGAAAACTGTTGCAGTAGTAATCCACCTTTAAGTTAACACTAGATTTTCCTCTGACTAAGGCCAGACGATTTTAATGGTCAATGGATGGTTCAGGAGTCAATGGTTTTAAGAACCTGGAGTTTAAGTAAGGCCTTCAGAGACTGTAACTACACCAAACTGATGACAACGGCGTGCTCTAGTCACGCAGACACTCTATAACATTATTCCATCTTAAAGAACTGAGTCTTGACTGCTATCTTAGCCATACAGGTAGTTGTCTCAGCTGCCGGACTGTATTATCTATGGCATATAATATCATTTCATGTAAATCTCTTTCGAATGCATATTCTTTTGTGATTTGTGCATGTAGTATTATTTGAAAACGTTTCTAAAGTTCTTGTGTTATAAATTCATTTTGGATGTGTAATATTGCAGACATTGTATAAATGTCCGAGTTATAGTTATTCAAACCTCCTTTAAAGCAAATATTAAATCTACCATAGTTTGTTCGCATGGAAGGAATACAAAATGTAGATCTAGAGGCCAGTTTCATGTTCCTTGAAGACATAGAAGTAAAGAAATTACTGAAGGAAGATGGGAGCATATGTACATGTAAATGAAATTTAAACATAAAAATACAATTTAAATAATATATAACATCACGGAATTTCAACTGCATGTAGTACATGTAGCTGCAGATATGAAGCTATTTGTTTTTGAAAAGAACTTAACATTAACTGTTGAAGATAATATTAACCCATTGACTCCTGGCAGTGCCAATTAACAGATTTTACTCTGTTGAACACCAGACGATTTCACTCGTCAACTGCGGGTGCAGTCCTGGGGAGCCTGAGGACTGAGTGTGTTAAAACATAAACAGACGGAAAGTGAAAAATAAAGAAGTTTAAAGCATCTTCACCTACCAAACTCAAGTCTGGATCAAAACTAACTCCTGGTTTAAAGGGAACTTTACCATCGCTTGACCTATTCCAAGAGGCACCGTGAACACACTTGAATTTAAGGTGAGAATTAAAAATTACAGGTATTGGTTGACTGAAAATATCCTCCACCAACTTTAATTCCAAAGTAAAGTCATCTGCCTCTAAAATTGCCAAGAAAAGAAATTTTATAATATATTA
Source organism: Montipora capricornis (assembly GCF_036669925.1). Classification (NCBI taxonomy): domain Eukaryota; kingdom Metazoa; phylum Cnidaria; class Anthozoa; order Scleractinia; family Acroporidae; genus Montipora; species Montipora capricornis. Next base: position 9,194,180 of record NC_090884.1, on the reverse strand, counting down.
ATGAATCTTATTTTTTACTTGTTTCATGTGAAATACATGTAGATACCACTAAGTTACAAGTACTGTACTTGAGTTTTGGGTGGGTGTGTATGTGAGGTAGGGAGTTCATCCTACTGATCCCATAATTTTACATTGCGTATAATTATTAAGGAAGGCTTACAACATAACTTAATTAGGAGCCTTGAAAACCTGATGTACTGTGCAAGCCACATACCATCTTATACTGTTCCTGACCACAACCTACAATTTAGATGACCTAACTGGATAGGGTGCCAATCTACTAAGCGGGAGATTGTGGATATTCCTCAGGCAGACCAATACTCAGGGTCTTTCTGATTGTAAGTTAAGAATATTATAAATTATGTTGTTTACTGGCCTTGGTCAGTCTTTTTTGGAAAAAAAACTGTGCCCAAGGTCTCAAGTACAGCCCAAGGCCGCAGGCCGAGGGCCATACTTGAGACTGAGGGCACAGTTTTTCCCTATATGGACCAACCAAGGCCAGTGAATAGCATGTTTATTTTTTTTCCTTAAAAGATGTGCTGGCTGGGAACCACTGCTTAAGGCTGGCCTGTGATGCTTGTTATCAAAAGAGGAATATCAGGCAACATCACAGTGAATGGTTGATTCTGTTCACAATGTTTATTAATTTGTAAAGCAACACTGTTTACATTTAGAACATTTAAGGAGGCTCGAAAGGGTTTTTCGTTGCTATAGTGTTTGTGAAAGGATGAAAGATACCAAAGGATAATTCATAGTGTAGGCAAACTACTATATCTTTGCAAATATAAATACATGTCTCTTTGCAACTCTATTGTTGGGAAATACTTTAAGGGCACTTATGACGTCATATCGATTACCATGGCAACACGCCAGGTCCACAAAAAGGACTTTAGTTTTTGAAATTTTAGTTTTTGTAAATTATCTGAAAAGCGAAATCCGTGACCTACCCTGTTTATTTCTTTGTTGGAAATCTCCCTAAATTCCTTAACTTCTTTATAGAGAATATGACAAAAAGTTATCCAGTAGAATTTAAGATACATTAAAAAAGGGCATTTTATAGTTTACAGGAAATTGTACTAGATAACTTTCCCCGGAACTTTTTTATTTGAAGTGCCATTGTGAATGATACGTGCATGCAAAAAATCAAAATAGGTCACTGAGCAAATATTTCGAGATAAAGACAAATTTTTTCCACAGGTTTTATTTCCGGTGCGCACGATTTTACGCTCTATTTTCACTGGGGTTTCACTGTGCGCACTCCTTTTGATAGAAATTTGATTCATTCAGCTGACGTGCATTTCTTAGTTATGCCGTGTGTAGGTTACGCGCACATGCAGCTAAAAATCCATTCGAGCCTCCTTAAGAGGATTGAAAAAATATAATCTCTTTCTGGTCCTAACCAACACCTGTCACAGAAACTCACGCATCCAGGGCAAGGATGAATTCCGCTCCGGTTGGCAGGCGAGATACAAAAATTCCACCCACTCCCAGAGCCAATCAGATTGCAAGATTCAAAGAATTTCGCCTGCTCGCACATTAAGAAAAAAATAAATCTATTTATGCTAGGGGAGGAACTATGCTATTTTTGCACTTTGTGATGTCTAACTTGTCTTATTTTATAACCTTCATGTTTGCACTAATCCACTCTTCCCCTGTCCCCACAATTTGAAGTGGTTCCATGATTCCACATAAAGTTCCAGTTCTGAGAGTGAGTGAGACACAGTGGGGGGGATTCAGGATTTTTTTTTTTAGGAGGGGTTGCACCACTAAGGAATGACATAGCTGACTGGTGACGTTTTGTTTTTTCAGAATACCTGGCCTCAGTTGTATATAAGGTGGATGGCGCTATCAACTGGATAAATCACTATCCAGCAGATAAACACTAGCAAAACCAATTGAGTTATCCAGTGGACAGTGATTTATCCAGTGGATAGCGGTATCCACCCTTCAAACAACTAGGGCCAGTTGTAATAGAAAGGTGCAGGTCATCTCATGAAGGGGGGAGGGGGGGGGGGTGTATGCACCCCTGGCACCCTCCCCCTAGATCCACCTCTGAGACTTAAATTTTACTCTGTCTAATCCCAGACAATATACTCATCAGTGGAATGGGTCAACAAAGTTTGACTTAAGTATTATAAGATTAATTTTTATCAAACCTGAGATAAATTTCTCAGAGTACCCTCCGATACTCAGAAACGTTGAATATAGATGCGTGTTGTTATCCTTTGGTGAAAATGTAACTCTATTAGCAAAGCAAATTCCTGATACACCAGGGCAATAGACAGGAACTGGGTGACAGATGGAAAAGTAGAAAATGCAAGTTGATGTGACATTTATATCCTGAGGTTTAAAAGGTGTACAATCGCTGAATGCATCTGTTTCAAAGTACCAATAAGACTGCCTAAAAGGTAAAAAATATATGAGTGATGGATGTCCAAGAGTTAAAAAGTTGATAAGTGAAAATTGTACTGTACTAGAGAGACTTTGGTGCAAGAGGACACTGGGTCAGTCACACCATCAAGATTCAGACCATATATATTTGAACTGTGCTTATCAAAGTTAAAGAAGCAACTTGAGTAGGGGAAAAGCAAACTGAAAAAATGTAGGCTTGAGCAGAAAGTTCAAATATAGGAAACTTCATTTCTCACACAAGTGTGGGAGCTATTGCCAAGCTGACCGCCACCAACTGACATCCTATTCCTGTAGCTTGGAATACAATACAATCTCAATAAATAATCTCAGACTGATACAGTAACTGTGAAGATGAATCGAGGGCTGGGTGGGAACTGGAGCTCTGAGGCTCTGAAATTTAGGGTACATTTGATTGACCATATTCAGGAATAAAAGTTAGAAACCCTTCATTTTTATGGCGATTCACATTAAAATTGTCAAGCACCTGCTAAAATGCTATTTTTAAACATAAGCTTTTTATCTGTGTTGCCTCAAAATGCCAGACATACCATTTTAAAAATCATCACTCCATGTATTCTTATTCCAGAATAAGGTCAATCCAACAAACCCTCAGTCAACAATGGCACACAGCAAAAAAGAAACTGACAAAAGCACTGAACCCCAGAAGTGTGTGAGAAAACATTTACCACTTCTTTCATTCCTCAGCCAGTGGGAAATACAACATATTCTCTACCACATATTCACCTCTTACAGGACACAACACAAACTTGCAAGTGACCAGCTCCCAGATGATGCGATAGCTCAGATGGTAGAGCAAATCCAACGCAATCGCATGGTTACGAGTTTGAGTTGCGTTCAAGCCTGGATTTTTCAGGCTTCTAATTGCAGCTACTCATTGAATAACAAGTTGCTTCATTAACAGCACTGATCACTTTCACTTACAAGTACAAACAGTTATGATAATCTTAATTTGAAAAACAAACATCCCTATGTTAAATGAGTTGCTGTTAATGCATAATTGATGCCTACATATTTAAAGGGGCTGTGTCATGAAATTTCGCCAAATTCAACGACTGGGAACCCGGCAACCAAATCAAGTGAAAAGGAAAAATAACTACTTAAAACATAAAGCAAATACCAAAGGAGGCATGCAGGGATGGGCAAATTTGAAGCAGATGAAAATGTATTGTAACTGTGGTCTTTTGTTTTCTCTGTTATTTGAAACTTAAATAACGTACATTGTATGCTTAACAAGCATTAATTATTTTTGGCACGAAACTTTGAGTTGCACTGTTTAAAAGCAATTCTGGGTTAATGTTAAGTTGCAAAGTGAGTGGGGGTGAATAATAATATTGGTAAAATTTAACAAAATCAACTGCACTGCCGTGACAAAGCTCCTTTAATAGGAAACATCCATCTCATTGCTTTCAATAATAAGTGTGTCGTAACAACACAGGTGAGAATTAGAAATTACAGGTATTGGTTGACTGAAAATATCCTCCACCAACTTTAATTCCAAAGTAAAGTCATCTGCCTCTAAAATTGCCAAGAAAAGAAATTTTATAATATATTAATGAATCTTATTTTTTACTTGTTTCATGTGAAATACATGTAGATACCACTAAGTTACAAGTACTGTACTTGAGTTTTGGGTGGGTGTGTATGTGAGGTAGGGAGTTCATCCTACTGATCCCATAATTTTACATTGCGTATAATTATTAAGGAAGGCTTACAACATAACTTAATTAGGAGCCTTGAAAACCTGACGTACTGTGCAAGCCACATACCATCTTATACTGCTCCTGGCCAAAACCTACAATTTAGATGACCTAACTGGATAGGGTGCCAATCTACTAAGCGGGAGATTGTGGATATTCCTCAGGCAGACCAATACTCAGGGTCTTCCTGATTGTAAGTTAAGAATATTATAAATTACAAAAATTTGGTTTTATCAACGGAGTTGATAATGTAAATTGGCCACTGTACCGAGATTCTAAAAGAATCTTGGTAGG